>NC_133332.1:314359111-314706611 GCF_042186555.1 Aquarana catesbeiana | reverse complement strand
CTTGGTGTTTGGGATGATTGTCTATGAAATGTCCTCCCTCATTTCATCTTCATCATCCTGGTAGATGGCAGCAGATTTTTATCAAGAATGTCTTCTTGGTCCATTTTTCCATTCATCCTTCCTTCAATGATATGAAGTTTGCCAGTACCGTATGATGCAAAAACAGCATCGCCCCCAACACCATGATGTCCCCACCTCCAAACCTCACTGTTGGTATGGGGGGTGTTTTTGGGGTGATGTGACCTCCAAACATGGTGTGTATTATGGCATCCAAAGGGTTCCATTTTGGTCTCATCTGACCAGATGATGCTCTCCCGGTATTTCACAGGCTTGTCTAAACGTTGTGCAGAAAACTTTAAACGAGCTTCACCAAGCTTTCTCTTCAGCAATGTAGTCTTGCGCGGTGAGCGGTCATACAGGCCATGGCGGGTGAGCGCATTACTTATTGTTGTACCCGCTAATTCCAGGTCTTTCTGAAGCTCTCCACAAGTGGTCCTTGGCACTTGGACAACTCTTCTGATCATTCTTCTCACTCCTCTGTCAGAAATCTTGTGAGACGCACCTGGTCGTGGCCGGTTTATGGTGAAATTAAGTTCTTTCCACTTCCGGGTTATGGCCCCAACAGTGTTCACTGGAACAGTCAGACGTTTAGAAACCCTTCTGTAACCAATGCCATCAGTATGTTTTGCAACAATAAGGTTGTAAAGGTCTTGAGAGAGCTCTTTGCTTTTATGAGATGTTTCTTGTGTGACACCTTGGTAATGAGAAACCTTTTTATAGGCCATCAGTTGAGACTGAACCAGCTGATATAAATTTGCACTGACAAGGGGCAGGATTGCTTTCTAATCACTGATAGATTTCAGCTGGCGTCTTAGCTTTCCATGCCCTTTTGCACCTCCCTTTCTTCATGTGTTTAATACTTTTTCCCTGTGTCATTCCATTTTATTACATAGAACTTCATTTGTGAACTTATTTGTTTTGGTGTCTTTGTATGTATGGATTGCACATGTACATATACAGAGCACCCAGAAAGTATTCACAGCGCTTCACATTTTCCACATTTTATTATGTTACAGCCTTATTCCAAAATAGATTCAATTACTTATTTTCCCTAAAAATTCTACAAACAATCCCCCATAATAACAACGTAAAAGAAGTTTGTTTGAAATCTTTGCAAATTTATAAAAAACGAAAAAAAAAATCCCATGTACATATGCATCACAGGCTCCTCCCATGCACATAAGTATCACAGGCTCCTCCCATGTACATAAGCATCACAGGCTCCTCCCATGCACATAAGCATCACAGGCTCCTCCCATGAACATAAGCATCACAGGCTCCTCCTATGCACATAAGTATCACAGGCTCCTCCCAATGAACACAAGTATCACAGGCTCCTCCCATGTACATAAGTATTACAGCCTTTGCCATGGCACTCAGAATTGAGCTCAGGTCCATCCTGTTTCCACCGATCATCCTTGAGATGTTTCTACAGCTTGATTGGAGTCCACCTGTGGTAAATTCAGTTGATTGGACATGATTTGGAAAGGCACACACCTGTCTATATAAAGGTCCCACAGGTAACAGTGCATATCAGAGCACAAATCAAGCCATGAAGTCCAAGGAATTGTCTGTAGACCTCCGAGACAGGATTGTATGGAGGCACAGATCTGGGGGAAGGGTACAGAAACATTTCTGCAGCATTGAAGGTCCCAATGAGCACAGTGGCCTCCATCATCCGTAAATGGAAGAAGTTTGGAACCACCAGGACTCTTCCTATAGCGGGCCGCCCGGCCAAACTGAGTGATCGGGGGAGAAGGGCCTTAGTCAGGGAGGTGACCAAGAACCCGATGTTCACTCTGACAGAGCTCCAGCGTTTCTCTGTGGAGAGAGGAGAACCTTCCAGAAGAACAACCATCTCTGCAGCACTCCACCAATTAAGCCTGTATGGTAGAGTGGCCAGACAGAAGCCACTCCTCAGTAAAAGGCACATGACAGACCACCTGGAGTTTGCCAAAAGGCAACTGAAGGACTCTCAGACCATGACAAACAAAATTCTCTGGTCTGATGAAACAAAGATTGAACTCCTTGGCCGGAATAGCAAGCGTCATGTCTGGAGGAAACCAGGCACCGCTCATCACATGGCCAATACCATCCCCACAGTGAAGCATGGTGGTGGCAGCATCATGCTGTGGGGATGTTTTTCAGCAGCAGGAACTGGGAGACTAATCAGGATCGAGGGGGAAAGATGAATGCAGCAATGTACAAAGACATCTTTGTTTAAAACCTGCTCCAGAGCGCTCTGGACCTCAGACTGGGACGAAGGTTCATCTTCCAACAGGACAACGACCCTAAGCACACAGCCAAGATAACAAAGGAGTGGCTACGGGTCAACTCTGTGAATGTCCTTGAGTGGCCCAGACTTGAACCCGATTGACTATCCTCTGGAGAGATCTGAAAATGGCTGTGCACCGACGCTCCCGATCCAACCTGATGGAGCTTGAGAGGTCCTTCAAAGAAGAACGGGAGAAACTGCCCAAAGCAGTGCCAAGCTTGTAGCCTCAAACTCAAAAAGACTTGAGGCGGTAATTGGTGCCAAAGGGGCTTCACCAAAACATTGAGCAAAGGCCGTGATACTTATGTACATGGGAGGAGTCTGTGATATACTTATGTACATGGGAGGAGTCTGTGATATACTTATGTACATGGGAGGAGCCTGTGATACTTATGTACATGGGAGGAGTCTGTGATATACTTATGTACATGGGAGGAGCCTGTGATACTTATGTACATGGGAGGAGCCTGTGATACTTATGTACATGGGAGGAGCCTGTGATACTTATGTACATGGGAGGAGCCTGTGATACTTATGTACATGGGAGGAGTCTGTGATACTTCTGTACATGGGAGGAGCCTGTGATACTTATGTACATGGGAGGAGCCTGTGATACTTATGTACATGGGAGGAGCCTGTGATACTTATGCACATGGGAGGAGACTAACGGTGGCCATACCCGCTGCAATACATTTTTTTATCCAATCGATGTGCGATTTTATCCAAGCGATAGAATCTGCCAACAATCAAATATCCGCAACTTCCCTTCCGATTCATTTAACCTCTTCCCGCCCATGGTATGTCTTATGGACTTTGACGTCATGGACTTTGAGTAGCGATATCTGGATGATGGGTGCAGCTGCAGGCATAATCCAGATATCATCTTTTCGGCCGGCGATTCCCTGCACCGTAATTACAATCATAGTGGCAGTTCAGCCGCTTGATCGTTCTTACAGGCAGCGGGAGGGGACACCCCCCTCCCGTCGGTACTTCTACCGGCTCGCCCGTTCGACCGGCGAGTCGGGGAAGGAACCCGCCACTGCCGAAAGTTGAGCATAGAGATTCCCAAGGGACAGATGGTCCCCGGCAGTCTCTATGACCCTCGGAGGCCCAGGCGCGACGTGTTGACGTCACGTTCGGCCTGGCGGAAGTAAACATTGCCGGGGACTTGGCTGGAAAGGCTGAGATCGTTTTTTTGTTTTTTTTCCTTTTGATCTCAGTCTTTCAAGCCTGGAGGAGCTTATAGACCCCACATCTCCCCATAAAGAGGACCTGTCAGGCACTATTCCTAGTGCTGTTTAGATTCCTTGTAATAGAAATAAAAGCAATCAGAATTTTTATTTATTTTTTTAATGGAAAGTGTATAAATACAAAATCCAATTAAAAATTAAAAATAAATAAAAATTCAAATAAAAAAAAAATTTTATTTGAATTTTTTATTTTTACACTTTTCCCTTAAAAAAAATTTAAAAAAATAAAAATGCAAATAAAAAAAATTAAAAAATATTTTTTAAAAGGGAAAAGTGTAAAAATAAAAAAATTCAAATAAAATAAAACAAAGTTTTCTATTTTTAAAGCGCCCCATCCCTCCGTGCTCGCACACAGAAGCGAACGCATACGTAGGTCGTGCCCACATATGTAAACGGTGTTCGCACCACACATGTGAGGTATCGCCGCGAACATTAGAGCGAGAGCAATAATTCTAGACCTCCTCTGTAACTCTAGACCAGTAACCTGCAAAAAATTTTAAGGCGTCACCTATGGAGATTTTTAAGTACCAAAGTTTGGCGCCATTCCACGAGCGTGTGCAATTTTAAAGCGTGACATGTTAGGTATCTATTTACTCGGCGTAATATCATCTTTACCATTACACAAAAAAAATTGGGCTAACTTTACTGTTTTTTTTTTATTCATTAACCACTTCCCGCCCGGCCTATAGCAGATTGACGGCCGGGCGGTGGTTCAGTTATGCTGTTCAGTTATGACGTCCAGCAGGATAACAGGGGGCGCACATCGCGGCGATCAGTGGTGTGGTGTGTTAGTCTGACACACCGCTCCACCGATCTCGGCATAGAGCCTCCGGCGGAGGCTCTTTACCACGTGATCAGCCGTGTCCAATCACGGCTGATCACAATGTCAATAGAAAAAGCTGTTGATCGGCTTTTCCTCACTCGCGTCTGACAGACGCGAGTAGAGGAGAGCGAATTGGCAGCTCTCCTGACAGGGGGGGGGGGTCTGTGCTGATTGTTTATCAGCACAGCCCCCCCCTCGGATCCCACACTAGACCACCAGGGAAGGGGGCAACATGTGGATGGCCAGGTATGTACCCCATGACCATCCACATGTGCAAATTATGCCCGATCTGTGCCAATCAGTGCCCACAAATGGGCACTGACTGGCACCATTATATATCAGTGATGCCCAGCAATGCCACCCATCAGTATCATCAGTGCCACCAATCAGTGTCATTAGCGCCACCTGTCAGTGTACATCTGTGCCCATCAGTGCCCACCTATCAGTGCCCATCTATGCCACCCATCAGTGCCACCCATAAGTACCCATTAATGCCACCTATGAGTGCCCATCAGTGCCGCCTATCAGTGTCATCAGTGCCACCTGTCAGTGCACATCCGTGCCCAGTGCCCACCTATCAGTGCCCATCTGTGCCACCCATCAGTGCCACCCATAATTACCCATTAGTGCCACCCATAAGTACCCATCAGTGCCACCTATGAGTGCCCATCAGTGCCGCCTATGAGTGCCCATCATCAGTGCCCATCAGTGCCGCCTATCAGTGCCACCTCATCAGTGCCGCCTTATCAGTGCCCATCAGTGCCCATCATTGAAGAAGAAAACTTACTTATTTACAAAGATTTTTAATAGAAACAAAGAAAAACTTGTTTTTTTAAAAAATTTTCGGTCTTTTTTTAGTTGTTGCGCAAAAAATAAAAACCGCAGAGATGATCAAATACCACCAAAAGAAATACATATCGGCCTAAACTGAGAAAAAAAAAAATTTTGTGGGATATTTATTATAGCAAAAAAGTAAAAAATATTCAGTATTTTTTTTCAAAATTGTCGCTCTTTTTTTGTTTATAGTGCAAAAAAATAAAAAACGCAGAGGCGATCAAATACAACCAAAAGAAAGCTCTACTTGTGGGAAAAAAATGATAAAAAATTTGATTGGGTACAGTGATGGATGACCGCGCAATTGTCATTCACATTGCGACAGTGCTGAAAGCTGAAAATTGGCCTCGGCAGGAAGGTGTCTAAGTGCCCCCCCCGTATCGAAGGGGTTAAACAGTTTTGTTTTTTTTCCCCAAAAATAAAAAATAAAAAAGTGTGTTTGAATAAATCCCTGCGCAAATACCGCCTGACATAAAAAGTTGCAGCAACCACCATTTAAAAAAAAACAAAACAAAACAAAAAAACATATATAATATTTGGGGGGTTCTGAGTAATTTTCTAGAAAAGAAAATAAATGATGATTTTTACATGTAGGAGCGAAGTGCCAGGATTGGTGCGGATGGCAAGTGGTTAAACACAATTACACTCAAACTGAGTCGATCGGTCAGGGGGTGGAAAAATGATCCATTGTTTTACATCGATTGGCAGCAGTGAGGTACTCTGCCTACACATAAGATTGTATTTCGAATGATAAAAAAATAATATAATAAACATTAATAATGATGGTAATAAAACATAATAAAATAATGGCATAAATAAAATATATTATAATATTATATGATAAAAATATTATTATATTGGTTACATGGTGGAAACAGAGAGGCAATCAATAATTAATAACTTATGAACATTTCTTTTACTATTACTACTAATACTATTGATAAAAAATCTGCTTCCCTGTGTGTGTGTCATATCGATCGGATGGGTTTTTGCCCATACAGCGATTATTCCTATTGGGAGCGATCGATCGGGAAAAATAAAGCGATCATTTACCAAAGCGACCATTAAGCTGGCCATACACTATACAATCTACTATGTATTAGGAGGACACACCTGAACAACCCAATCAATCTGTATCCAATCAGGCAGGCCCTTGCATACAAAGGGGATAGTCGATCTAAAGGAGATTGTATAGTGTATGGTCACCTTTACTCCACTGTTGCTGGGATAAAAGAACTCTGGGAGATCTCGGTACATTGCGGGGATCGTAACAAACGTTGTAGAAGATTCCTACCTTTTTGAAGTAGTTGTTGGTTTCGATGTTTCCAGACTGATCCCTGAATAGGAGGATCTGCAATTATAATCAGCTGAGCAAATCTCAGGGTTCTAATGAGGAAACCTGTGTCCCCCCCTCTAGGGGGCAGTGATGAGCACAGGATTGGTCCAAACATACTCCACCTTTGTGAAAAAAATTAAAAAATATAGCAAATAAAAACAAATACAGTATTATAGTATATCCAATTTCATAGTTGTTTTTTTTGGTGGTATTTTTTTACCACTGGGGGGGGTGTTAATTTTTGCTAAAGAAACAGAGATCGAAAATTTTGAAAAAAAACATTTCTTTTCATAGTTTGTTATAAAATTTAGCAAACAGGTAATTTTTCTCCTTCACTGATATGTGCTGATGAGGCGGCACTGAGAGGTGACACTAATGAGCACTGATAGGTGACACTGAGAGGTGACACTAATGAGCACTGAGAGGTGACACTGAGAGGTGACACTGATGGGCACTGATAGGTGACACTGGTGGGCACTGATGAGACGGCATTGAGAGGTGACACTGATGGGCCCTGATAGGCAGCACTGAGAGGTGACACTGAGAGGTGACACTAATGAGCACTGATAGGTGACACTGAGAGGTGACACTAATGAGCACTGATAGGTGACACTGAGAGGTGACACTGATGGGCACTGATAGGTGACACTGGTGGGCACTGATGAGACGGCATTGAGAGGTGACACTGATGGGCCCTGATAGGCAGCACTGAGAGGTGACACTGAGAGGTGACACTGATGGGCACTGATAGGCGGCACTGAGAGGTGACACTGATGGGCACTGAGAGGTGACACTGAGAGGTGACACTGATGGGCACTGATAGGCGGCACTGAGAGGTGACACTGATGGGCACTGATAGGTGGCACTAGTGGGCACTGATGAGGCGGCACTGATGAGGCTACACTCATGGGCACTGATGAGGCGACACTGATGGGCACTGATAGGTTGCACTGATGAGCACTGATAGGTGGCACTAATTGCCTCTGAGAGGTGGCACTGATAGGTGTGACACTAGTGGGCACTGATGAGGCGGCAATGATGGGCACTGATAGGCGGCACTGAGAGGTGACACTGATGGGCACTGATAGGGGGCACTGAGAGGTGACACTGGTGGGCACTGATAGGCAGCACTAATGGGCACTAATAGGTGACACTGGTGGGCAATGATGAGGCGACACTGATGGGCACTGATAGGCTGCACTGATGGGCACTGATGAGAACTAATAGGCACTAATTGCCTCTGATAGGCGCCACTGATGAGCACTGAGAGGTGGCATTGATGGGCACTGATGAGACAGCACTGAGAGGTGACACTGATGGGCACTGAGAGGTGGCACTAATGGGCACTGATAGGTGACACTGGTGGGCACTGATGAGACGGCATTGAGAGGTGACACTGATGGGCCCTGATAGGCAGCACTGAGAGGTGACACTGAGAGGTGACACTGATGGGCACTGAGAGGTGACACTGAGAGGTGACACTGATGGGCACTGATAGGCGGCACTGAGAGGTGACACTGATGGGCACTGATAGGTGGCACTAGTGGGCACTGATGAGGCGGCACTGATGAGGCTACACTCATGGGCACTGATGAGGCGACACTGATGGGCACTGATAGGTTGCACTGATGAGCACTGATAGGTGGCACTAATTGCCTCTGAGAGGTGGCACTGATAGGTGTGACACTAGTGGGCACTGATGAGGCGGCAATGATGGGCACTGATAGGCGGCACTGAGAGGTGACACTGATGGGCACTGATAGGGGGCACTGAGAGGTGACACTGGTGGGCACTGATGAGGCGACACTGATGGGCACTGATAGGCTGCACTGATGGGCACTGATGAGAACTAATAGGCACTAAGTGCCTCTGATAGGCGGCACTGATGAGCACTGAGAGGTGGCATTGATGGGCACTGATGAGACAGCACTGAGAGGTGACACTGATGGGCACTGAGAGGTGGCACTAATGGGCACTGATAGGTGACACTGGTGGGCACTGATGAGACGGCATTGAGAGGTGACACTGATGGGCCCTGATAGGCAGCACTGAGAGGTGACACTGAGAGGTGACACTGATGGGCACTGAGAGGTGACACTGAGAGGTGACACTGATGGGCACTGATAGGCGGCACTGAGAGGTGACACTGATGGGCACTGATAGGTGGCACTAGTGGGCACTGATGAGGCGGCACTGATGAGGCTACACTCATGGGCACTGATGAGGCGACACTGATGGGCACTGATAGGTTGCACTGATGAGCACTGATAGGTGACACTAATTGCCTCTGAGAGGTGGCACTGATAGGTGTGACACTAGTGGGCACTGATGAGGCGGCAATGATGGGCACTGATAGGCGGCACTGAGAGGTGACACTGATGGGCACTGATAGGGGGCACTGAGAGGTGACACTGGTGGGCACTGATGAGGCGACACTGATGGGCACTGATAGGCTGCACTGATGGGCACTGATGAGAACTAATAGGCACTAAGTGCCTCTGATAGGCGGCACTGATGAGCACTGAGAGGTGGCATTGATGGGCACTGATGAGGTGGCACTGAGAGGTGACACTCATGGGCACTGAGGCGGCACTGGTGGGCACTGATAGGCAGCACTAATGGGCACTGATAGGTGACACTGGTGGGCACTGATGAGGCGGCACTGATGAGGCGACTCAGATGGGCACTGATAGGCTTCACTGATGGGCACCAATGAGCACTGATAAGTGGCACTAATTGCCTCTGATAGGCGGCACTGATGAGCACTGAGAGGTGACACTGATGGGCACTGATAGGCAGCACTGATGGGCAGGGGCGTTTTCGGAGCGCTGTATACAGCACTCCCGCGCCGCCCCAAAGATGCTGCTTGCAGGACTTTTTCTAACGTCCCGCAAGCGCACCGCCCCGGTGTGAAAACACTGGGGCTCTCACACTGGGGAGGCAGTTTTCAGGCACTTTACAAGCGCTATTTCTAGAGCTAAAACGCCCGAAAACTGCCTCAGTGTGAAATTGTGCGATTTCCATCGCGATTTTACATTTTTGCAACTTTGGATGGGTGGGACTTGGATGCGACTTTGGCTGTGACTGTTGCACAACTGTCGCATTGATAACATTAAGGTGCGACTTTAATGTGACTTTTGCGCATTTGCATTGCAGTCTACGGCACTCAAGTCGCATGCAAGTTGCATCAGAGTAGTGCAGGAACCTTTTTAAAGTCACTGCAACTTTACATCGCATGGATTTGAATGGCTTTTATTGAAATATATGGGCTGTGACTTGCAATGCGACTTTATGTATCCAAAAATGGCATGACAAGTCCCACAAGTGTGAATGGAGCCGTTCAGACTGAATTCGGAAATAAGTTGTCACTCCCGCCAAATCAGCTGTGGCCCCGGGCATCCCTAGCTATATTAGGTCAATGATGTCATGAGTATCCCCGCCCCTTTGTTACGTGTGGCTCCAGGGCAGGAAATGCCCCGGCGGCAGCTGATTGGGTGCTGACCTTGCGGGAATGATAGCTTGCTCCCGGGTTCAGTCCAATCCTAAATTCAGACCCAACCCATGCTCATCCCTTCTAGGAAATATCCCACCAAAGATGAAATTCCTATTGCAGGGGATGCCTAAAATGAAATTTCTATTTTAGTTGCAGACAGCCAGCGAGCCAATCACAGAAGCAGGGAATGACATATCTGTAACATTGGCCAAATATGGCAATGTGGCCATTTCCCTGTGTTTTCTCTAATGCAGTGGTCTCCAAACTGTGGCTCGGGGGCCGGATGGGGCCCTTTTCTTGCTTTTTTGTGGCCCTTGGGGCACTATTTCATTAACTGATACCAACAATGGGGCATAATTCCCCTCACTGACACCAATGAAGGGGCTCAATTCCTCACAATGATACCAACAATGAGGCCCAGTGACACCAATGATGGGACACAATTCCTCCCAATGACACCATCAATGAGGCCCGATGACATCAATGATGGGACAACACAATTCTTCCCAATGACACCAACAATGAGGCCCCGTGACACCAATGAAAGGATACAATTCCTCCCAATGACACCAATGATGGGACACAATTCCACCCAATGATACCAACAATGAGGCCCAGTGACACCAATGATGGGACACAATTCTTCCCAATGACACCAACAAAGAGGCCCGGTGACACCAATGATGAGACACAAATTGACACCAACAATGAGGCCCTGTGACACCAATGAAAGGACACAATTCCTCCCAATGACACCAATGATGGGACATAATTCCACCCAATGACACCAATGAAGGGGCTCAATTCCTCCCAATGATACCAACAATGAGGCCCGGTGACACCAATGATGGGACACAATTCCTCCCAATGACACCAATGAAGGGGCACATTTCCTCCCAATGACACCAACAATGAGGCCCAGTGACACCAATGATGGGACACAATTCCACCCAATGACACCAACAATGAGGCCCCGTGACACCAATGAAAGGAAACAACAATTCCTCCCAATGACACCAACGATGAGGCCCAGTGACACCAATGATGAGACACAATTCCTCATATTGATATTAATGATGGATGGGGCACAATTTCTCACAATAACACTAACAATGGGGCCCAATGACACCAATGATGGGACACTATTCCTCTCACTGATACCAATGATGGGACACTATTCCTCCCACTGATACCAATGATGGGACACTATTCCTCCCACTGATACCAATGATGGGACACTATTCCTCCCACTGATACCAATGATGGGACACTATTCCTCCCACTGATACCAATGATGGGGCACTATTCCTCCCACTGATACCAATGATGGGACACTATTCCTCCCACTGATACCAATGATGGGGCAATATTCCTCCCACTGATACCAATGATGGGACACTATTCCTCCCACTGATACCAATGATGGGACACTATTCCTCCCACTGATACCAATGATGGGACACTATTCCTCCCACTGATACCAATGATGGGACACTATTCCTCCCAATGTCACCAATGATGTGACACTATCCCTCCCACTGACACCAATGAAAGGACACTATTCCTCCCAATGACACCAACAATGGGGCACAACCACACCAATAATGGAACACAATTCCCGCTGCTGTCGGTACCTTTTCTACCGACACTCCGTCCCCCCTAAAGTCTGAAGGACAGTAAACTGGCGCTTTGTTTTGAAAGTTTGGAGACCCCCTGCTCTAATGCTATCATTTCATATGATCACCAGCTCCATCTAGTGGCAGAAATGTGGTATATTTTCCGATTGAAGTATTTTGGAACAACATATCTCATTTTGGCCACTAGATGGAGCTGATGATCATAGAAAATATTAGTGTTAGAGAAAGTACAGGGAGCGCAGTTCTGGGACAAGCTCATCCAATGCCCAGGTGAAGATGCCAAACTGCGCTCCCCCCCCCGCCGCCCAGGTTTGATACGCATGATTCAGCGAGTGCCTGATAATCTTTTGCAGCTGGGTTCCCACTCCTAACTGCCACTGCACTTGTACCAGCCCCCCTGCACAGCTCAGCCAATCACGTGGCCCTGGAAGTGCGCAGTGACACCATGGGACCTTCCCGCTGGCTGTCTCCTTGCTCTGATTGTAATTAGCACTGGGCCAGCTACGGCATTGCGAAATAGGAGCGCACCCCCCCTCCCCCACAACATTGTGCCGGGGGCAGCTGCCCCTCCTGACCCTTTGAGTCTTTTATACATTTTAAGGGGGGTACCCTGAAAAAAATGGGTGACTTCCCCAGGAATCCATACCTGACCCTTAATTCAGATGTGTAGCCTAGCTGACCAAAAAAAAAAAGGGGGGGGGGGGGAATTGGCGTGCACCATACCCTCAACATGGTGGGGTGCCTTACCAGGGGGGGGGGGGCAGATATCAGCCCCTCATGTCCTTTATTAATAAAAAAAAAAATCCCAGAAATGTCCCTCATTGTAAATCCATTGTCAATCACAATGCTGAATCCCCAATAACCCCCCCCCCCCAAAGTCCAAGTACACCTGACCAACGTTAGCCGATGACAACCCCCTGAGCTGTCCTCAGCTGTGTAGGGCAAGGGGCGGGGACAGTGGTGACTGGGGGCTTTTTTTTTCTCAGAGAAAAGGTGCAGGTACTCTCTCCGCCCAAACCTAACTCTGAGCGCCGTCCCTTGTCTCCGCCCCCCTATCCACCTCCTAGTACCACCCTTTTTAGAGAATACAGAGCCAAGTCAAGTTCCTCCACCTCAAACTCGCTCATCCATGTCTTTATGGACCTTGCTTTGTGCACTGGTGTGCAGTCATGTTGGAACAGGAAGGGGCCATCCCCAAACTGTTCCCACCAAGTTGGGAGCATGAAATTGTCCAAAATGTCTTGGTGTGCTGACGCCTTAAGAGTTCCCTTCACTGGAACTAAGGGCCCAAGCCCAACCCCTGAAAAACAACCCCCACATCATAATCCCCCCATCCATCAAATGATTTGGACCAGTGCACAAAGCAAGGTCCATAAAGACATGGATGAGCGAGTTTGGGGTGGAGGAACTTGGCTTGGCCCCTTAGTTCCATTGAAGGGAACTCTTAAGGCGTCAGCATACCAAGACATTTTGGACAATTTCATACTTCCAACTTTGTGGGAACAGTTTGGGGATGTCCCCTTCCTGTTCCAACATGACTGCACACCAGTGCACAAAGCAAGGTCCATAAAGACATGGATGAGCGAGTTTGGGGTGGAGGAACTTGACTGGTCCTGTACAGAGTCCATAGAACACCTTTGGGATGAATTAGAGCGGAGACTGCGAGCCAGGCCTTCTCGTCCAACATCAGTGCCTGACCTCACAAATTCTGGAAGAATGGTTAAACATTCCCATAGACACACTCCTAAGCCTTGTGGACGGCCTTCCCAGAAGAGATGAAGATGTTATAGCTGCAAAGGGTGGACCAACTCAATATTGAACCCTAGGGACTAACACTGGGATGCCATTAACCACTTGCCGACCTCCTTCCGCAGATATACAAGGCAGCTCAGGTGCGCAAACCAGAGTACCTGTACGGCGGTCCGTGCATGCCTGGGGGAGCGCGCGCGTAGGTCCGGCTGACTCGACGTCCACCGGCCACCCGCGATCGCGGTACAGGGAGACAAAACGGGGATCTGCCTGTATAAACAAGGCAGATCCCCGTTCTGACGGGGGGGGGGGGGGGGGACAACTCTGGGATCGGCTGTTCCTAGTGATCAGGAACAGCGACCTCCGTGTTGTCCCAGTGAGCCCATCCCCCACACAGTTAGAACACACCCAGGGAACACAGCCTCTACGTCAGAATCCCCCCTAAAGGTGATGATACCGCAGTGCTGCGGAGCCCAGGTTGGCCTGGGATAGCCGGCCCCCACCACCCCTTCACCGGGGGCCCTTTGATCGCCCCTCTAGTGTTAACCCCTTCCCTGCCAGTGCCATTTATACATTGATAAGGGCATTTTTTTTTAGCACTGATCAATGTAATAAGGTCACTGGTCCCCCAAAAATTGTAATTTGGGGGTCAGATTTGTCCGCTGCAATGTCGCAGTCCCGCTAAAAATCGCAGATCGCCGCCATTACTAGTAAAAACAATTAATAAAAAAAAGGAAAAGTCCCTAAAACTATCCCCCATTTTGTAGACGCGATAACTTTTTTGCGCACACCAATCAATATACGCTTATTGGGATTTTTTTTTAATCAAAAGTATGTAGAAGAATACACATTGGCCTAAATTGGTGAAGAAATTATTAGAATTTTTGAATGTGTTTTATAGCAGAAAGTAAAAATATATATTTTTTTTTCAAAATTGTCGCTCTTTTTTTTTGTTTTTATAGCGCAACAAATAAAAACCGCAGAGGTAAACAAATACCATTTGTGTTAAAAACAAAACCCCATTGATTTTATTTGGGTACAGCGTCGCGCGACCGCGCAATTGTCAGTTAAAGCGACGCAGTGCTGAATCGCAAAAAAATGGCCCGGTCACTAAGGGGGAGGGGGGGGGGGGGGGGGTGTAAATCTTTCAGCGCTGAAGTGGTTAAAGTTCATGCGTGTGTAAAGGCAGGTGTCCCAAAACTTTTGGTAATATAGTTTATAGATAAATATTTATTTAATAAATAATCAAGCTTGCTTCTATTTATTCCCTTATTAACCCTTTAACCCGTAGCAAACATATATTAGTCCCTATTAACTCCTTCATCTTTTTTTTTTTTTAAATCCAGCTTCAGAAAAATATAATTTTTTAATTTGTCATTTTTTTATTGTAATGATTTCTTTATATAAAAAAATCAGTAGAGAGGTGCTCTGTCGCCACCTCCTGGCCACTTAGCCTCACTACAGTTTATGGATCAAAAATGTAAAATTATAACCAACCATGAAATGATTTTATGCCGTTTATAAATTAAAAAAAAAAAATAAATTAGGGGTTTCTCTTAATGTCTTGCCACACCTTATGATTATATCAGATTGCGGGGAATATTTAACCCTCTCTTTTCATTTTTTTTTTTTTTTTTTCTTGTGGTGAGTTTTAGAAATTTTTTATTTACCTCCTGCTGGCTTACAGTTATTGCTCCATGGTGGATAAATGGCTTATAATTAAAGGAAAACTATGAGAAAAATAAAAAAAAAAATTATAAAAAGAAGACTTATGCAGTCTGTCAATCAGTTTTTGATTACTTATTTGTTATTTTTTTTTTTTTTATTACTTAGCCTCACTACAGTTTTTTGGGGGAAAAAAGTCAAATTATAACCAACCATGCGGTTTTTTAATGCCGTTTATTATTTATTTCTTTTTTAAAAATAAATTAGTAAAGTAAAAAAAAAAAAAAAAAAAAAAAAGACTTCTGCAGTCCGTTAATCAATTTTTGATTACTTATTTGTTATTATCACTTGGGCCCTTGTGTGACATGGTGGTGGATCTAGTGGATTATGGTGGTGATGGCGGGACAAGATCATCTAGTGCCCAGGGCAAAGATGCCAATTGCGCCCCCCCCCCACCCCCTTCATTATGTGGGAGCTTAGGAGAAGAAGAAGGGGGAGAGAGAGCACAGCCCGCTCCTCCCCCCAGCTCTTTCCTCGTCTCCTCCCCATCTCCAGCGCTGGGCTGACAGGAGTAGTGATGTCACTACTCCTGTCAGGCTTATAGTAGATAGAACTTGCGGCGCCTCCGTCCCTACAATGCATGCTGTGCTAGGGTTGTCACCTTTTCACTGTAAAGGGGGACTCTGCAGACTCTGATGTAAGGGAGAACCCTGGGGACTCTAACATAAAGGATGCTCTGGTGTACGGAGAGGACTCTGATGTAAAGGGGAGCTCTGATGTAATGAGTGCTCTGAGAACCCTGATTTACCTTAGCGTACTGACTTAGAGGCAGGAGAGAGAAGGGGGGAGGGGGGAGACTTAGTCCGGTCTGAATAATGTGTCCTGGTCTGAAACCCGAACGCATGATCCCTAACCACGAACTGCCCGGGTGAATCCCGAACAGGTGGCAACCCTGTGCTGCGCCCAGGGCAGCTGTCCCTTCTGCCCACCCCTTGTCCCAGACCTGTGCATAGTGTAGGGCCAGCTTAACTCCTACTTAGTTTCTATTTCAGCTCTCTGACCACTTGGGGTGATATTTTCTATGTATATACGTTATACTCTATGTCAGGGGTTTCTTACTGAGACCAGGGCCTGGTAAATTCTTCCAAAACCCTCCATACCCCAACAGTAAAAAAAACACACAAAACAGTATAGGAATACAAAATATGTATTGAAATGCTGGAAGGTTCTGGATGGGGCCGGGTGTCACTATAGGGGGATGGGGGCTTTGGAGGAGGTTAGGGGACTCTGCAGCAGACATGGTGGCCCTGTGAGACACTACGGGAGAGTGCTGCAGGGGCTGAAGGGCACTGTGGGAGGTTGAGGGGGGCAGTGTGGGACACTTTTGGAGATTTGGGCACTACGAGGAGATGGAGGATCTGCAGGGGGCTATGGAGTACTGTGGGATGTTGAGGGGCACTGTGGGAGGTTGGGGGGCACTGTGGGTGGTTGGAGAGTACTGTGGGTGGTTGAGGGGCACTGTGGGAGGTTGAGGGACACTGTGGGAGGTTGGAGAGTACTGTGGGAGGTTGGAGAGTACTGTGGGAGGTTGAGGGACACTGTGGGAGGTTGGAGAGTACTGTGGGAGGTTGAGGGGCACTGTGGAAGGTTGGAGAGTACTGTAGGAGGTTGGGGGGCACTGTGGGAGGTTGGAGAGTACTGTGGGAGGTTGGAGAGTACTGTGGGAGGTTGAGGGGCACTGTGGGAGGTTGGAGAGTACTGTGGGAGGTTGGGGGGCACTGTGGGAGGTTGGAGAGTACTGTGGTAGGTTGAGGGGGACTGTGGGAGGTTGGAGAGTACTGTGGGAGGTTGGAGAGTACTGTGGGAGGTTGAGGGGGACTGTGGGAGGTTGGAGAGTACTGTGGGAGGTTGAGGGGCACTGTGGGAGGTTGGAGAGTACTGTGGTAGGTTGAGGGGCACTGTGGGAGGTTGGAGAGTACTGTGGGAGGTTGAGGGGCACTGTGGGAGGTTGGAGAGTACTGTGGGAGGTTTAGGGGCACTGTGGGAGGTTGGAAAATACTGTGGGAGGTTGGGGGGCAGTGTGGGTGGTTGAGGGGGGGCAGTGTGGGACACTGTTGGAGACTGGTGGCACTATGAGGGGCTGGAGGTTCTGCAGGGGGCTGGGGGGCACTATGGAGGGATGATGGTTCTGGAGGGGGTTAGGGGACTCGGCAGCAAACTTTGGGGCCTTGTAGGGAAATGAGGTTTCTGGAGAGCACTGGGGTAACTGTGGGGGATGGGTTCCCTGGAGGGGGCTGAGGGTCTATTCAGGAGGCAGGGGACTGTGCAGAGGCAATGAGGGAGACTAAAGGGGGCTTTAGTTGCTGTGGGGGGGGGGGGGCACTGTGGGAGATTGCTGGCAGTGTAGGATACTGTTGGAATTTGGGGGAAATATGGGGACTGGAGGGGACTGCATGGGACTAGAGAATACTGTGGGAGGTTGGGTGACAAAGAGGTCCACTATAGACAGTTGGGGGACACTATGGGAGATAGGAGATAGGAGGCACTGTGGGAGGTTGAGGGATCTGCAGCTGGCTGGAGGCCTGGTAGGAGAGAGTCTGCAGCCCGGAAGCAGGCCATGGCCCGGTAGTTGAGGACCACTGATCTATATATTTCCCTTACCTTTGTGGGAATTGTATTAGATCCATTGGGTGGAGGCTCTGCAGGGGGCTGGGGAGGTGGGGGGGGGGCACTATGGGAGCTTTGAGAGTACTGTGGGAGGCTGGAGAGTACTGTGGGTACTGAGAGGCACTGAGGTCTACTATGGAGGATTGGGGGCAGTACGAGAGATGGGAGGCATTGTTGATGGAGGCTCTGCAGGGGGCTGGGGGGTACTGTGGGAGGTTGTGGGCACTGAAGTCCGCTATGGAAGGTTGCTGGCACTAGGGGGAAATGGGAGGCCTTGTGGGAGGTTAGGAGATCTGACACTCTGTATCCCCCATTACTCTACACTCTGCATCCCCCATTACTCTACACTCTGCATCCCCCATTACTCTACACTCTGCATCCCCCATTACTCTACACTCTGTATCCCCCATTACTCTACACTCTGTATCCCCCATTACTCTACACTCTGTATCCCCCATTTCTCTACACTCTGCATCCCCCATTACTCTGCACTCTGCATACCCCATTACTCTACACTCTGCATCCCCCATTACTCTACACTCTGCATCCCCCATTACTCTACACTCTGCATCCCCCATTACTCTACACTCTGTATCCTTCATTACTTACGCCACTTTTCTCATTCTCCAAACAGTTGCCCGCTTGCTGCATTTTAGCCGAAAAGCCCCCTTCCCCCAGAATTCCTTGTGGGACCCTTGTCTGGAGCAAGTGCTTTGAGGTGGAGAAATATGACGTTTGTCTCCTTGTTGGCTGCGTCGTTGGATAGCCTTGGAGGGAGGAGGGGCGCCCTGTCTGACCTCACAGCAAGCCCTAGACAGCACCTAGCAAGAGGAAACAAAGGACTGCATATACATGTGCTATTAAATTAGACCTGAACCCAATGTCCTTCCTTTGAGTGTCAGCAGCCGACACTGTGAGCGGCTTCTGGCTCTCAATTCTGACTGTCCGTGACAGCTCAGGACCCCACTTATATCAGGAACTAACCAGATTGGTCCCCGATCGTGTGATCATTACGTTAGCTGTACCATAGCGCAGACTGGGGACTGACACAATAAGTCTTCAGCCTGAAGATGAACACACTGCCATCTTCAGGTAGAAGTGAGTACTGCAGAGCAATCTTTTTAATAGTGTAATTGTCCGATACAATAACATTATTACGACTAAATCAATTTAAAAAAACATATAAAACATTTCTGCGTTTGTCAGAAAGTAGTCAGTATTTGCCAGAAAGCTGGATTCAAGTTGAGCAACTGTAATGCAACAACCTCGGCTTGTCTCACCAACGTTTCTGCCAGACCCCCCTGGCACCTCGCTTTGTACAGGTTACTGACCTGGCTTATTCCTGACTCTGTCTTTGCCCCCTGCATTGCCTGCCCCCCTCCCCCATTGCCTGCCCCCCCATTGCCTGCCCCCCTCCCCCATTGCCTGCCCCCCCATTGCCTGCCCCCATTGCCTGCCCCCCCTCCCCCATTGCCTGCCCCCCCATTGCCTGCCCCCTCCCCCATTGCCTGGCCCCCCATTGCCTGCTTATTGATGAATCTGGTTTTGTGTCTTGATTTTCAGGAAACTACATCTCCTCATCATTTTTTAACCCTCTTGACTATTGCGACAGTGGCGACAACATCACCCACTGGCACTCGTGTCACTTCTTCATCCTACATTTCCTGCCTCCCTAGCATTGGGTACAATTTTGTATTCTGTACCTAAATAATTTGAATAATTCTTTTCTTCCTTTTTTTTTTCCTTTTTATTAATTATAGGGGTCTATTTATAAAACATTCATTGGACGAATGTTACAAACATTCCTGCAAACTGATCGAATTCTCACTGTATGGTTTTGAATATCTAATGCGTCATCAGCTCCATCTAGTGGCCAAAATGCGGTATAGGCTTTTGAAATATCTTTAACCGCTAGCCGACCAAATCGACGCAGCTATACGTTGCTCCCTTAAGACTCCATAGCAGGCGCGCGTGCGCCCCCCCCCGCCGCCGATGCGTGATGTCTGCACTGGTGAACGCTCGTGACAGAACGAGAATGGGAATGTGTGTGTGTGTGTGTAAACTCACAAATCCCGATTCTCTCAGGGGGGAGGAGACAGATCGATGTTCCTACTAAGTAGGAACACCGATCTGTCTCCTCCCCCAGGCAGTCCCATCCCCCCTACAATTAAAACACACCCAGGGAACACATTTAACCCCTTGATCGCCCCCCAGTGTTTAACCCCTTCCTTGCCAGTGACATATACACAGTAATCAGTGGCTATTTTTAGCACTGATCGCTGTATAATTGTCACTGGTCCCAAAATAGTGTCAAAAGTGTCCAATCTGTCTGCCACAATGTCGCAGTCCTGATAAAAAAAATCGCAGATCACCGCCATTACTAGTAAAAAAAAAAATAATTAAAATGCCATAAATCTATCCCCTATTTTGTAGACACGATAACTTTTGAGCGAACCAATCAATATACGCTTATTGCGTTTTTTTGGTTTTTTTTTTTACCAAAAATGTGTAGAAGAATACACATCGGCCTAAACTGAGAAAAAAAAAATTTGGGGGGATATTTATTATAGCAAAAAAGTAAAAAATAGTCTGTTTTTTTTTCAAAATTGTCGCTCTTTTTTTGTTTATAGCGCAAAAAATAAAAAACGCAGAGGCGATCAAATACCACCAAAAGAAAGCTCTATTTGTGGGAAAAAAAGGACATAAATTTTGTTTGGGTGCAGCGTCTCACCACTGCTCAATTGTCAGTTAAAACGACGCAGTGCCGTATCACAAAAAAAAATAAAAATGGCCTGGTCAGGAAGGGGGGGGGGGGGGGGGTTAAATCCTTCTGGGGCTGAAGTGGTTAAAGTGGAGTTGAACCCGATTCATGAAATTTGAGCTGGGCACATCTGCTGTGTTTTCTTATCTCTCTTCAAAGTTCTAAGTCCCGTGGCTTTCTCCTTCTCTGTTCTTCTGTTACCAGCCTGATAACTTCTCTGACAAGTTCTCTGGCACATGTGACAAAACCAGCCTGAAATTTGTGTCGGGGGCGGGTGCTATAAATAAATTAGCAGAGAGCTGGTCCATTCACAGCACAGCTCTGCAAGTCTCACCCTATGAGGAGAGGGTATGTGTGTGTGTGTGTGTGTGTGTGTGTGTGTGCCTTTCCTCCAATCAGGTGTCTTACAACGCAGATGTGCTGCAGGACTCTCTCTGGACCTGACCCCTGAGGAAGTGGGGAGAACCAAAGCAAGTTCTCGCCTAGGGGAGAAATGCAGAAAATAAATCACTTTTTTAAAAATAAAGTAAGATAAAATACAATGCAATACTATACTATAAAATGAAATAAAGTAAAATAAAATACAATGCAATACTATTATAAAATGAAATAAAGAAAAATAAAATACAATGCAATACTATGCTATAAAATGAAATAAAGTAAAATAAAATACAATGCAATACTATAAAATGAAATAAAGTAAAATAAAATACAATGCAATACTATACAATGAAATAAAGTAAAATAAAATACAATGCAATACTATACAATGAAATAAAGTAAAATAAAATACAATGCAATACTATACTATAAAATGAAATAAAGTAAAATAAAATACAATACTATACTATACTATACTATACTATACTATACTGTAAAATAAAACAAAATAAAATCAAATAAAATACAGTACAATATAAAATATTATCAAATAAAATACAACACAAGACAATAAAAAAAAATACAATACACGAAAATTAAATACAATAAAATACAATACAAGAAAATAAAAAACAATACAGTGCAATACAATAAAATAAAATCATTTGTAAGAGAGAGGGGGGGGGGGGGGGGAGCAGGCAGGGCAGCACAAAATTTTTTTAGGGTGAAGGTATGCTTTAATGAGAAAATATACTGCATTTTGGCCACTAGATGGAGCTGATGATACAGGAATTAATCTGTTTGAAAATATACAATGAAATTTCATTCAGCTTGCATGAATGTTTCTGACATTTGTGCAATGAATACTGTATTTTAAAAAAGAATATTGAACAGCAAAAAAAAAAAAAAAAAAAGATCACATTTAGCCACCAGATGGAGCTGGTGACATAGGAATTAATCTATTGGAAAACATACGGTGAAATTTCGATCAGCTTGCATTAATGTTCCTGACAATAATGCAACAAATGACCCTATATTAAAAAAAAAAAAAAAAAAAAAAATATATATATATATATATATATATATATATATATATATATATATATATATATATATAGCATGATTTTTTTTTTTTATTCAATTTGTTTACCATGTAAACACCTTATCTTATATGGTCTTAAAAAAATATTACAATTATGTAGATATGCAGAGTACTCATAGAGCAATTGTCTCCCCAAAGCTGACGCTGCTATACTTGGCCTGGGAATGTTGGCATTGATGACCTCTGGTCACGGAAAGGTTAAATAAATGAATGTATCAGGTTGAAAAAAAAATATTTTTGACAGACCCAACGCTGGCCTATGTTTAGTAGAACAAGTTAATAATTGAAGTTTAAAAGATATCTTGACAAACCTAAAATATCCCGATAAAAATCTGTAATTGCTGTGATGAAAATGAATCCCAAAGGAATTAGTACCACTCTGGGCCACAAGATGGCAGAGGAACACCCACAAACAAATGTTACAATGTCCACTCACTATCTATTGGTAACAAACTAATACTAAATAAATTGTGCTGCCAATTCCTCATTTAATCAGTTGGGTAGTAAAATGTTTGTTAAATATTCTGCAGATCTCCCTTTGCAAAGCTTTTTAATACCTTCACATAGGGCAGACTGCTGGACATAAGTGTGTGAAGGGGGGTGTGCCAGGCGTGCCTGGGCACCCCCTAATCACTCTGTGCATACTGCCCGGGCTTCCCCTCAAGTTGCACTCCCCCCTCCCACCCCCTGCAGTGCTGCTGGCTCCCCCCGCCCTTTCCTCTCCCCTCTCCCTGCCTGCTACGGCGGGGATGTTTCAGGATGGAGAGTGGGGGGAAGGGGCCAAATCAATATGTCGTTTACCGGCTCCCCTTTTTTTTCTAAATGAAGACACTCACTCACTGTGTTCAATCAAATGAGGCATAGTGAACTATGTTGACTATGCTTCAGTTTTCTGAATGAACAGGAAGCCGCTCAGCACAGAGCGCTGCTCATTCATTCACTGTCCCGTGCTGCTGAGGCTGCAGAGAAGGTCATGTGTGTTTGAGATTTGGGGTGCACACCCCTAATACAATAGGCTACCAGGTGTCCTCAACCTTTTTTTGAGACCAGGTCCAGATCAATTCTTCCAAAATCCTCCATACCACAACAGTAACGAATAAAATGTATAATGTAAAGCATGTGTTGAAATGCTCGGAAGCTCTGGATGGGGCTGGGTGTCACTGTGGGGGATGGGGGGGGGGGGGCGTGGGTGTTCTGGAAGGGGTCTGGAGTCACTGAATCAGACCTGGTGGCCCTGTAGGGGATGAGGTTTCTGGAGGAGGCTGGGGGAGGGGTATTGTGGGAAGTTGGGGGACACTCAGGAGGTTGAGGGGTCTCAGGGAGTCAGGTGGTCACTGTGTGCTGTTGTAGCAGGTTGAAGGGGGGGGGGGCACCGTGGAAGGCTGGAGGTCTTGCAGCAGTAGGGTTGTCACTTTTTCTTCAAGCCACACCCGAACACTTTAGCGGCTCACAGCAAAAAAAAAAAATTTTAGCATACACTATAGGATTGTAGGAGACCTGGGACACCTTTGGGCACTCCAAAGAGAATAGTAATGTGGCGTGCATAGTGCCCCTTCACCCTCCTATCGGGCCCTGTGTTCTGGGTCACATTCCTGTCTGAATATTGTGTCCGGGTTTCAGGCAGACTGAAACCCGGCACATGATTGAAAACCCGAACTGTCTGGGTGAATCCCGGACAGGTGGCAACCCTATGCAGCAGGCTGGGGGGCACTGTGGGAGGTTTGGGGCACTGAGGAGGCTGAGGGCTCTCAGGGAGTCTGGGGGAACTGTGGGCTGATATGATAGGTTGGAGGGGGGGGGGGCACTCTGGAAGGCTGGAGGTCTTGCAGCCAGTTTGGGGGCACTGAGGAGGGCTCTCAGGGAGTGTGGGGACACTGTGGGCTGTTATAGCAGGTTGGGGGCAATATGGAGGCCTGGAAGCTGTGCAGCAGGCTGGGCAGCACTGTGGGAAGTTGGGGGGCACTGAGGAGGCCAGGTGCCTTCAGGGAGGGAGGTGGGCACTGTGGGCTGCTATGACAGGTTGGGTGGCACCATAGAAGGCTGGAGTTCTTGCAGCAGGCTGACTACAGACCAGCAGCACTAAATTTAAGCTAGGGACACCACTGCTTAGGGAAGGGTTCCTACATCAGTGCTGCTTAGGGCGGGGTCCCTACATCAGTGCTGCTTGGGGCATAGTCCAAACATCAGTGCTGCTTAAGACAAGGTCCCTACATCAGTGCTGCTTAGGGCAAGGTCCCTACATCAGTGCTGTTTAGGGCGATTTCCCTACATCAGTGCTGCTTAGGGCATGGTCCCTACATCAGTGCTGCTTAGGACGAGGTCCCTACATCAGTGCTGCTTAGGACGAGGTCCCTACATCAGTGCTGCTTAGGGCGAGGTCCCTACATCAGTACTGCTTAGGGCATGGTCCAAACATCAGTGCTGCTTAGGGCGCGGTCCCTGCATCAGTGCTCCTTAGGGCATGGTCCAAACATCAGTGCTGCTTAGGGCGAGGTTCCTACATCAGTGCTGCCTAGGGCGGGGTCCAAACATCAGTGCTGCTTAGGGCGGAGTCCCTACATCAGTGCTGCTTAGGGTGGGGTCCAAACATCAGTGTTGCTTAGGGCGGAGTCCCTACATCAGTGCTGCTTAGGGTGGGGTCCCTACATCAGTGCTGCTTAGAACGAGGTCCCTACATCAGTGCTGCTTAGGGCAGGGTACCTACATCAGTACTTCTTAGGGTGGGGTCCAAACATCAGTGCTGCTTAGGGCGGGGTCCCTACATGAGTTCTGCTTAGGGCGAGGTTCCTATATCAGTGCTGCTTAGGGCGAGGTTCCTATATCAGTGCTGCTTAGGGCGGGGTCCCTACATCAGTGCTGCTTAGGGCGAGGTTCCTATATCAGTGCTGCTTAGGGCGAGGTTCCTACATCAGTGCTGCTTAGGGCGGGGTCCCTACATCAGTGTTGCTTAGCGCGAGGTTCCTACATCAGTGCTGCTTAGGGTGGGGTCCCTACATCAGTGCTGCTTAGGGTGGGGTCCCTACATCAGTGCTGCTTAGGGCGGGGTCCCTACATCAGTGTTGCTTAGCGCGAGGTTCCTATATCAGTGCTGCTTAGCGCGAGATTCCTATATCAGTGCTGCTTAGGGCGAGGTTCCTACATCAGTGCTGCTTAGGGCGGGGTCCCTACATCAGTGCTGCTTAGGACGGGGTCCCTACATCAGTGCTGCTTAGGGCGAGGTTCCTATATCAGTGCTGCTTAGGGCGAGGTTCCTATATCAGTGCTGCTTAGGGCGGGGTCCCTATATCAGTGCTGCTTAGGGCGGGGTTCCTATATCAGTGCTGCTTAGGGCGGGGTTCCTATATCAGTGCTGCTTAGGGCGGGGTTCCTATATCAGTGCTGCTTAGGGCGGGGTCCCTACATCAGTGCTGCTGATCCACAACCTGCACCTTCTGCAGCGCTGCGCAGCATTTCTCAGGACGGGTTTCCTAACGTGACAACAGCGGATCATGCCTGTGCCATGTGTGTTGAAACGATCACATCGACAAAGCGTTGTCACCCTATAACAGGAAGTGCCGGAACAAGGACCTTCCTGGCAGGATCACCGGGAATTATTTAAATAAAAGCTTTAAAAAAAAAATATGGAAAATGACTTTTGAAATGACATTACTGTGTTGAAGCTTAAATGAGTTTTTAGTGATTGGGTTCACATATAATTTTTTTCTTTTTTTAAATATCAAGTCTAGCTTTAATTTATGCTTCCTCAGGTAGATTATAATTTTCTCTGACCTCTATGAAAAGTCACCCTAGTTTAATTTAGCATAACATCATAGATTCTAGTAAGTCACTCTCCATCCATCTCTGGATTCCGGCCATGTCTTGTTCTGACACAAAGTCGGCAAACGCAATAAAAAAAAAAAAAGAGCCTGCACCGGTGTTATTCTATGTCGTACATTAACTACGTATTTGATATATTTAAGGCCCATTCACACCAATGTGGTGCATTAGCACGCAGGCGTTATGACGTGCGTTGAGTTAAGGCAGCCCATTCATTGGAATAGGCTACCCAACTAACCAAAACACACCTATATAGTTTCTGCCATTGAACCACTATATACACACCGAACTCCCAGCCCAACCGAAGTGTGAATACAAGTGCAGGAGAGCCTCAGCTAGCTCTGCTCCCCAAACCAAGCCCCCCCGACGCGTTTCGTCCCACCCACTGGGCTTAGTCATAGAGCCTATTCACACTACTACATTGCGGTAATGTGCGGCAATGTGTGCTATGCGCATATGAATAATGTAGGTTCCATTCATTCTAATTGCGACCCCAACACACCTTGCTAACTGTGCAGCAACGCAATAACGCATGCAATGGTTGGAATAGGCTACCCAACTCACTAAAACACACTTGTACCATTTCTAGCATTGAACCACTGCACACGCTGAACCGCAACATCTACTGGGGTAGCAATTAGAAAGAATGGCGCCACATCATTCATATGCGCATAGCACGCATTGCCACACATTACCGCAATACAATAGTGTGAATGGGTTCTATGCCTAAGCCTGGTGGGTGGGACGAAACACGTTGGGGGACTTGGTTTGTGGTGCAGAACTAGCTGAGGCTGTCCTACACTTGTATTCACACTTCGGCCGGGCTGGGAGCTCGGTATTCTTTATGTACATAGGCTCTAAATGGTGTTCATTTCAGTTCATTGGCAAGGAGGGAAAGTCTATAATATGCAGAAACTAAACTAAATGGACTAACAGGAAACTGAATGCCATACTTATAAAGCTAGGTTTTGGTAAAGCGCCTCACAAAACCAGGGGGCCCCTCTGAGGTAGAGGGCCCCTCAGAATGAAAAAGGCACCTGTACGAGCCAATAAAAATGCCAAAACAATTTCTTAGGAGTCTGAGTTCCTTTATTGGTTAGAAAGAAACAGGGTGGCAACGCGTTTCAATGGACAACTCCCCCTTCTCTATGTCTTAGGCCATTTATCAAGATGTTTAGTGGACTCAAAACAGAGCTCCAGGTTATAAATAGGAGACAAGCCAGTGTTTGTGGCCATATCTGCGACACAATATCAAGGGAACAAAGTCATGTGACTACCCCCCCTCCAATCATTGATTGTTTTCTGTATCCTAATGGTGAGAACACCCCATGGGACACCCCAGGCTCCACACCATGGAAAGCATTTAGTGGATGACTCGTAAAATGAAAGCAACGTGACACTGAGGCGTTTCAAAGGCCAAACATTCTCCTTCATCAGGTATTATACAAGGCACTAGACACAATTCTTCCTTCAGTAGAAAATATAATTTTTCGAGCATGATGGCTTGGGTTTGCCAGCTCAAAACTGGGGGCTCCTCAGAGGTAGGCACATGTACTAGCCAATAAGAGTGCCAAAACAATTTCTTAGGAGTCCCACTTCCTTTAACGATGAGAAAGCAACAGGATAGCAACGCGTTTCAATGGCCAAAACCCCCCTTCTCTAGGTCTTAGACCATTTATCAAAAGGTTAAGTGGACTCACAGCTGAACTCTAAGGAATATGTAGAAGACCAGATAGTGCTTGTGCCAGTATCTGTGGCAAAAAAACAAGGGAACAAAGTCACCTTACTGGCCTCCCTTCCATTCATTGAGTGTTCTCTGTATTCTTATGCTGAGAACACTCGGTGAAGCACCCAAGGCTCCACACTATGGAAAGCATTCTATGAATGACTCATAAAGTGAAGTGTGGAGTAAACACTGCTGGGTTCAGTGGAGAATAGATAGTGGCATTTATACTTTCAGTTATGAATGCCCCCCTAAGCCTATTTCTATTGCAAAGAGAGCCTGTCACCAGACCACTGATTTCAACTGCATGCCCACTTGTCGAACGACCTCTATTCCACCCAAGGTTTAGATCCACCCAAGGTTTGGTGCCCCATCCTGATCATTGGGGAGAATGCTACAGTCACTGACTGGTGCTGCCGCCTGATTATTGGGGAGAATGCCACTGTTGCTGACTGGTGCTGCCACTTGATTGTTGGGAAGAATGCCACGGCCCATGACTGGTGTCACCACCTCATTGTTGGGGAGAATAACATGGCTTACGACTGGCACTGCCATCTGATTGTGAGGGAGAATGCCACAGTCACTGACTGGTGTTGCCGCCTGATCATTGGGGAGAATGCCACTGTCGCTGACTGGTGCTGCCACTTAATTGTTGGGAGAATGCCACGGCTGATTACTGGTGTCACCACTTGATTGTTGGGGAGAATAGCATGGCTTGCGACGGGCGCTGCCACCTGATTTTTGGGTAGAATGCCACTGTCGCTAACGGGTAATGCCACTTGATTGTTGGGAAGAATGCCACGGCCAATGACTGATGTCACCACCTGATTGTTGGGGAGAATACCTTGGCTGACGAATGGTGCCACCACCTGATTGTTGGGGAAAATACCATGGCTGACGAATGGTGCCACCACCTGGTTGTTGGGCAGAATACCATGGCCGATGACTGGTGCTGCCAACTGATTGTAGGGGAGTACACCACGGTCGATGACTGGTGCTGCTGCCTGATTTTTGGGGAGAATGCTGCTGTCACTGAATGGTGTTGCCGCCTGATCATTGGGGAGAATGCCATTGTAGCTGACTGGTTCCACCGCCTGATTGTTGGGAAGAATGCCACTGTCGCTGACTGATGTCACTGCCTGATTGTTGAGAAGAATGCCACGGCCGATGACTGGTGTCACCACCTGATTGTTGAGAAGAATGCCACTGTCGCTGACTGAGGTCACTGCCTGATTGTTGAGAAGAATGCCACGGCCGATGACTGGTGTCACCACCTGATTGTTGGGGAGAATGCCACTGTTGCTGACTGATTCCACCGCCTGAACATTGGGGAGAATGCCAGAATCGTTGACTGGCATCACCACCTGATCATTAGAAAGAATGCCACTTTCACTAACTGGTGCTGCCCTCTGATTGCTGGGGAGAATGCCACTGTTGTTGACAGGTGCTGCCATCTGATCTTTGGGGACAATGCTGCAGCCACTGACTTTGCTGAGCCACCAAAGGAGAAAGACCAACTGTCACCCCAGGAGTTGGTGAGAAGCCACTGGCCAAACCCTACTGCACCCCAATAGAGAAGAACAGTATCGTTTGCTTGAAATACAGTGCAGACACTTATAACTGTGTTCGGAGGAACTTTATATGAGTGCTCCAACGCCAGATTTGGGCCCCAACGTACTGGTCAGCAGGGAAAGGGTTTGATGAAGAATGCTTGACCACTGCCATAGCATTGCCTCTAGTCAGGACAGTGGCTCCTTTGGGGGGTAAGTGCTACATTTGCACAGTAGTGCCAAACAAAATCTTTGTTTCCTAGAATAAAATGTACTTTGTTATTTTATGCAATGACAAATTTATTACCTAATAAACAAGTCCATAGTGGAAATGTAAAAATTGCTCTGGTACTTAAGAGGTATACAGAAAGGAGAGCTGAAGCTGATAGACACTATATATATATATATATATATATATATATATATATATATATATATATATATATATATATGAATATAAAGTCCCATTTGTATAAAACCACTGATTTTATACGTATGACAAAATAACCCTCAGTAAAAAACAATAACAAAAATGAAGGCCATAAACATATTTCTATATATGGATGAAATATGTCTGTATAAAACTGAAGGGATCAAATTAGTCTTCAAAATTGTGTGTGGGGGGGGGGGGGGGCACTCTATGAAAATCATAAATTGTAATGGTAAAGGGTTAACAACTCAAATATAGGACTTGTAGTTTCACAAAAATGCACTAGATGGCAGTATAATATCCTTTTTTTCTACATGTGGGAGAGCACATTGGTGACAGAGGAAATCACTGGCTGCGATAGAATCCTTTATATAACAAGTTTTATTGTTTTAAAAGGTTATATAAAAGCTAAAAGTGTAGTATTGCTCATACAATGGTATGCATCTCTATCTCTTCTCTAAAATGTCTATTTATCAAAATTTTCACCCAAGATTCACACAACTGTCAGCCAAGATTCAGTGCCTCTGTTGTATTAAAATCCCAAATAGCTGTCAGCTCTGCCGGCTGGAATACAGAATTCCGCCCCCACCTGTTTACCTGCATGGGGATGCACAGGTGTTCCATTGAGGTCAACTGGGAAGCAGGGGCTGCATGGAAACACAAACGCTGCTTCCAATCTGACATCTGTGTGGGTGCATGGTCCCAAATGCAGACAGAGCCACGAAGAAAAATAATGTTGCACAGTGTCCAAGTAACCAGGCTTGAGTAAAATAAGTATTTGATCCCAAAGCGAAACATGACTTAGTAGTTGGTGGAGAAACCCTTGTTGGCAAGCACAGAGGTCAGACGTTTCTTGCTTCTTCTTGAGCCACTCCTTTGTTGCCTTGGCGTTATGTTTTGGCTCATTCTCATGCTGGAAGACCCATCCACGACCCATCTTCAGTGTTCTGGCTGAGGGAAGAAGGTTCTCATCCAAGATTTTACAATACATGGCCCCGTCCATTGGCCCCTTAATGTGGCAAAGTCGACCTCTACCTTTAGCAGAGAAACAGCCCCAAAGCATCATGTTTCCACCTCCGTGCTTGACTGTAGGGATGGTGTTCTTAGGGTCATAGTCAGCATTTTTCTTCTTCCAAACACGGCGAGATGAGTTAATGCCACAGAGCTCAATTTTGGTCTCATCTGACCACAGCACTTTCTCCCAATCCTTCTCTGAATCATTTAGATGTTCATTAGCATGACAGTACTTGTGCCTTCTTGAGGAGGGGGACTCACCGTGTTTGGAGAAATTAAGTTCCAAACACGGCCAGTCCCCCTCCTCAAGAAGGCCCATGTACAGTCATGCCAATGAACATCTAAATGATTCAGAGAAGGGTTGGGAGAAAGTGCTGTGGTCAGATGAGACCAAAATTGAGCTCTTTGGCATTAACTCGACTCTCCGTTTTTGGAGGAAGAAAAATGCTGACTATGACCCTAAGAACACCATCCCTACAGTCACACACGGAGGTGGAAACATGATGCTTTGGGGCTGTTTCTCTGCTAAAGGTACAGACTGACTTTGCCGCATTGAGGGGCCAATGGACGGGGCCATGTATTGTAAAATCTTAGATGAGAACCTTCTTCCCTCAGTCGGAACACTGAAGATGGGTCATGGATGGGTCTTTCAGCATGACAATGACCCAAAACATACCGCCAAGGCAACAAAGGAGGGCTTCAAGAAGAAGCACATTAAGGTCATGGAGTGGCCTAGCCAGTCTCCAGACCTTAATCCTATAGAAAATTTATGGAGGGAGCTGAATCTTCGAGTTGCCAAGAGAGAGCCAAGAAACCTTAACGATTTAGAGAAGATCCGTAAAAAAGAGTGGACCAAAATGCCTCCTGAGATGTGTGCAAACCTGATCACCAACTACAAGAAACGTCTGACCTCTGTGCTTGCCAACAAGAGTTTCTCCACCAAGTACTAAGTCATGTTTTGCTTGGGGATCAAATACTTATTTTACTCACTGAACTCCATTTATAACATTTGTATCATGTGTTTTTTTTTTTCTGGATTTTTGGTTGATCTTCTGTCTCTATCATTTAAAATACACCTATGATAAAAATGACAGACCCTCCATTTCTATGGAAGTGGGCAAACTTACAAAATCTGCAGGAGATGAAATCATTATTTTCCCCCACTGTATATAAAAATAATGACAAAAAAAATATGATATAAAAAATGTCCACATAAAATAATACACTGTAATATAATATCATAATATTAAATATGTTTACATACAATATTATAATAATATACAACATTTGTTTACATAAAATAATAAAATAATGTTATAAAAACATAAAAATATGTTCACATTAAATACTATAATACTATAAATATATGTTTACATAAAATAATGTAATATGTTATAACAAAATAATAATATGTTCACATGAAATAATATAATATTTTATAATAAAATAAAACATGATTACATAATATATATTAAACTGTTTAAATAATATAAAAATGTTTTACATAAAATAATATTATATTATGTTTATGATGATTGTTTATGCTATAGTTTTTATACATATATGAATAGAGGGCTTTTGTGTTATTTTAATTTTATCAGAATTTTATAAAGCATTGTTTTAAAAAATTTTTTTACCATTACATCGTGATTTTAATGTAGTTGTGTCCTTGTTTTTTGGGAATTCTGTACTGAAGGCTTCAGCTCATATACTTTATAAAAAATATAGAACTGCATTTTTATATACAGTCCATAGACAGTTTTATACACATAATATTTTATATTCATTTGATATTTTGCAATATTTTATATATCGTTTTTATGGTCCTTTTTATTTCAGAGTCGTATGGAGAATTTATTGAGTGATTACAAATATGCCGCAGTCTGAGTGAGTAAAGAGCAGCTTTGAAGAGTCCTTAAAATAGATGTAAACCCGATCACTAAAATCTCCTATGAGCTTTAACATGCTAATATCATTCGAAAAACCCTTTCTATAATTTTGAATCTTCAGCCTTTATTGAAAAAAAAATCCCTGGCGATCGTGTCCTTGTACAGGCACTTCCTGTTGAAGGGTGACAACGTTCTGTCCCTGTCTTATAATTGTGTTCCTAAGTTGTCATCCTTTCTCATGGTCTTCTCATGAAGACTGCAAGAGGCCGTTTCAAAACATAGTAAGCAGGCAAAGGCCACTGTTGCCACCATCAGGTAACCGGCTTTGAGATATACTATGGAGTGCATGTAGGCAGGAGATGGCTAAAGACAACTTTTGGATTTCGTGTCTCCATTGGAAGATCTCTTACCTTTCGTTTTAGGGTCAGCTCCAAAATTCTGGATTTCCTTTCCCCGTTGGAAGATCTCCCTTATCTTTTGTTCTAGGGGCAACTCTAAAATGTTTAGATTTATTGTCCCCTTTGAGAGATTTCCCCTTACCTCTTGTTCTAGGGACAGCTCTAAAATTTTGGATTTCCTGTCCCCTTTGGAAGATTTCCCTTCACCTCCTGTTCCAGGAACAACTCTAAAAAATTGGATTTCCTGTCCCCATTGGAAGGTTTCCCTAACCCCCTGTTCAAGGGACAACTGTAACATTTTGGGTTTCCTGTTCCAGCTGGAAGGTTTCCCCTTTCCTCTTGTCCTGAGGGCAGCTCTAAAATTGTTATGGAGGCAACCTCCTGTTCTAGGGACAAATCTAACAATTTGGGTTTCCTGTCCCCATTGGAAGATTTCCCTTCACCTCTTGTTTCAAGGGACAACTCTAAAATGTTGGATTTCCTGTCCCCATTGGAAGGTTTCCCTAATCTCCTGTTCCAGGGACAACTGTAGAATTGTGGATTTCCTGTCCCCACTGGAAGGTCTCCCTAGCCTCCCTTTCCAGGGACAACTCAAAAAATTTGGATTTCCTGTCCCCATTTGAAGGTTTCCCTAACCTCCTGTTCCATAGACAACTCCAAAAATGTGGGTTTCCTGTTCCAACTGGAAGATTCCTCTTTCCTCTTGTCCTAAGGACAGCTCTAAAATTGTTATGGAGGCAACTCTAAAAAAAATTGGATTTCCTGCCCCCATTGGAAGGTTTCCCTAACCTCCTGTTCTAGGGACAAATTTAACAATTTGGGTTTCCTGTCCCCATTGGAAGATTTCCCTTCACCTCTTGTTCCAGGGACAACTCTAAAATTTTGGATTTCCTGTTCCCATTGCAAGGTTTCCCTAACCTCCTGTTCCAGGGACAACTCTAGAATTGTGGATTTCCAGTCCCTACTGGAAGGTTTCCCTAACCTCCTGTTCCAGGGACAACTCCAAAAATTTGGATTTCCTGTCCCCATTTGAAGGTTTCACTAACCTCCTGTTACAGGGACAACTCCAAAAGTGTGGGTTTCTTGTTCCAACTGGAAGATTCCCCCTTTCCTCTTGTCCTAAGGACAGCTCTAAAATTGTTATGGAGGCAACTATAACATTTTTGGATTTCCTGTCCCCATTGGAAGGTTTCCCTAACCTCCTGTTCTAGGGACAACTCTAATGCCCCGTACACACGGTCGGATTTTCCGATGGAAAATGTCCGATCGGAGCGTGTTGTCGGAAATTCCGACCGTGTGTGGGCTCCATCGGACATTTTCCATCGGATTTTCCGACACACAAAGTTGGAGAGCAGGAGATAAAATTTTCCGACAACAAAATCCGTTGTCGGAAATTCCGATCGTGTGTACACAAATCCGACGGACAAAGTGCCACGCATGCTCAGAATAAATAAAGAGATGAAAGCTATTGGCCACTGCCCCGTTTATAGTCCCGACGTACATGTTTTACGCCACCACGTTTAGAACGATCGGATTTTCCGACAACTTTGTGTGACCGTGTGTATGCAAGACAAGTTTGAGCCAACATCCGTCGGAAAAAATCCTAGGATTTTGTTGTCGGAATGTCCGAACAAAGTCTGACCGTGTGTACGGGGCATAACAATTTAAGTTTTCCTGTTCCCATTGGAAGATTTCCCTTCACCTCTTGTTCTATGAACTTCTCTAAAATTATGGATTTCCTGTTCCCATTGAAAGATTACCCTTCACCTCCTGTTTCAGGGACAACTCTAAAATTTGGAATTTCCTGACCCCATTGGAAGGTGTCTCTAACCTCCCATTCAAGGGACAACTTTAAAACGTTGGGTTTCGTGTACAAACCGGAAGATTTCCTTTCCTCTGGTCCTGGGGACAGTTCTAAAATTGTTGAGGAGGCAACTCTAAAAATTATGGATTTCCTGTCCCCATTGGACGGTTTCCCTAACCTCCTGTTCTAGGGGCAACTCTAACAATTTAGGTTTCTTATCCCCATTAGAAGATTTTCCTTCACCTCTTGTTCTATGGACTGCTCTAAAATTGTGGATTTCCTGTCCCCATTGGAAAATTTCCCTTCACCTCCTGTTGCAGGAACAGCTCTAAAAATGTGGGTTTCCAGTCCCCATTGGAAGGTTTTCTTAGTCTCCTGTTCCAGGGAGAACTCTAAAATTTTGGATTTCCTGTCCCATTTGGAAGATTTCCCCTTTCCTCTTGTCCTGGGGACAACTCTAAAATTATGCAATTCTTATCCCCATTGGAGGATTTACTCTTACCTATTTTTCTAGGGACAACTCTAAAACTTTGGATTCCCCTATCCCCATTGGAAGATTTTCCCTTACCTCCTGCTAAAGGGACAACACTAACATTTTGGATCTCCAATCACTTTCTTTCTCAAAAATGGTCACCATTTCAAACAGAGGGATCCATTTTCCCAATGGCAACACAGACAGTGCTGAAAAGTTCACGGAGGATCTAATCCTTTCCCATTCCAAAACTAAAAAAATGCATGCGTGCTATTCAGACATTTACTACAATTATTGGAAGTAAAAAAAAAAAACACTAGCTACATTGTGACACCAAACTAGAGAATAAAAACAAACTGGGGAACTTCTGGATTCTGCCCCCCCCCCCAACTTTAATGACCCATTTAAATTTCTGTGTCGTAGTAACAGTTACACTTTTTAGCAAGTTAGGGTGCATTGGTGCCCCATTTATTTCAATGGGCTGGCATAATGCTAGGCACATTCACATAATGGTTGTTAACACACAGCAAAGAAGTAAATGGGCCCTAAAGCTTGTACCTTGGCCCCAAACCATCCTCTTATATGGGGTTTCCTTTACTACCAGCCTAGAATTTAATAACAGTACAGTTTATATGAGGACTCAATCCCACCCCTCTGGGTGCGAGCTTCCATGTCTGTTTTTTCAACAGCTTATTGTATCTTTAGTCCATTGTTTTGGACCAGTGAATTGGCTTCAGCAGTCCATTTTAATCTCTTTTGATACTCTATAGGCAACCAACTTCTTTTGGAGCATACAGAACGTGGAAGTACTCGCTGATGAGGGCTTGCAAGCAGAAACCCCTGAACAGGTGTCTACTGCACCTCCATGGTAGAGGACCAATGAAGACAACCTTCCAAACCAGGGTTTTTCAACCAGGTTTACATGGAATGCTAGGGTTTCTCCAAAGGTTGCCAGGGGTGCCTTGAGTAATGAGCAATTTCTACCTCTCAGATAAGCTCCTAATGACACCATTGAACTTTTTAGCTAATGGGGCTAATTCTTCCCAATGACCACAAATGTAAGAAGCATTCTTCCCACTGACCATCACACTAATGTATCAGGAGTTGTAGATGTAGCGCTACCCCCCAGAGCTGCAAGAACAACAGATGAGGACAAAGTTCCTTCTCTATGTACACAAAAATGAAGATCCAGAACTGTACTCCCTCCGAAATTGCAGTCTCTATGGATCAGTGGCAAAGTTCTTTACGAACCAGGAGCTCTCAGTCCCTTTTAGAGAAATGGCACACAATTCCAAACTGTATGCAGGAGTATAGTGTCTAGTGTCTCCTTAGTAGAACCTCACACAGTTCTGATGCTTGCAGATACTACCAGCCCACCTGGCTGCCTTGATTACCATCCCACATGGCTATTCTGAAGAATGCTCCAGGCCAAAGGATTGGAATTTAGCACAACCCTGTCCTTGGAAAGCTTGCTACGTCTGGCAGCCTCTCCCCTTGTATGCCCTTGGGTGTGCTGAGGTACTCACACTGTCCCTTGCTCCCTGCTGCTATGGGCAAGACTTCTGTTCACACCTCCTACCGTCCAGATTTTCCCATGCCAGCCCGGATGTCTTCTGCACAAGACCCAAAAGTAATGGGGATTCCTCTCTTAGGCTTCCTCTCCTTCCTTTCCTCAGCTCCCAGCCTGGAGGCAGAGTCCTCCAGCCCCGGGGGTCCCCTCCCAGGCCTCATGACAGAAACCTCAGCACTCCATCTTACACCCGAAAAGCCCCTTTGCTGGCCAGGCTCCAGAATATTTAAGGGCTGATTCAGCCACCATGCCAGGCCTTCTGCCTAGGGATTGGCCAGATTCCCTCCAGTATGCAGATCAGGAACTAATGGCCTCCGCCCACTAACTTCCAGAAGCTTCTCCAAGCTTTTAGAACCAGGGGGAGACCTGCCCTGTAGAGACCTCCAGAGTAACCCGACCCAATTACAGACTCACACAACTGCCATGAGTCACCAAAATAAATTTACCCGCACAAGTTGCACAGTAGAGGTGGCTACATAGATATAGTCATTTTTAGCAGGGGTTCCCCGCGATCAGAAAGTAATTTCTATTTCAATATATTTATTAAAGTTTTATGAATAAAAGGGATTCATATCAACTCGTATAAAAACTTTGCAAACAACTCGAATGCAAACAGTAGTATCAAAATAGAGGGAAGGTAGGTGAGTGATATCAATATATCAGTGACAAACGTAACCAGCAAAATAGCATATCGTAAAATCAACTTCAATCATTAATAAACCAAGACAAGAGCTTGTCTGTCACACAAAGATAAACCACCCTACCAGGACTCCCAGAAAGCCCGTTCCGGGGTCATAGAATGATATAATAGCTAAGCATTTCCATGACCCGCCGGCCTGTCCATGTGGGTCACAATTACTTCCAAATACTCCATACCAAATAGCAAATATGAAAACCATAGAAACCTAAAGAAGAAAAGCGAAAGAAAGCAAGGGGAAGCTACCCAGGAGGTCCATCAGAAAGCCCACTGTCTCGACCTGCAATCCCAACTATGATCAAACCTTGCAGATTTGTCTTTAAGTATACTGACCAGCTTTTTATTTAGCATAATACATGTCAGCTTATGTTTCATATATCGCTGAAGAGATTTTTGCCGCAAGGAACATAAAATAGATGAAGGTCTGAGAATGTTTGAGGATATCGGCGACTAGCTCATTGAGGAAGGCCACTCTGGTATTCTTTACTATGTTTACTTGTGTCACAGAATACATCAGCGTATAAATTCTCACCCAGAACCGACGAACCTTAGCACATGACCACCAGATATGAAACATCGTGCCGGGCTGACCACAGGGGGAAGTGCCCGGACACATTTTAGAAAGACAATCTGGAACCAAATACCATTGAGACAGGACCTTGTAGTCCCCTACCACCAGATCCGTATTCATAATACTCTTTTATGTCTGGGTGGACCAGGACCGCCAGTCAGATAAATCGATTTCCTCCCCCTAATCCCGTTTCCATGTGAACATGTAGGACAATTTTCCAGTTGGATAGACAATTTTTAAAGCATTGAGATATCCTCTCTCTGAGCCTCACCACAAAACATCTAGACTTATATGCCGTACGTGTTGTAATATCATCCGTAGCTTTCTACACCAAGCGCAGAAAATGCTAGATCTGTTGCAATCGCAAGTTCTCAGACGGGGCATCTTCAACTGCTGCACAAACAAAGTAGGACAGGGGGCAAATACCTTTATGGTCAATAAAGTGACCTATTCCTATACAGCCTCTTATTGGCCCACCCGTGAAAATCTTGCAGACATAAACCCCGGTGGAAAAGCAGGGTTAAAGAACAATGGGGCTACTGGGGTATGCAGGGACCAGAAAGTTATTCCAAGGGTTCCTTTGTGTTGAAAAGGTTGAGAAAGGCTGTTCCAAACCATTGTGGGTTTCTTGACCCTCCTATGAGGACCAGTCAGAATTTCTGCAATGTCCATTGTCGCCATGTGCAGTTTGCTATCAAAGTCTTACATCCATTGGCATGGACAAGACTCTTCATATGTGGCCTTCAGCCCCAAATGTTCCAACTGTTTGCGACCCCATTTGGATAACAGGGGTCAGACAGGAGCAACAGGGGTAACTGCAACAACCTTTAAAATCTCACCTGCCACCTTATTCAAAATATGCCAAAGTCTGGGACCATGGGCGCAACTTTATGGCTTGCCTCTATGGTACGAGTATAAGCTTGTTCTCAGATATCAGTCAGTGGGAGGAATGGTTTCCCATTATTGGTATCAGTGGGAAGAATAATGCCCCATCTTTGGTGTCAGTGGGAGGAATAGTGCCCCATGGTTGGTATCAGTGGGAGGAATAGTTCCCCCTCATTGGTTTCAGTAGGAAGAAAAACTGCCCCATCATTGGTGTCAGTGGGAGGAATGGTTCCCTATTATTGGTGTCAGTGGGAGGAATAGTACCCCAAGGGCGGTATAAAGGTAAGCAAAGGACCACATCCGGCCCACGGACCACAGCTTAGAGACCACTGGTGTAGTATGATGGCTAAGAATCTTCCAGCACTTCTCAGCAGTTAGGGGGCTATCAATTATGAGTTAATTGTTAACACAATTTGCAGAAATATAGCCCAAATCTTGAGGAAGCCTCCATGTTGCTCTACTGCTGCATGAAGATAACCATCTGTGTACTGTGCCTTTTAGTAGACAAACTGACTTTTGCTGGAGTTGAAAATTTTGGTTTATTAGTCTAGAGCACCTGTTGCTATTTTTCTGCAGCCCAGTCATGTGGTTTTGTTACCACTTTGTAGAAATGACTTGTTCTTTATGCCCCCTGAGGATGTCCCTTGCATAGACAAAACGCATAAGTAGGGTGGTGTGGTGTTTTGAGCTTTTGTTACCCCCGATGCTTGTGAGTATTTTCGCATGAAATAAATTGGTGTTTTTAGCAATATTACGCTATAGTCCTTTGTATTTTCCTCTGAATCTTACAGCAGAGAATTGCGGTTTTCTCACAGCCAGTGGAGGACTTGATTGGTGTGGAGGTTGTTACCAAACCCTGGTGGGGTTCCCATTTGGTGCATCCTATGCTAGTGATCTCTTATAATCTGGAGATCCTGGTTATCTGGTAAAAGAATTCATATATCTGTGTCCGAGGTGGTTTGGGTCTAAAACACGTGGAACTGTGGCATTTCATTTTCACACAAGATCCTACACCGGCCACCCAGTGGAGCCCTGAAATATTATTTTGGGAATATAGTGTGCAGCATTACCTCCTAGCACCGAGCCCATACTAATTTGGTGGTTTAGAAATAACTTGTGTAGGACTTGATGGGGTACCTGGATCCCAGTGGATTCCACCAGTAATGAGCTGCAAAATAAGATTTTGGTTTTCATTGGAAGTTCAACATATTTCTCATTTGTTCCATTCAGTTTCCGTAGTTGACCACGTTTCTGGTCCCCAGACTCCTCAAACTTGCCTATTTGTCCTTCCGCAGAGGATTTTGGAAATGACCTTGATGATACAGGACGACCTCCTGTTACTGTATTACTCACTTTTGCCGTGGTGTAAGGTTTGAAGGTTGAGCCACAACATCTACGACAACCTTTTTAGTATGGCTGCCCCTTGTCCCAGCTTTTGTCCCTCTATACCTCTGTATAGAGCTTACTCAAGCACTGGGCCATATACCTTCAAAGAGGTCACAATTGTCAATGGGAAAGGAGTCTATGTTAGTTTCCTTCTTAAAGGATATTCAAATACATTGGTGATCAGTGGGAAGAACGTCCCTTTTATTTGCGGTCAGTTGGAAGAATGCCCCTTAAATTGGTGGTCAGTGGGAAGAATGCTTCTTACATTGGTGGTCAGTGGGAAGAATGTTCCTTACATTGGTGATCAGTGAGAAGAATGTTCCTTACATTGGTGATCAGTGGGAAGAATGTCCCTTACATTGGTGATCAGTGGGAAGAATGTTCCTTACATTGGTGATCAGTGGGAAGAATGTTCCTTACATTGGTGATCAGTGAGAAGAATGTTCCTTACATTGGTGATCTGTGGGAAGAATGTCCCTTACATTGGTGATCAGTGGGAAGAATGTTCCTTACATTGGTGATCAGTGAGAAGAATGTTCCTTACATTGGTGATCAGTGAGAAGAATGTTCCTTACATTGGTGATCAGTGAGAAGAATGTTCCTTACATTGGTGATCAGTGGGAAGAATGTTCCTTACATTGGTGATCAGTGGGAAGAATGTTCCTTACATTGGTGATCAGTGGAAGAATGCCCCTTACATTGGCGGTCATTGGGAAGAATGCCCCTTACATTACTGGTCCATGGGAAGAATTCCCCTTACATTAGTGATTGGTGGGAAGAATACTCCTTACATTGGTGGTCAGTGGGAAGAATGCTTCTTACATTGGTATTCAGAGGGAAGAATGCTCTTTATATTGATGGTCAGTGAGAAGAATGTTCCTTACATTGGAGGTCAGTGGGAAGAATGCTTCTTATACTGGTGGTCAGTGGGAAGAATGTTCCTTACATTGGTGGTCAGTGGAACTAGGTAAGAACTTTCAGTTGGAAGGTGAATCAGCCTCAGCTCAACTAGCAACCTCTGTAGGAACCCTTGTGCTCCACAAAACCCTGGTTGAAAATGCCTGACCTAAGAAATGGAACTCTACCTTATTGCTCTTCAAACTATCAAAAGTCCTTAGGACATTGAAGAGTCTATCAGTCTATAGTAGGCCTACCTTGAGACCAGCTACTGACATCTGCTGTCAGACATGAAGACAATCTCTAACCACCTCACCCAAGCTTTGAAACGCATAACCACGACCCTTTCTGTGGCTCCCTGATGAAGTCACTTGCGGTTTTGTACCACGCCAGCCCTGCTACTTCTGGCCACGCCCCCCCGCCCCCATTGGTCTTTAAGGGCAGTGAGGAGCAGGAACATCAGTTGGAGAACCTGACTTATGGCCACCATCAGACCGCTGACAAATCAGACAAGCCTGCCATTATCTTTTTACATGTGAGTCGCCCATTGGCTTTTTTAATGAATTTGTGTTGTAGTACTGCACTTAGTTGGTGCCCCTTGTGTTTGTTTTCTATATCTCTTGGTGACCCCTGGTATCGGTACTGGAAGTGGGGGGAAATAAAAAATATTGGGTTGTCACCAGGACAGGAACAAAGGGGAACTCTTGTGCAATGGGGATACTTGTCTGACAACTGTCCAGCTGTCTACCTTTGAGATATTTCTTCTAACTTCCTGTGGTGTCACGAGGACAGGAAGCAAAGGGAAATCTCTTGAGTGGGACACATAAAAAATGGTTTATACCATTTCCTACTTCATCCAAAGTGATATATGTAATTCTTTAATACATGGGGATGGATGCCATCTGAGCCAAAAATCTCGTCTGTCTTAATAAGAAGTAAGGGTCACCATACACACTACAATCTGCCCCTAGAAGTCAACTTTAGATTTACCAAAAGTATATAATATGAGGACCTACCTAATCTATTCGATCAATCTGTATGCAATCAGGCAGGCCCTTGCAGAGTTAAAGTTGGTAGAGCTAAAGGACATTGTACAATCAGATTGTATAGTGCAGTGGTCTCAAAACTGTGGGCTGGGGCCAGATGGGGCCCCTTGCTTGCTTTTATCTAGCCCTTGGGGCACCATTTCATCCACTGATAGAAACAATGGGGCATTATTTCCCTCACGGACACCATTGAAGGGGCACAATTCCTCCCATTGACACCAACGATGGGGCACAATTTCACTCAATGACACCAATGATGGGGCACAATTCCCCCCAATGACACCAACAATGAGACCCACTGACAACAATGCTGGGATACAATTCCTCTCAATGACACCAACAATGGGGCACAATGACACCATTGATGGAACACAATTCCTCCCAATGACACCGAAGATGGGGTATTGTTTTTTCCAACTTTGGTCCTGACTTTTTCAACTCCCTATGGCCACAGTCTGGCCCCCCCAGACCTCTAAAGTCTGAAGGACAGTAAACTGACCCTTTGTTTAGAAAGTTTGGAGATCCCTGGTATAGTGTGTGGCCATCTTTAGGCTCACCATACAGGTTACAATCTGAACATTGTACAATCAAATTTAGGTTCACCAAAACATTGTAATATGAGAACCTCCCTGACCTACCCTATCGATTTGTATCCAACCAAGCAGGCTCTTTCATAGTTATATAGTTGGCAAGGTTGAATAAGGATTTTAGACCAGTCCACCCAGTTCAACCTGAGTGTGTGTTTATGTCTCTACCATTTCCCATATCTCTGTATATTCACTAAGATGCCCATCTAAGAATTTTTTGAAATTTTCGAGACCCTTCTCTGACACCACCAACCGTGGAAGGGAGTTTCACATCCTTACCGTTCTGACAGTAAAGAACCCCTTGCGCAGTCTAAGGTTAAATCACTTCTCGTCCAACTTCATTGAGTGGCCGCGTGTCTTCTTAGAAGACTTAAGACTGAAAATGTTGGAATCACCATTGAGGTATTTGTGTATGGCTATCATATCTCCTCTCAAGCGTCTTCTCCAGGAAGAATAAGTTTAATGTTTGTAGTTGTTCCTTGCAATTGAGGTCCTTCAGCCTCCATAACTAAGGTCCTTCAGCCTCCATAACTGAGGTCCTTCAGCCTTCATAACTGAGATCCTTCATCCCCCATAACTGAGGTCCTCCATCCCCCATAACTGAGGTCCTCCATCCCCCATAACTGAGGTCCTTCAGCCTCCATAACTGAGGTCATTCAGCCCCCATAACTGAGGTCCTTCAGTCTCCATATCAAAGTCCTTCAGCTTCCATAACTGTGGTCCTCCAGCCTCCATAACTAAGGTTCTTCAGCCTCCATAACTAAGGTCCTTCATCCCCCAAAATTGAGGTCCTCCATCCCCCATACTGTAACTGAGGTCCTTCAGCCTCCATAACTGAGGTCTTCCAGCCCCCATGACTGAAGTCCTCCAGCCCCCATAACTGAAGTCCCCCCAGCCCCCATAACAAAGGTCCTTCAGCCTCCATAACTGAGGTCTTCCAGGCTCCATAACTGAGATCCTTAAACCCCCATAACTGAGGTCCTCTATCCCCCATAACTGAGGTCCTCCATCCCCCATAACTGAGGTCCTTCAGCCTCCATAACTGAGGTCATTCAGCCCCCATGACTGAGGTCCTTCAGTCTCCATATCTAAGGTCCTTCAGCCTCCATAATTGAGGTCCTCCAGCCTCCATAACTAAGGTTCTTCAGCCTCCATAACTAAGGTCCTCCATCCCCCAAAATTGAGGTCCTCCATCCCCCATACTGTAACTGAGGTCCTTCAGCCTTCATAACTGACGTCTTCCAGCCCCTATAAGTGAAGTCCCCCCAGCCCCCATAACTGAAGTCCCCCCCGCCCCCATAACTAAGGTCCTTCAGCCTCCATAACTGAGGTCTTCCAGGCTCCATAACTGAGATCCTTAATCCCCCATAACTGAGGTCCTCCGTCCCCCATAACTGAGGTCCTCTGTCCCCCATAACTGAGGTCCTTCAGCCTCCATAACTGAGGTCCTTCAGCCTCCATAACTGAGGTCATTCAGCCCCCATAACTGAGGTCCTTCAATCTCCATATGTAAGGTCCTTCAGCCTCCATAACTGAGGTCCTCCAGCCTCCATAACTGAGGCTCTTCAGCCTCCATAACTAAGGTCCTCCATCCCCCAAAATTGAGGTCCTCCACCCCCCATACTGTAACTGAGGTCCTTCAGCCTCCATAACTGAGGTCCTCCAGCCCCCATAACTGAAGTCCCCCCAGCCCCCATAACTGAGGTCCTCAAGCCCCCTTATTAGTTTTATTTCCCTTCTCTGGACTCCCTTCAGTTCCAGCGCATCCTTCCTGAGGTCTGGTGAGGCCCCCATAACTGAGATCCTCCGGCCCCCTTAGCTGAGGTCCTCCAGCCCCCTTATTCGTTTTTTATGCCACATGATATTTTTGCAATGGTTTATCAAGCACAACATTTCAGTAAAAAAACAAAACACTAAAGTAAATTGTAGGGCATAGGATGCAATATATTACCCAGTTTTTGGTAAATGATAAAAGACGAGGTTGTGCTGAGTAAATCGATACCCAACATGCCGTGTTGTCAAATTCTGTGCACCCGTGAAACTTCATTATTAATCAGTGGTGGAAACTAATGTTAATCATCTGGGCTCCCATACTACCCCCCAGCAGGGGCTTCACAAAGCCTCCCCATGTCTGAGAGAGTCGCCCAAATCTCAGCATCCAACCAGACACAGGCTCCCCCAAAATGGCGCTCAGAACCCACGGCAGAGGTGCCACGCCTCCTAAGAGACAGAACAAAAGGGAAGTACTTTTTATGAACAGGACTCCAATTAAGAAATTTAAGGATAGGTGGTGACATCTAGTGGTAGAAAGTGAAAACTACTCTGGAGGTCTCACTGGAAGCAAACAACGTGAGACTAACACCCCGTTACACTTTTGCAAATTTTGCGTGTCTATGGGACGCCCACTCCTCCAAACTGACAGTCGCCTAATTAAGGAATTAAGGATAGGTGGGGACATCTAGTGGTAGAAAGTGAAAACGACACCAGAGGTCTCACTAGATTCAATGTGAGACTAACACCCTGTTACACTTATGCAAATTTTGTCTTCCTAGGAACAGCCACTGCCCCAAAATGGACATCTACCCAATCAAGGAATTTAGGATAGGTGGGGACATCTAGTGGTAGAAAGTGAAAGTACACCAGAGGTCTCACTAGATTCAATGTGAGACTAACACCCTGTTACACTTGTGAAAATTTTGTCTTCCTAGGAACAGCCACTGCCCCAAAATGGACATCTACCCAATCAAGGAATTTAGAATAGGTGGGGACATCTAGTGGTGTAAAGTGAAACCAACACTAGAGGTCTCCCTTGAGGCAATGCGAGACTAACACCTTGTTACACTTATGCAAATTTTGTCTTCCTAGGAACACCCACTGCCGCAAATGGACATCTACCCAATCAAGGAATTAAGGATAGGTGGGAACATCTAGTGGTGGAAAATGAAACAGACACCAAAGGTCTCCCTTGAGGCAATGTGAGACTAGCACCCTGTTATACTTATGCTAATTCTGTCTGCCTAGGGAACGCCCACTCCTTTGAACTGACATTCACCCAATCAAGGAATTAAGGATAGGTGGGGACATCTAGTGGTAGAAAGTGAAAACGACACCAGAGGTCTTTCTAGGGGCAATGTGAGACTAACACCCTGTTACACTTATGCAAACTTTGCCTGCCTAGGGCACACCCACCCCTCCAAGGCATTTTGATATTTGCATAACTCCTCCCAAGAGCCAGCCCACTGATGTGGCAGGGTAGTGTGATATTTTCAGCCCCTCCCACCAGCCAGGATTTGCATGCATTGCATAGAGACCCAGTGATGACATCACTGGGTTTAAAATAAGGTATATCAAGAAAACTGTGCTCTCCTCCCCCCGCCCCCCTCCCCTGTGATTGGACACTCTGTTCTCTCCTCCTATCAGCGTGCTTCTTCTCAGCGCATGAACTAATCGCTTCCTTCTGGTGCTTCTTTCACTCACATGTTACAGATTTCTCTTTCAGTACCTTTTTCTGCCCCCAGATATCCTCAGACTGATGGGCATCGGAATCAATCAGCCCACTTTCTCTGAGCCCGTTGCTGGACCCACCCCCGGCCTGTGGCTGGATAGTCAAAGGAGGGATGCGCTCTTGTCTCTGTCACTCTGCTCTCTCCTCCTATCAGCATGCTCCTTTGACATCACATGAACTGATTCAATCTACTTCTTCTGAGCCCAAGTCATCCTGGACCAACCCCCAACTTATATCTGAACAGTGAAAAGAGAAGCAGCACAGCGATGAGCTAATCTCTCACTCTGCTCTCTCCTTCTATCAGCATGCTTCTTGCACATCACATGAACTGATTCAAACTACTTCTTCTGAGCCCGAGTCATCCCGGACCAACCCCCAACCTATATCTGAACAGTGAAAGGAGAAGCAGCACAGAGATGAGCTCATGTCTCTCCATCACTCTGGTCTCTCCTCCTATCAGCATGCTCCTTACACATCACATGAACTGATTCAACCTACTTCTTCTGAGCCCGTGTCATCCCGGACCAGCCCCCAATCTATATCTGGACAGTGAAAGGAGAAGCAGCGCAGTGATGATCTCATCTCTCTCCATCACTCTGCTCTCTCCTCCTATCATCCCGAACCAGCCCCCCCAACCGATATCTGAACAGTGAAAGAAGCAGCGCAGTGATGAGCTCATCTCTCTCGGTCACTCTGCTCTCTACTCCTATAAGCATGCTTCTTGCAAATCACATGAACTGATTAAAACTACTTCTTCTGAGCCCAGGTCATCCCGGGTCAACCCCCAACCTATATCTGAACAGTGAAAAGAGAAGTAGCACAGTGATGAGCTCATCTCTCTCCGTCACTCTGCTCTCTCCTCCTATCATCCCGGACCAACACGCAACCGATATCTGAACACTAAAAAGAGAAGCAGCACAGTGATGAGCTCATCTCTCTCCATCACTCTGCTCTCTCCTTTTATTAGCATGCTCCTTACACATCACATTAACTGATTCCACCTACTTCTTCTGAGCCAAAGTTATCCCAAACCAACCCCCAACTTATATCTGAACAGTGAAAAGAGGAGCAGCACAGTGATGAGCTCATCTCTCTGTCACTCTGCTCTCTCCTCCTATCAGCATGCCCCTCACATGAACTGATTCAACCTACTTCTTCTGAAAAGAAGTGATGAAGGCCAGAGTTGCCGAAACATGTTGGCCGGAGCTTTTCTGGTGTTGTAAAAACAAGTAAATATCTGCGCTAACTGAAAAGAACACAAAAAGCAGCTAGCATAGTTTGTAGATTGCATCAAACATAAGTATAAAAGTCCAAATGCAGCGCTAAAATAAAATAAATGTCCAAATAATGATAATAGTCCATAGAACTCAATCAGCAATAAAAGATGATGTGAAACCTCCACCAAGCTTCAGTGTGTAAAAGGAAAGCACACCACACCCACGTGCTATCAGTCTGCTTACCAGAAAGATATAAAAAATAGGCGATGTACTCATATATTGCAGAGAGTCAGCAGCAAATCCAAATGGCACACTCCATCATGGGCAGGCACAGCATGGAAACAATCAGGTCACCACATATCAGAAAGCTCAGGACTCGTATTAACGATGGACAGGTTGGTGCAGTCATCAGCAGGAACAAACCAGCAAACAGAAAGCAACAAATAGTGAAGCCCGTAAGGTAAAACAGTAGTAGTTTATTGTAGTCTACTTACAGGTATGAAGTAAAAATCATCACAGAAAACAGGAACAATCCGCGGTTCTCAGCGTACTTGCATTGACCAGCCTGACATGTTTCATCCTATGTGGATATCATCAGAGGCGTGGCCAATGATGCAAGCACGCTCAAATATATAGTGCACTTCTTAAGTCATGCTGACCCCTGATAGGACAGCATGACACATACAACAGCTGTTTTTAATAGCACATTCCGGCAGCACCTGCGCACTACGGCCGTGCTGTCTTTAAACTAGGAAGTGCCAGGACAGTCACGATCGGCAGCACCTGCGCACTATGGCCGTGCTGTCTTTAAACTAGGAAGTGCCAGGACAGTCACGATCGGCTGCACATGCGCAGTACGGCCGTGCGTTCCAGCGTGGCAGGAAAACAAAACCAGCCAGCCGCACATGCGCAGTACGGCCGCGTGTCCCAGCGCAACAGGAAGACAAAACCAGCCAGCACATCCATTCATTATAAAGGATGGGAAGACCTGATTAATGCCGTCCTTGCTGGTTGGTATGAACGACTCGACCGCGCATGCGCGGTACGATCTTACTAACCAGGAGTTATTTCATGCATGGAACAATAGAACCAGGGGGAAAAAAAAAAAAAAAAAAAAAAAAGGAAGGGGAAGGAGAAAATAAAACATGAACCATATATGTGAAATTAAGCTGTGCAAGGCAAAAAACAACAGCCTAAACCAGCCCAAATGTGTTCTCCCCATGATGGGCGGAACAAAGTCACCGCCAGCCAAAAGGGGAAAAAACAATAAGGGACTGCACATGTGCCGTAACAGCATCCGGAAGGTGAGTGACACCCGAACCGGAAATAGCTATCAAGGCACATACGTGTAACACATCAGCAGCTACATAACTATAAAATGATTAATCAAATGTTATTATACATCAACAATATAAAAACCTTCATAGACCAATACAAAATATAAAATTTAAAAAGAATATATCGGATATTACAGAGAAAAAAGGAGGAAGTTCTCAGTCTAATATAGCGATAATATAAACCCTGAAAAATATGTGCATATAACCAGGGTGAAATAATGAATAAAAATAATAATAAAATGAATGAAAAATAATAAAAAATAATAAAAAATATAAAAAATAATAGCAATATAAATATGGACACTGCCCCCAAGTGTCAAAACATATACATGTATAAACAAAAATACATGTACTAAAAAAAAGTATATATTAGCTATTATTAATAAAACAATTTACATCCCAGTCGACGTTCATGCCGAAAGGGGTATAGCATTTTAAGTCGTATATCCAGCGGGTCTCTAATTTGGAAATTTCCCGTTTGGACGAACTCCCACGCCAGTGAGGGTTAAACCTATCGATGGCCACAAAGGTCGTTCCCATAGGGTTCTTATTGTGGTATTCCAAGTAGTGCCGGGAGACAGTGTGTTTCGGGAATCCCTTCTTAATATTGGCGATGTGCTCATTTACCCTAACATGCATAGCCCGTGTTGTACGGCCCACATATTGTATACCGCAGGGGCAAATCAATAAGTATACCACGTTAAGCGAGGTGCAAGTAATGAAGGTGTTAACATCAAAGACTCTACCCGTGGCATGAGATTTAAACTGGCATATTTTCCTGCTCTTGTTCTTATTGATAGCACAAACGTTACAACAGCGGCAAGGATGATAGCCTTTAGATTTTTGAAAAAAGGACACTCTATTAGGGGCGTCTAAAATGTTGGGTGCTACTTGGAGTTTAAGAGGGGGAACACCTTTAAATATGACTTGTGGCCGATCAGGAAGTACCGGACCCAACACCTTATCATTTTTGAGGACTCCCCAATGTTTAGTTAGAATCTTTTTAATCTCAGAGTGTTGCTGAGAATAGGTCGTGACCATTGAAAAATTATAATCAATCTCACTTGACGAGGATTTTTCTTTGATCTGTAAGATCGAAGCTCGATCTGTAGCGCCCACCTCATTGATAACTGTACTCAACTCATCAGGTGAATACCCCTTTTCAATGAACCTTTCTTTCAAAGTGGCAGCCTGTATAAAAAAGTCTTCTTTAAGGGTACAGTTCCGCCGTATACGGAGGAATTGACTCCTAGGTACCGATTTGAGCCACGAAGGGTGATGACAGCTACCCTGCCCAATATATCCGTTCCTATCGGTACTCTTAAAAAAGGTAGACATATTAAATGCACCATCTTTGACTTGTATAGTTAGGTCCAAGAAATTAATTCTGCTGGTGCTGCTCTCAAACTGTAAAACAATACCCAATGGATTATCATTGAGTTGATGCATGAAGGTAGTAAGCGACGTCATGTCGCCATCCCACAGGAGGAGGATGTCGTCTATATATCTCCCCCAGAAGATCAATTCCGATCGTCTGTTGGAATAGACGACATCCTCCTCCCATTTAGCCATGAACAGATTGGCCATGCTTGGTGCAAATTTTGCACCCATGGCAACACCTCTGTTCTGGAGGTAGTGAACTCCTCCAAACCAGAAATAGTTATGAGTCATGGCGTATCTCAGTAAATCCAGGATAAATGTTGTATCTCCTACTTCTTCTGAGCCTAAGTCATCCCGGACCAGCCCCCAACCGAGATCTGAACAGTGAAAAGAGAAGCAGCACAAATATAAACTCATGTCTCTATCATTCTGCTCTTTTCTCCTATCACCTTCTCCTTGCGCAAATGATTAAGTCCCTGTGCTGTTTCCTCCTCCTGCCCCCAGTCTGAGCTCTGCTGTACGGAGGAGCTGTAAGTGGCTAATGCCGAGGGGGGGTTACGCAAAAAAAAGAAAACATTAAAAATGAGAAAAAATATTAAAATAACAATAAAAATGAACAAAATATTAATATAAATAAAATAAAAAGATATTTTAAAATAAAAAAAATTAAAAAAATGACTATTAATCTAAGAAACAAAAACAAATATGAGAAAAAATTATTTTAATATAAGAAAAAAGAAAAAAAAAAAGAAAAATGAAAACAAATAATAATATAAAATAATTAAAAGTGAGAAAATATGTGATTAATGTAAAAAAAGCAAAATTATTAATATAATATAATAATATTAAAAAATACTATCAATGTTTTAAAAAACGATTAAAAATTAGATAAAATGTTATTAATATAATCAAATTCAAAATGAACAAATATTAATGAAAAAATATTAAAAATGAGTAAAAATATTATTAATATAATCAAATTAAAAATGAACAAATAATATAAAAACATATAAAAACTTTATTGAAAAAAAAGAAAAATACTATGAAACTGAAAAACAAAAACAATTAAAAATGAGAAAAAATATTTTTAATATAATAAAATGAAAAATGAAAAAAATATTGATATAAAAACCAAAAACAATTAAAAATGAGAAAAAATATTTTTAATATAATCAAATTCAAAAATAATAATATAATAAAATGAAAAATAATAACAAAAATATAAAAAAAATGAAAAATTTGAAAAAAATGTTGTTAATGTAATAAAATTAAATATGAGAAATGATATTTTTATAAAAACTTGAAAAAAATATTATTTAATATAAATGAAAATGAAAAAAACCCTATTAATATAAAAAACAAAAACAATTAATAATGAGAAAACATATTTTTAATATAAAAAAATGAAAAAATAATAATATAATAAAATTAAAAATAATAAAAAAATAATATAAAAAAAACCTAAAAATTAGAAAAAAAAATGTTAATGTAATAAAATGAAAAATGAAAAAAATATTATTTAATAAAAATGAAAACAAAAAAAATGCTATGAATATAAAAAAAACTATTAAAAGAAAAAAAAAGTATTATTATAATAAAATAACAAATAAATTCATTAAAAAATACTATTAAAATAACAAAAAAAAAATTAAAAATTAGAAAAATATTATTAGTTTAATAGGATCAAAAATGAAAAAATGTTAATATAATAAAATGAAAAATAATAACAAAATAATATAAAAAAACTTAAAATTAGAAAACATTTTTGTTAATGTAATAAAATGAAAAAAATATTAATATAAAAACCTGAAAAAATATTATTTAATAAAAATTAAAATAAAAAAAAATGCTATTAATATAAAAAACTATTAAAAATAAGAAAAAATGTTATTAATATAATAAAATAACAAATAAATACATTAAAAAATACTATTATTATAACAAAAAACTATTAAAAATGAGAAAAATATTATTAGTTTAATAAGATTAGAAATTAAAAAATAATAATATAATAAAATGAAAAATCATAAAAAAAAATAATATAAATAAAGTAAAAATGAAAAAAAAAATTGTTAATGTAATAAAATGAAAAATGAAAAAAATATTAATATAAAAACCTGAAAAAATATTATTTAATAAAAATGAAAACGAAAAATAATGCAATAAATATAAAAAAAACTATTAAAAATAAGAAAAAATGTTATTAATATAATAAAACAACAAATAAATACATTAAAAAATACTATTAATATAACAAAAAAAATAAAAAATTAGAAAAATATTATTAGTTTAATATGATCAAAAATTAAAAAATAATCATATAAAAACATTAAAAATAAGAAAAATATTCATCTAAAAAAAATGAAAAATGAATAAAAAAAAAACAAAACAAAAAACCTTGTCACCCCTAAAGGTTGCCTACACCACAATTTCTCGCTCAGTCTACATTTTGCCGCGACACGTCCGATGCACCTCCATTGTTCCCGTCTCCTCTGGAATATTTTGGGGAAGCAGCATGGGCTCCAGTTTTTTTTTTTTTTTTTTTTGCCCTTCTTCTTCCTGTCCCAACCTCAGCTCTGCCTGCTGCTCTGTGCCTCTCATAGGATATATGCGGAGGATCAGATGCATGCAAGCCAGCTCCTCCCAGCTCTTTGCTCATTCATTACATCCCCATCTCCCATCCCCCTACACAGCCCCTCTCTCTCTCTCTCTCTCTCTCTCTCTTTTTTTTTTTTTTTTTTTTTCCTCTTCCCCTTGCTCCAGTCATCGTCTTGTCTGCATAAGTACAAGGAGGAAAATAGCCAGCACGTTCAATAAGCACTGCCTTTCTTTTTTTTTTTTTCTCTTCTTCCCTATCCTGCTTTCCCCATGTAATGCTTGGGATCTCTAGGACGGAATATTGTTCCTCTGTCTGAGCATGACAAGGACTGCCGACAATCCAAGACTACACAGGCAGCATCAGCACCGCCAGCATCCGAATCATGTTAGCATCCCCCGGAGGTGCCCGCCTCGGATAATAAGTGGGTCTGTTCTCTGCCAGAGAGGCGCACTGACAGCAGGCAAGTAACATTGCACTTTATTTCCCATCTCCCCCTTTTTTTTTTTTTTCGCAGACATGCACAAAAAAAAAAAAAAAAAAACCACGGCGTGCATGCAATCTGTATGCACAACACTCAATGCAGAGCGACCAGAGCCAGCAAAGCTCACGTCCACAACACCGACACCTACAGGTAAAAAAAAAAAACGCTCGTTAATCTACCTGCGTTCGCCAACAGAAAGAAAAAAAAAAAGACGGTCAACCACCACCGGGCGGCTGTAGGGTCGGGGGGGTTTTGCTTTTTTTTTTTTTTTGGGGGGGGTGGTTGTCGCGATCAAGACCCGAGTCGCGGTGTCGGCCGCACACTTTCCGTGTTATTTTCACACACAACAACTGCCTGATTGGATGCAGCGCACGTAACGATGGGAGATGCGGGGTGACAAACACGTGTACTTCATCTGAAGGAGGCATGAGGCTCGATTCGCCAAAGCCGATGCACCACGGGAAGGATCCTCATTAAAAAAAAAAAATAATAATAATAATAATAATGAAAGTCAGTTATTTTTTTTTGTCAAAGTCACCAAGATAAGGATCCTCATTAAAAAAAAAAATAAAAAATAAAAGTCAGTTATTTTTTGGCTGAGCCCAATGAGATTAAAAAAAAAAAAAAAAACGAGAGTCACATGTGCTGAAAAATTAAGATGCTTATCCCTTGCGGTAAAAGCCTTGGGTATGGGGAAGGTGGGCACCGGCTGTACGTGCCCCCCCCCCAGGTCTACACCGACATTGCATGCAGAGATGGGGGTGGGGGGGGATGAAGATGAGGGGGTTCGGTGCCTCTGCTGTTGTGCGTTTCGGAAGCATCTGTCAAAGCGCACCAGCAAAGGGAGTGTGTGTTTTATATTGTGCTTTCACCGACGCGGAGCTGTCTGTGGTTCTGCAACACTGGCTCCTGCAGATCAGACAGGAGAAATGTGCTTCTCAACAGCACTCACAGATTTTTTTTTTTTGTAGAACCATGCCATTTTTTTTTTTTTTGTAGAACCATGCCATTTTTTTTTTTTGTAGAACCATGCCATGTTTTTTATTTTTTGTGGGATCATGCTTTTTTTTTTTTTCTTTTTGACCATGCCATTTTTTTTTTCCTTGTAGGACCATGTTTTTTTTTTTTTTTTGTAGAACCATGCCATGTTTTATTTTTTTGTAGGACCATCCTTTTTTTTTTTTTTTTGACCATGCCATTTTTTTTTCCTTGTAGGACTATGTTTTTTTTGTTTTTTTTTTTTTTTTTAGAACCATGCCATGTTTTTTATTTTTTGTAGGACCATGCCTTTTTTTTTGGCCATGCCATTTTTTTTCCTTGTAGGACCATGCTTTCTTTTTTTTTTTTTTTTTTGTAGAACCATGCCTTTTTATTTATTTATTTTTTTGACCATGCCATTTTTTTTTCCTTGTAGAACTATGTTTTTTTTTTTTGTAGAACCATGCCATGTTTTTTATTTTTTGTAGGACCGTGCCTTTTTTTTTTGACCATGCCATTTTTTTTCCTTGTAGGACCATGCTTTCTTTCTTTCTTTTTTTTTTTTTTGTAGAACCATGCCTTTTTTTTTCCTTGTAGGACCATGCTTTCTTTTTTTTTTTTTTTTGTAGGACCATGCCATTTTTTTTTTTTCCAGATGGGCCCACAATTTTCCACCAAGCAATATAGGACGTGATCTCTGAGTTCTACAGCAAAAAAAAAAAAAAAAAAAAAAAAAAACTTCAGCACCAGCTAAAACCTTAGCAACCTTAGCACGTTGGATGTGATTTCTGCCCATTCGGTTATTGGGGGGGAATATTTTGCCTGTATGGCAAGTTGAGGCTACTGGGGCAGATGTGGGCTGGTTGCAAAGCTCTAGTTGGCATTGAATGTGATTTTGAACCTTGATCACAGATCTCTGCACCTTCGGAGTAGGTGACCTGTAGGTCATCTATATGGCGAACTGGGGCTACTTTAAGGTGGGCAGCTTATGGATGGGGACTGTCTGCAAAGCTTTGGTTGACACTGATTATGCATGGAGACCACAGACCTCTGCTCCTTCACTATATAGGACAATATTGTCTATGCTCCTTCACTATATAGGGGGATTTTACCTATATGCTCCTTCTATGGCAAGCTGGGGCTACCTTAAGTGGGGCAGGTCATGGATGGGGACTGTCTGCAAAGCTCTGGTTGACACTGATCATGCATGGAGACCACAGATCTCTGCTCCTTCACAATATAGGACAATTTTGTCCATTTTCCTTCACTACATAGAGGGATTTTACCTATATGTCACCTATATAGCATGTTTAGGCTAGCCTAAGGTGGGAAGCTTATGGATGGGGACTGGCTGCAAAGCTCTGGTTGACACTGATTATGCACTGGGGACAGCAGATCTCTGCTCCTTCACAATATAGGACAATATTGTCTATGCTCCTTCACTAAATAGCGGGTTTTTACCTATATGCCACCTATATGGCAAGCTGGGGCTACCTTAAGTGGGGCAGCTCATGGATGTGGATTGGCTGCAAAGCTCTTGTTGACACTGGTTATGCACTGGGGACCACAGATCTCTGCTCCTTCACAATATAGGACAATATTGTCTACTATGCTCCTTCACTACATAGGGGGATTTTACCTATATGTCACCTATATGGGATGTTGAGGCTAGCTTAAGGTGGGAAGCTTATGGATGGGGACTGGTTGCAAAGCTCTGGTTGACACTGATTATGCTTGATGATCACAGATCTCTGCTCCTTCACTATATAGGACAATATTACATATGTATATCACCTATAGGGCAAGCTATGGCTACTATAAGGACAACTAATAGATGTGGATTGGTTGCACACTGAATGTGGTGATGAACCATGATCACAGATCTCTGCACCTTCAGTATATTGGAGTAGGTTACCTATATGTCACCTATATGGCAAGCTGGGGCTACCTTAAGCAGGGGCAGCTCATGGATATGGACTGGTTGCAAAGCTACATTGCTTATGCATGATTAAGTATCTCTGCTCCTTCACTATATAGGGGGATATTACCTATAGATCACCTATATGGCATGCTGAGGTTACCTTAAGGTGGGCAGCTAATGTATGGGGACTGGTTTGCAAAGCTCTTGCTGACACTGATTATGCATGATCTCAGCTCTCTTCTCCTTCACTATATAGGAGAACATTACCTATAGATCACCTATATGGCAAGCTAAGGCTACTATAAGGACAGCTAATGGATGGGGAGAGGTTGCAAAGCTCTTGCTGACACTGATTATGCATGGTGATCTCAGCTCTCTTCTCCTTCGCTATATAGGAGAACATTACCTATAGATCACCTATATGGCAAGCTAAGGCTACTATAAGGACAGCTAATGGATGGGGAGAGGTTGCACACTGAATGTGATGATGAACCATGATCACAGATCTCTGCACCTTCAGTATATTGGAGTTGGTTACCTACATGTCACCTATATGGCAAGCTAAGGCTACTTTAGGTAGGGCAGCTCATGGATGTGGACTGTTTGCAAAGCTCTAGTTGACATTGATTATGCATGATGATCACAGATCTCTGCTCCCTCACTATATAGGACAATATTACCTATATATAACCTATATGGCACATTGAGGCTAGCTTAAGGTGGGCAGCTTTTGGATGGGGACTGGTTGCAAAGCTCTGGTTGACACTGATCATGCATGGAGACCACAGATCTCTGCTCCTTCACAATACAGGGCAATATTGTCTATGCTCCTTCGCTACATAGGGGGATTTTACCTATATGCCACCTATATGGCAAGCTGGGGCTAACTTAAGTGGGGCAGCTCATGGATGTGGACTGTTTGCAAAGCTCTAGTTGACAACGATTATGCATAGTGATCCCAGCTCTCTGCTCCTTCACTATATAGGACAATATTACCTATATATAACCTTTATGGCATACCAAGGCTACCATAAGAAGGGCAGCTAATGAATGTGGACTGGTTGCAAAGCTCTTAGTTGACGTTGTCTATGCATGATGATCACCGATCTCCGCTCCTTCACTATATAGGGCAATAGTATAGATTATGGATCACTTATATGGCTAGCTTAGGGCTTCCTAAAGAAAATCAGCGAATAGATGTGGACTGGTTGCAAAGCTCTTAGTTGACGTGGACTATGCGTGGTGATCACAGATCTCTGCTCCTTTCGATATATAGGCCAATAGTACCTATGTATCTCCTATATGGCATAGTGAGGCTACCTTAAGAAGGGCAGCTAATGGATGTGGTGGACTGGTTGCAAAGCTTTTTAGTAGACAGTATCTATGCATGATGATCACAGATCTCTGCTCCTTGGCTATTTAGGAGAATAATACCTATGGATCACCTGTATGGCAAGCTTAGCTACCATAAACAACGTCAGTTAATGGATGTGGGCCGGTTGCAGAGCTCTAGTTGACATTGATTGTGCACAATGGTCACAGATCTCTGCACTTTTGCTACATTGGAGAATATTACCTATACATTATATATAGATATATATAAAAAAACAAAACAAACATATATATATGGCAAGCTAAGGCTGCTATCAGCAGGACAGCTAATAGATGTGGGCTGGTTGCAGAGCTCTAGTTGACGTTGATTGTGTACAACGATCACAGATCTCTGCTTCTCTCCCTATGCAGGAGAATATTACCTATAGATCACCTATATATGGCAAGCTGAGGCCACCTTAAGCAGGGCAGTTAACGGACGTGGGCCGGTTGCAGAGCTCTAGTTGACACCGAATGCGATTTATGCACCACGATGACAGATCCCTGCACATTCCATACATTGGGGGGAATATTACCTATAGATCACCTATATATGGCAAGCTGAGGCTGCCCTCAAGCAGGACAGCTATTGGATGTGGGCTGGTTGCAAGGCTTTAGTTGTGCAGTTGGGGCAGTACTTGCCTTTTGCAGCAACTGAGCCTTGCAAAAAAAGAAAAAAAGAAAAAAAGAAAAAAAAAAAAAAGAAAACAATGGTGAGGCTTCTACAAGGTTACAGTAACACGGACTTTGTGAGTACCATCACCTAAAAAAAAAAATACTTTGTATTTTGTATCCTTTTCTTTCTTTCCTATGTTAGGGGTAAGTCATGTCCCCCTTTAGCATATTATTATTATTATTATTGTTATTATTATTATTATTATTATTATATTATTTCTTTATTTATTTCTTTATTTATTTCTTTATTTTTTTATTTTTTATGTTTTTCACATTTATTTTTCCCTATCATACAGAAATTATACATTTTTTTTCTTGTTCAATATTTTTATTTATTTTAGGTAGATAGATAAATTATTATTATAGTATTTTTTTTTTTTTTTTAACATGATCTTGATTTATTGAGCATCAGCATCTCCTGTGTTGTACAAAAAGCAAGTATTGGAAAGATAATAAAAGAACACAAAAGGTGTATATATATGTACTGTATATACACACATGTACAAAACAGCACCAACCTAGAGCTTGCTTATGCATTAGCAGAGAGAGCCGAAGCCACTACAAACTGGAAGCACTGATCCCAGGCTGGGGGGATGAGCGAGCTGTATGGATGGTTCCTTGCTGTGTAGTGGAGGAGGAAGGAAGCAATGTTGGTTCAGCGACTGGAGAGAGAGAAAAAAAAAAAATAATAAAAAATTAGATGATTAAAAAAACTAAAAAAAAAAAAAACTAAAAAAAAAAAAAAAAGTAAATGCAATAAAAAGGCTGCTGCTGTCATAATAATGATGTGTTGTGGTAATGGATAATAAGAGAATGCAAATATGTAATAATGGCCGGTGCCCTAAAGCTGCACCTAATTTTATAGCCTGACATTTCCCCCAATTAACATTTCAAACTGTATCTAACCTATTCTACCAGACATTATTATATATGGCATTATTATATATGGCATTATTGTATATGGTACTATTATATCTGGCATTATTTTATATGGCATTATTATATATGACATTATTATATATGGCATTATTGTAAGTGGCATTATTGTATTTGGCATTATTATATATGGCATTATTGTATATGGCATTATTGTAAGTGGCATTATTATATGTGACTTTATCAAAGTCATGCAGCATTTATCGGTATATACCTGAACAGAATCAGGTAGCGATATGTCATACAAAGCATCCGGCAGCCTATTGCAGTGGTTGATGTCCTGTGTGTCACTCAGCTGCTACCAGGATACTAGACAGTCTACACAGGTATTAATGAGTACCTTCATTTGTTACCAGTATGGCAGACGTTCTATGCAGCTGTCACTGGTAACTTTCTTTTTGCTACCAGGATAGTAGACATTTTTTTAGGGTATTCATGAGGACCTTCATTTTATAACAGGTTAGTAGACATTCTTTACAGCTATACGTTGATACTTTCATGTGTTGCCAGGATAGGAGACATTCTATACAGGTATTAATGAGTACCTTCATTTGTTACCAGTATGGTAGATGTTCTATACAGCTGTTACTTGTAATTTTCTTTTTGCTACCAGGATAGTAGACATTATTTGGGGTATTTAGACATTCTTTACAGCTATTAGTTGATACTTTAATATGTTGCCAGGATAATAGATATTCTATACAGGTAATAATTGGCACCTTTGTTTGCTACCAAGAGAGTAGACATTCTAGAGGAGGATATTCATGAGTACCTTCATTTGCTACCAAGATAGTGGACAATCTATACAGCTATAAGTTGGTACTGTCATATGCTACCAGGAGAGTAGACATTCTATACAGGTGTTAGTTATAACCTTCATTTGTGACCAGGACAGTGGACATTCTATAGGGTACTAATGGGTACCTTTATTTGTTACCAGGATAGTAGACATTCTTTACAGCTATTAGTTTGTACCTTTTATGTGTATGTTACCAGGATAGTTTAGATTTTATACAGGTATTAATGGGTAGCTTTGTTTGCTCCAAGACCGTAGACAACCTTTAGGGTATTACTGGTCACTTTCATTGGCTACCAGGATAGTAGACATTCTATCCAGCTATAAGTTGGTACCTTCATTGGCTACCAGAATAGTAGACATTCTAAACAGGTATTAATGATTACCTTCATCTGCTACCAAGATAGTAGACGTTCTATATAGGTTCTAATGGGTATCTTGTTATGCTACAAGGATAGCAGACATTCTAATGGGTACCTTTGTTTAGTCCAAGACCGTAGACATTCTATAGGATATTAATGGGCACCTTCATTGTTTTCCAGGAGAATAGACATTGGCTATAGGTTTGCATCTTCATGTGCTACTAGGATAGTAGACATTCTATACAGGTAATATTGAGCACCTTTATTTGCTACCAGGGTAGTTGACATTCTATACAGCTATTAGTTGTGACCTTCATATGCTACCAGGATGGTAGACAGTCTATACAGGTATTAATGAGTACCTTCCTTTACCCGGATAGTAGACATTCCATACAGGTATTTTTGGGTACCTGCATTTGCTCCTAGATAGTACACATTCTGTAGGGTATTAATAGGCACTTTCATTTGTTACCAAGATAGTCGATGTTCTATAGGGTATTAATGGACACATTCTTTTGATTACCAGGATAGTTACATAGTAGGTGAGGTTGAAAAAAGACACAAGTCCATCAAGTCCAACCTATGTGAATATAGGATATAGGATAGGATAGTAGACAATCTATACAGCTATAAGTTGGTACCTTCATATGCTAACAGGATAGTAGACATTTTATACAGGTATTAGTTGCAACCTTCATTGTTACCAGGATAGTAGACATTCTCTACAGGCTCTAATGGGTATCTTCTTATGCTACAAGGATAGTAGACATTCTATAGGGTATTAATGAGTACTTTTATTGGCTTCCAGGACACTAGACAATCTATAAATCTATTAGTTGGTACCTTCAGATGCTACCAGGATAGTAGACATTCCATACAATAATTTATGCGGTACCTTCATTTGCTACCAGGATAGTAGACATTCTTTACAGGTATTAATGAGTACCTTCGTACGCTTCCAGGATAGTAGACATTCTATAGGGTATTAACAGGTACCTTCATATGCTACCAGGATAGCAGACATTCCATACGAATATTAATTGGTACTTCATTTGTTACCAGGATAGTAGACAATCTATACTGTATTACTGGCCACCTTCATATGCTACAGGGATAGTAGACATTCTATAAAGTATTAATGGGCTCCTTTATTGGCTACCAGGACATTAGACAATCTATACAGGTAATAATGAGGTACCCCCATGTGCTACCAGGATAGTAGACTTTCTATACAGGTAATAATGAGTGTCCTCATTTTCTATTAATTAGTTCCTTTCATTTACCAGAATGGTAGACATTCTATACAGCCTTTAGTTGTGACCTTCATTTGCTACCAGGATAGTAGACATTCTTTACAGGTATTAATGAGTACCTTCGTGTGCTTCCAGGATAGTAGACATTCTATAGGGTATTACTAGGTACCTTCGTATGCTTCCAGGATAGTAGACATTCTATAGGGTATTAAAAAGTACCTTCATTTGCTACCAGGATAGTAGACATTGTAAACATATTAAAGAACAATGCTTGATTAGACATGTATTTGTCCAAAAAAAAAAAACACTATTAAAAAAATAGATACCCATTTCTTTTATACTTTGTTATATTGGGTACCAATTGTCCCTAATCCCATTTAAAGGTAGCGGGAACTGGTAAACCCATTCACACCAATAAACACATATGATATCTGGATGCCATACTAGCTATTATAACAAGCTTGATATCTTACATGATAGGAAATGTGGTAGAGCCAATGGAGTTTCTTCGTATAAGTTCATACATGGTTGGGTTCGTTTGACCATAAAAAAAATTGGTACCCAATACTTTTTATACTTTGTTATATTGGGTACCACATGGCGTTTGGCCTATTTATGCCGCGTACACACGGTCGGACTTTTCATCTACAAAAGTCCGACAGCCTGTCCGACAGACTTCCGGCGGACTTTCGGCGGACTTGCAGCAGACTTTCTAAGGAACGGACTTGCCTACACACGACCACACAAAAGTCCGACGGATTCGTACGTGATGACGTACACCGGACTAAAATAAGGAAGTTCATAGCCAGTAGCCAATAGCTGCCCTAGCATGGGTTTTTGTCCGTCGGACTAGCACACAGACGAGCGGATTTCGGGGTCCGTCGTACTTACGACGTAAAGATTTGAAGCATGTTTCAAATCTAAAGTCCGTCGGATTTGAGGCTGAAAAAGTCTGCTGAAAGTCCGGAGAAGCCCACACACGATCGGATTACCAGCCAGCTTTAGTCCGTCGGCGTCCGTTGGACTTTTGTAGACGAAAAGTCCGACCGTGTGTACGCGGCATTATACTTCAATCTGAGTTTTATTAAAGAACTTTATACATATTTAACCTATTTAATGAATGTTTAGAACCACGTGACGGGCAACCCGTGGAAATTGGTAGACCCATTCACCCCAATGGCAACGTTTGACCTCTTTGTGCCATATTAGCTTTTATACCAACCTTGATGTATTACATGTTGGCAAGTTTGATACAACCAGTTAGGTTTCTCATTATAACCTTGTGCATGGTTGGGTCTGTTGGGGCACATATTAAAGAACAATGCTTGATAAGATATTTGTATTTGTCCAATAAATAAATAAATAAATAAATAAATAAATAAAAATATTATCTAAAAAATAAAAAAATAAAAAATGTCAAATAAATAAATAAATAAATAAAAATATTATCTAAAAAATAAAAAAATAAAAAATGTCTATTGTCCAGAATAAAATAAATAATAATAAATAATTTTAATATTTCTATACAATAAAAGAAATTGATACCCATGACTTTTTATACTTTCCTTTTATTGGGTACCAGTTTACAGCTGGTGGGAATTGGTAAACCCATTCACACCAATAAAAACATTTGACCTCTGTGTGCTTATAACAACCTTGATGTATTACAAGATGGCAAACTTGGTATATAACAAGCTCGGTATATTACAAGATAGGAAATATGATCGAACCAATGAAGCTTCTTAGCATAACTTCACGCATGTTTGGCTTAATTGGAGCACATAATCAAGAACAATGCTTGATAAAACACGTGTGTTTGTCCAAAGAAAAAAAAACAACAACAACAAAACCCCCCCCAAAAAGACAACAGCAACAATAAAAAACTGAAAAAATAAAAAATAAAATAAGAAATGTCTGTTTGTCCTCCCCCAAACCTGAAAAGACGACAGCAACAATAAAAACTGAAAAAAATAAAAAATAAAATAAGAAATGTGTGTTTGCCCTCCCCCAAACCCGAAAAGACGACAGCAACAATAAAAACTGAGAAAAAAATAAAAAATAAAATAAGAAATGTGTGTTTGCCTTCCCCCCAAAATAAATAAATAAATAAAATAAATAAATAAATAAATAAATAAATGTGTATTTACCAATAAGAAAAAGAAAAAAAAACTAAAATATATAAATAAGTAAATAAATAAGACCCCCCCCAAAAAAAAAATAGAAAAATCAGATGTGTATTTACCTAATACAAAAAAAGTAAAAACCATAAAAAAAAGAAATGTGTATTTGTCGACAATAAAATAATACAAATTAAAACAAACAATAGATACTCATTACTTTTTTTAAACTTTGTTAGATTGGGCACGTCATGCCCTGTAACCCATGCCCTAACCCATGGGAATAATTAAACCCATCCACACCAATAAAAAAATAAAAAAAATCACAATGAAGTAAAAAAAAAAAATAAAACAAATTTGACCTCTGGGTGCTATACCAGTTGTTATAATGACCTTGATATATTACATGATAGCAAGTGTGGTACAACCAATGAAGCTTCATATTATATCTTTATTGGGTCTATTGGGGCACATATTAAAGAACAATGTGTATTTGTAACTAAAAAACTAAAAAAAGAAAGAAATTGTCTATTGTCCAGAAGAAGATAACACAAATTAAAAGAAATGCAGCAAAAGAAAGTGATACCCATTATTTTTTTTTATATTTTGTTTTATTGGGTACCACGTGTTCCTTAACCAGATTACAGCTGCTTAGCATAACTTCATGCATGTTTGGCTCCATTGGAGTGCATATTAAAGAACAGTGCTTGGTAAGACATGTGTATTTGTCAAAAAAAAAAAAAGAAAAAGCTACAATAAAAACGAAAATAAATAAATAAGTAAATAAATAAGAAATGTCTGTTTGTCCCCAAACCCCCCCCCACCAAAAAAAATAAAAAATACAAATATAAAAATCAGATGTGTATTTACCCAATAAAAAAAAGTAAAAATTAGAAAAAAAAAATAACAAATGTGTATTTGTCCAGAATAAAATAATACAAATTAAAACAAATAAAAATAGATACTTATTACTTTTTTAATCAATACTATGTTGGATTGGGTACTGCATGCCCTGTATCCCATCCCTTAACCTATGGGAATCGTTAAACCCATTCACACCAATAAAAACATTTGACCTCTGGGTGCCATACCAGCTATCATAATGACCTTGACGTGTGGTACAACCCATGAAGCTTCTTATCATATCATAATACATGATTGGGTCTATTGGGGCACATATTAAAGAGCAATGTGTATTTTCTAAAAAAAAAAAGAAAAAAAAAAAAAACTATTGAAAATTATAATAAAAATAGATAACCATTAGGTTTTTTATACTTTCTCATGTTGGGTAGTACACGTCCCGTAACTCATTGAAGTTGGTAAACCCATTCACACCAATAAAAGCATTTGACCTCTGAGTGCCATACTAGCTATTACAACAACCTTGAAATATTACATTAGCAAATTTATGTCAACCAATGAGGCTTCTTATTGTATCTAAATACATGACTGGGTCTATTGGAGCAAAGATTAAAGAACTGTGTATTTGTAAAAAAAAAAAAAAATCTATTACTTTATTTTTAGTCTTTGTCACGTTGGGTATTACATGTCCCGTAACCAATGGAAATTGGTAAACACATTAAACTCAATAAAAACATTGGACCTCTGGGTGCCATACTAGCTACACTATATTACCAAAAGTATTGGGACACCTGCCTTTACACGCACATGAACTTTAATGGCCTCCCAGTCTTATCCCGTAGGGTTCAATATTGAGTTGGCTCCGCCCTTTGCAGCTATAACAGCTTCAACTCTTCTGGGAAGGCCGTCCACAAGGTTTAGGAGTGTGTCTATGGGAATGTTTGACTATTCTTCCAGAAGAGCATTTGTGAGGTCAGGCACTGATGTTGGACCCCAAAGGTGTTCTATCAGGTTGAGGTCAGTCAAGTTCCTCCACCCCAAACTCACTCATCCATGTCTTTATGGTCCTTGCTTTGTGCACTGGTCCAAATCATTTGGTGGAGGGGGGATTATGGTGTGGAGATGTTTTTCAGAGGTTGGGCTTGGCCCCTTAGTTCCAGTGAAGGGAACTCTTAAGGCGTCAACATACCAAGACATTTTGGACAATCTCATGCTCCCAACTTTCTGAGAACAGTTTGGGGGATGGCTCCTTCCTGTTCCAGTGCACAAAGCAAGGTCCATAAAGACATGGTTGAGCTCTTAAAGCGTCAGCACACCAAGACATTTTGCACAATTTCATGCTCCCAACTTTGTTGGAACAGTTTGGGAGATGGTCACATAGTAGTTACATAATTACATAGTAGGTGAGGTTGAAAAAAGACACAAGTCCATCAAGTCCAACCCATGTGTGTGATAATATGTCAGTATTGCATTGTATATCCCTGTATGTTGCAGTCCTTCAGCTGCTTTATCTAATAGTTTTTTTAAACTATCCATGCTCCCCGCTGAGACCACCGCCTGTGGAAGGGAATTCCACATCCTTACCGCTCTTACAGTAAAGAACCCTCTACGTAGTTTAAGGTTAAACCTCTTTTCATCTAATTTTAGTGAATGGCCGCGTGTCTTATTAAATTCCCTTACGCGGAAAAGTTTTATCCCTATTGTGGGGTCACCAGTACGGTATTTGTACATTGAAATCATATCCCCTCTCAAGTGTCTGTTCTCCAGAGAGAATAAGTTCAGAGCTCACAACCTTTCCTCATAACTAAGATCCTCCAGACCCTTTATTAGCTTTGTTGCCCTTCTCTGGACTCTCTCTAGTTCCAGTACTTCCTGAGGACTGGTGCCCAGAACTGGACAGCATACTCCAGGGGCGGCCGGATCAGAGTCTTGTAGAGCGGGAGAATTATCGTTTTATCTCTGGAGTTGATCCCCTTTTTTTAATGCCAATATTCTGTTGGCTTTGTTAGCAGCAGCTTGGCATTGCATGTCATTGCTGAGCCTATCATCTACTAGGACCCCCAGGTCCTTTTCCATCCTAGATTCCCCCAGAGGTTCTCCCCCCAGTGTATAGATTGCATTCATATTTTTGCCACCCAAATGCATTATTTTACATTTTTCTACATTAAACCTCATTTGCCATGTAGTTGCCAACCCCATTAATTTGTTCAGATCTTCTTGCATGATTTCCACATCCTGTGGAGAGGTTATGAAGTTATTTCAATCCATGTACTTACCCTATGGTCCATGCCAACGGATCTTACTTTGTACAGTAAACATTTATGGGAAACTGTGTCAAATGCCTTTGCAAAATCCAGATACATCACGTCTACGGTCCTTCCTTTATCTACATGGCAGCTCACCTCCTCATAGAAGGTTAGTAGATTGGTTTGGCAAGAACGATTCTTCATGAATCCATGCTGATTACTGCTAATGATATCGTTCTCATTACTAAAATCTTCATGGTCTCTTCCTGTTCCAACATGACTGCGCACCAGTGTACAAAGCAATGTCCATAAAGACATGAATGAGCGAGTTTGGGGTGGAGGAACTTGACTGGACTGCACAGAGTCTTGAGCTCAACCCGATAGAACACCTTTGGGATGAATTAGAGCGGAGACTGTGAGCTAGGTCTTCTCGTCCAACATCAGTGCCTGATCTCACAAATGCGCTTCTGGAAGAAGGGTCAAACATTCCCATTGCAACACTTCTATGTCAAGACACCTCTGAACCCTATCTCTAAACTGTCTGAATTTCCCACCTATGGGACATGTATAGCAACCCACAAGCAGAGAGCAGGCTCATCTGAAGGTAGCCCCCCCCCCCCCAAAAAAAAAAAAACAATTAAGGGCAGATTTAATGAACCACTTAAAAAAACAAAAAACAACAATGGTAGTCATAATGCTTGAAACTAACAAAAAGCAATGGTTAATAAGTTTTAAAAAGCAATATTTAATAACCAGCAAAAAGCAATATTTCAACAATGAGCAAATACATATGGAGACACCTCTGAACCCTATCTCTAAACTCTAGGATATGGACATGTATAGCAATTCACATTTGTATGAAATATAATATGTTTATGGACCTTGCTTTGTGCACTGGTGGGCAGTCATGTTGGAACAGGAAGGGGCCATCCCCAAACTGTTCCCACAAAGTTGGGAGCATGAAATTGTACAAAATGTCTTGATATGCTGAGGCCTTAAGCGTTCCCTTCACTGGAACTAAGGGGCCAAACCCAACCCCTAAAAAACATCCCCACACCATAATCCCCCTCCACCAAATGATTTGGACCAGTGCACAAAGCAAGGTCCATAAAGACATAGATGAGCGAGTTTGGGGTGGAGGAACTTGAGTTCTGACCTCAACTCGATAGAACACCTTTGGGATGAATTAGAGTGCAGACTGTGAGCCAGGCCTTCTCCTTCAACATCAGTGCCTGACCTCACAAATGCGCTTCTGGAAGAAGGGTCAAACATTCCCATAGACACACTCCTAAACCTTGTGGACGGCCTTCCCAGAAGAACTGAAGCTGTTATAGCTGCAAAGGGTGGGCCAACTCAATATTGAACCCTACGGACTAAGACTGGGATGCCATTAAAGTTCATGTGGGTGTAAAGGCAGGCTTTTGACAATATAGTGTATCAAAGAACAATGTATATTTGTATATAAAAAAATAAATAAAAAATACAATAAAAAAATTTAAATAGATACCCATTACTTTTTTATACTTTGTCATGTTGGGTACTACATGTCCCGTAACTCATGGGAATTGGTAAACCCATTCACACCAATAAAAACATTTGACCTCTGGGTGCCACACTAGCTATTACAACAACCTTAATGTATTACATGTTGGCAAGTTTGGTACAACCAATAACGTGTATTATTATATCTTAATACACTGCTGGGTCTATTGGAGCATATATGAAAGAACAATGTCTATTTGTCCAAAAAAATAAAAATAAAAATACAATAAAAAAAATAAAAACAGATACCCATAACTTTTTTATACTACACCATGTTGGGTACTAGATGTCCCATAATACATGTTGGCAAGTTTGGTACAACCAATGAAGGTTCTTATTATATCTTAATACACGACTGGGTCTATTGGAGCATATATTAAAGAACAGTGTGTATTAAAAAAAAAAAAAACAGTAATAATGATAATAAAAAAATAGATATCCATTACTTTTTTATACTTCATCATGTTGGGTACTAGATGTCCCATAACACATGTTGGCAAGTTTGGTAGAACCAATGAAGCTTCTTAATATATCTTAATACACGACTGGGTCTATTGGAGTATATATTAAAGAACAATGTGTATTTAAAAAAAAAAAAAAATACAATAATAAAAAAATAAATAAATAGATACCAATTACTTTTTTATACTTCGTCATGTTGGGTACTAGATGTTCCGTAACACATGTTGGCAAGTTTGGTACAACCAATGAAGCTTCTTATTATATCTTAATACACGACTGGGTGTATTGGAGCATATATTAAAGAACAGTGTGTATTAACAAAAAAAAATACAATAAAAAAAAAAAGATACCCATGACTTTTTTTTATACCTTGTCATTGGGTACTACACTACTTTGTCATTGGGTACTACATGTCCCGTAACTCATGGGAATTGGTAAACCCATTCGCACCAATAAAAACATTTGACCTCTGGGCGCCATACTAGCTATTACAACAGCCTTGATGTATTACATGTTAGCAAGTTTGGTGCAACCAATGAAGCTTCTCATTATAACTTCATGCATTATCGAGTCCATTGAAGCATGCATGAAAAATCTATAGCAATAAAACGAGCAAGGTCATAGTAAATAAATTGCATAAGAAATATATGTTTTCCCGGCCAACTGTCATTTATCTCTGGTTATCAAAACACTGGAAACAGGAAACCTGGTGACTTAATAATTACCGGAGAGTGACAGTTTAGTAATGTTTGTATGCTTTTATGTTTTAGGAACAGCTTATGTTAAAGTTGTTGTTCCATGGCTGTTTTTTTTTTTTTTTTTTAATTTAATCCATCTACTAGCAGATAGGATTTTGTCTTCTTGTGATCAGGGTTTTATAAAGTGGATATTTGGTCAAATCATTTTTTTTTTGCTCTTTCTATTGAGTTTTTGACCTTCTGGATGCAATAATTAAATATGTCCCTTGCATTGGGTATTTATGTGACATGGTTTAATTTATTTTCTTTTCTGCTTTTTGTCCTTTTTTTTTATATATATATATATATATATATATATATATATATATATATATATATATATATATATTCTGTGCACATTGTGTTGACATGAGAATTTTGTGTTATTACTGAATTTTGAAAGGATTGGCCATCTACAGATTTGTTCATAGGCTTTTTACGCTCAATTTAAAACATGATACCATTGCAAACGAAAAAAAAAAATATTTTACTTAATCGGGCCTCCCACCGGGGCAGATGTTTTGCTTCTTAAACTCGGTGTCTATTTTTAGTTTTGATTTTGCATGGTGAAACAGATTACATGCTCATAGTGTACAGTAAGGATGGATCTTAATTTCCATAAGTTATAATTCCTTATGCAGTATTAATTTTTTTTTTTTAATTCATAAAGCCATATAATGGACCTCTTATCTTAATAATTAAAATCGTCACCTGACTCAACCAGCCGTATCTTTATTTTTTTTTTTTTTTTTTGTGAACTGCAGTAAATTTTTTTTTTAGACTTCTTGGTGCAGATGCGACAGCTAAAAATATATCATTAAGACTTCAAATGCAACTGGGAATTCTGAGATTTATTATTTAAAAAAAAAAAAAAAGGTGTGGATTATACGGTTGTTTTAAATCAGTTGCTTGGAAAAATAAAAAATGAAGTTTAAAAATTGCTTGCCACTTTGGAATTTTTGGGGTGGGCTTAATACGTGCCCATCCTCGGTGATTGAGAAAGTTATCTTCTGATGGAAAAAAAAAAAATTTTTTTTTTTTTTTTAATGCGGAAAAATCTTTGCATTAAACGTTTAGAAAGTAAATCAACAAGCACATAATGAGCGTTTAAAGGGCAGAAGCCGTTTACCACCATGATAATCTGATTGAAGTTAGGGATGATTCTGCTGCTTGGAAAGTAGGCCAGACAGCACACTTAGTGGCAGCCTATAATTGAAATAGTTTTATCTCTTTGAATTGTTGCACGGTTTTACAGCTGTTTTTTATTTTTTTTTTTTTTAGTAGAGGATGGCAAACCAAAATATGTTTTTTTATATAAAAAAAAAGTGAAATTAGGAGAGCGGCGCAAGAAAAAAGACCAAGCGGTGCTTCGAGTCTGCCCCAATTTTTTTAGATTTAAATGACATTTTTATTTTTTTTTATTTTTGTTACATTGGGGTTGATTTACTAGAGAGGTCATTCACTTTGAAAAATTGTCACTTTGCAAAGTGTATGCTAGTAAACAAGTCTGTGGCAACATTGAATACTCAAACGTGCGCGATAAAAAAAAAAAAAAAAGGTTTTGCTAGAACATGATCGGTTTATTACACTAGTATAAAATAGGGCTGTCTCCATGTGATCCTGCTCTCTGCTTGTGAATTGCTATACATGGGATATTCCAATAGTTTAGGTAAGGTAGTTGCTCTATTTTTATAGCTGTAAATTTCAGTAAAGGATGGCAAACCAAAATATGCGTTTGTAATGAAAGAAAGTAACATCTTACATTGGGTTTTGATTTAAAAAGGAGTCTGTTTACTAAGAGAAATAAATGTATGATCACTTTGCAAAGTAAATGCTAAATCTGTGCTAACTTTAAATACCCAATCATATGCAAGGAAAACAAAAATAATTGTTTTGCTAGAACATGATTGGTCTATTAGCCACTTGCCGACCTGCCACAGTACATACACTATATTACCAAAAGTATTGGGACGCCTGCCTTTACACGCACATGAACCTTAATGGCATCCCAGTCTTAGTCCGTAGGGTTCAATATTGAGTTGGCCCAGCCTTTGCAGGTACAACAGCTTCAACTCTTCTGGGAAGGCTGTTCACAAGGTTTAGGAGTGTGTCTATGGGAATGTTTAAATTTTCTTCCAGACGCGCATTTGTGAGGTCAAGCACTGATGTTGGACGAGAAGGCCTGGCTCGCAGTCTCCGCTCTAATTCATCCCAAAGGTGTTCTATCGGATTAAGGGCAGGACTCTGTGAAGGCCAGTCAAGTTCCTCCATCCAAAACTTGCTCATCCACACTATATTGCCAAAAGTATTGGGCCACCCCTTCAAATCATTTGGTGGAGGGGGGATTATGGTGTGGGGGTTGTTTTTCAGGGGTTGGACTTGGCCCCCTTAGTTCCAGTGAAGGGAACTCTTATAGGGCGTACACAAGGTCGGACTTTGTTCGGACATTCCGACAACGAAATCCTAGGATTTTTTCCGACGGATGTTGGCTCAAACTTGTTTTGTCTACACACGGTCGCACAAAGTTGTCGGAAAATCCGATCGTTCTAAACGCGGTGACGTAAAACACGTACGTCGGGACTATAAACGGGGCAGTGGCCAATAGCTTTCATCTCTTTATTCATTCTGAGCATGCGTGGCACTTTGTCCGTCGGATTTGTGTACACACGATCGGAATTTCCGAGAACGGATTTTGTTGTCGGAAAATGTTATCTCCTGCTCTCCAACTTTGTGTGTCGGAAAATCAGATGGAAAATGTCCGATGGAGCCCACACACGGTCGGAATTTCCGACAACACGCTCTGATCGGACATTTTCCATCGGAAAATCGGACCGTGTGTACGGAGCATTAAAGTGTCAGCATACCAAGACATTTTGGACAATTTCATCTTCCCAACTTTGTGGGAACAGTTTGGGGATGGGACCTTCCTGTTCCAGTGCACAAAGCTCCATGAAGACATGGTTGAGCGCGTTTGGGGTGGAGGAACTTTACTGGCCTGCACAGAGTCCTGACCTCAACCCAATAGAACACCTTTGGATGGTCAAACATTCCCATAGACACACTCCTAAACCTTGTGGACGGCCTTCCCAGAAGAGTTGATGCTGTTATAGCTGCAAAAGGTGGGCCAACTCAATATTGACCCTACGGACTAAAACTGGGATGCCAGTAAAGTTCATGTGAGTGTAAGGACAGGCGTCACAATACTTTTGGTAATATAGTATATACTGCGGCAGGTCAGCACACTCAGGCACAATCAAGTACCTGTACGTCATGTGCCTGCACCGGGTTTAGAAGTGTGCAGCCCACCCCCCTCCGCGATTGCGGATCCTGGTACTCGGGGCCCAGTGATCATTTGATCACTATGCGATCACATGATCACAATGTCGACAGAGAATGAATTCATAACAGTTGTGTTGCTTATGCTGTGATTGGCCCACAGCTATCACATGGTACCTGGGCCAATCACAGCAACCTGTACCATGTGATTAGCTGTAGCCAATAACAGATCACTAGTAATCACAGCTGTTATGAATGGTTAACCCGATCATGACAGTTGAAAACCTTGCTGTTACTTTGATCTTCATTGTAACAACAAACAAAATATTTATATAAAAAAAAATCCCTAATCACCTCCCCCCCCCCGACTAGTACAGTGATACTATGGTGAAAATGAACTACTCTGATGACAGGATGTAAAAAAGGAATCATTTAGGCGGTATTTGTACTGTCCTGGCATTTTACGGCCTCACAAAATTAGGCTGTCAGTACATTAGAATTGATCAATTTTCAAATATATACCATAGTTTGTGGACTCTATAATTTTCACACAAACCAATTAATATACCTTTATTCGGATATTTTTTTAATCAAAAACATGTAGCAGAATACATTTTGCCCTAAATTTATAACGAAATTCGATTTTATTGGATATGTTTTATGCCATTAGAAAAAATCTTTTTTTCCCCCAAATTTTTGGTCTTTTTTTTATTTCTATCGCAAAAATTAAAAACCCAGTGGTGATCAAATACCACAAAAAGAAAGCTCTATTTGTGTGAAAAAAAATAAATTATAAAAATGTAATTTGCCTACAGTGTTGCATGACCACGCAATTGCCAGTTAAAGTAGCATAGTGATAAATAGCAAAAAATGCCCAGGTCATGAAGGGGGTAAAACCTTCCAGGGTGCAAGTGATTACAATGAACACAAGCATAAAACATGGTGTAGAAAAAAACAAACAAGTGGTCCATTAAGTCTGCCCTTTCTTGGAGGAGGAGGGGTTGAATAGGAAAGGGTTGCCTTCAGTTGAGTCTACTCTCTGTTTGTGAATTGCTATACATGTTGGCAGAGAAAATTGAGTACTGTCCGTGATACTTTTTTTATTTGCACTAACATACAATTTTTCAGGACAAGCTTTCGGGGTATGTCCCCTTCTTCAAGGTCCAAGCAGTACTGATTCACAAATTTTTAAGCAGAATGTTAAAGAAGAAAAAAAAAAAACAAAAAACAAAAAACAAAAAAAAAAGAGAAAACCAAACACATACAAATCAATGGTAATAAAGATAGCAGCAGAGTTAGTGAGATAAGACAGAGGGAGAGCAAGGGGGGGATTATTACCATTGATTTGTATGTGTTTGGTTTTCTCTTTTTGTTTTTTTTTTTTTTTTCTTCTTTAACATTCTGCTTAAAAATTTGTGAATCAGTACTGCTTGGACCTTGAAGAAGGGGACATACCCCGAAAGCTTGTCCTGAAAAATTGTATGTTAGTGCAAATAAAAAAAGTATCACGGACAGTACTCAATTTTCTCTGTCACAATTGCACTAATACGGCTACAATCAAATCAAGTATACATGTTGGGAAATTCAATCAGTTTAGAGTTAAGGTCTACAGTTTTCAGATTTGTCTTGGCACAGCAGTGTGGCTTCCGCATGTATTTGCTAGTTATTAAATATAGATTTTTGATGGTTACATTACATTACATTTTGTTTGTTCATTTCAAGAAAATCCTTATGTCTGCCATTGTTGTTTTCTTAAATGGTCCGATAACTCTGCACTTTTTTTTTGGGGGGGGGTGGGGGTGAGTTGGGAGGAAAGGGCTGCCTTCAGGTGAGCCTGCTCTCTGCTTGTCGATTGCTATACATGCCCCGTAGTTGGGAGATTCAGACAGTTTAGAGTTAGGGTCCACATTTTTCATAGATGTCTCGACATGGCATTGTGGCTTCCACATGCATTTGCTAGTTATTAAAATTTTGATTTTTGCTGGTTATTAAATATTGTTTTTGATGGTAAGTAAATATTGCTTTTTTAAGGAGGCGGAAGGAAGGGCTGCCTCCAGGTGAGCCTGCTCTCTGCCTATGGATTGCTACACATGTCCCAAAGCTGGGCAATTCAGACAGTTTCGAGATAATGTCCACATTGTTCAGAAGTGCTTTGACATGGCAGTGTGGCTTCCATATGTATGTGCTAGTTATTAAAATATTGATTTTCGCTGGTTATAAACTATTGTTTTCTGGTGGTAAGTGAATATTCATTTTTGCTCATTTCATAAAAGTAAGATAGAGTGGCATTGTTGCCTTTTTTTAAGTGGTCCATTAAATCTGCAGTTTTTTGTTTTGCTTTATTTTCTAGGTTTTTGTTATTTTTCTAGGTTTTTTTTTTTTAGTTTTTGAAGAGAAGCAAGAAAGGGCTGTCTCCGGATTTACCTGCTCTCTGCTTATGAATTGCTATACATATCCCATAGCTGGAAAATTCAGACAGTTTTGAGATAAGGCCCACATTGTTCAGAAGTGCCTTGACATGGCTTTCATATGCATTTTCTAGTTATTAAAATATTGCTTTTAGCTGGTTATTAAATATTGCCTTTTGCTGGTAAGTAAATTTAGCTTTTTGCTAATTTCATACAAAATAAGACTGTGTGGCATTGTTGCTTTTTTTCAAGTGGTGCATTAAATCTTTTTGTTTTGCTTTTTTTAATTGGTTTTGTTATTTTTATAGTTTTTTTTTGGAAGAGATGGAAGAAGTGACTGCCTCCGGATTAGCCTGCTCTCTGCTTATGGATTGCTATACATGTCCCATAGCTGGGAGATTCAGACAGTTTAGAGTTAGGGTCTACATTTTCACAGTTGTCTCAACATGGCAGTGTGGCTTCCACATGTATGTGCTAGGCATTAAAATATACTGCTTTTTGCTGGTTATTAAATATTGGTCTTTGATAGTTATTAAATATTGCTTTTTGTTAGTTTCAAGCAAATCATTATGGATGCCTTGTTGTTTTTTTTAAGTGGTCTATTAAATCTACCCTTATTATATTTACACTATATTACCAAAAGTATTGGGACACCTGCCTTTATAGGCACATGAACTTTAATGGCATCCCAGTCTAATGCCCCGTACACACGGTCGGATTTTCCGACGGAAAATGTGTGATAGGGCCTTGTTGTCGGAAATTTCGACCGTGTGTGGGCTCCATCACACATTTTCCATCGGAATTTCTGACACATAAAGTTTGAGAGCAGGCTATAAAATTTTCCGACAACAAAATCCATTGTCGGAAATTCCGATCGTGTGTACACAAATCCGACGCACAAAGTGCCACGCGTGCTCAGAATAAATTAAGAGATGAAAGCTATTGGCTACTGCCCCGTTTATAGTCCCGACCTACGTGTTTTACGTCACCGCGTTTAGAACGATCGGATTTTCCGACAACTTTGTGTGACCGTGTGTATGCAAGACAAGTTTGAGCCAACATCCATCGGAAAAAATCTATGGATTTAGTTGTCGGAATGTCCGATCAATGTCCGACCGTGTGTACAGGGCATAAGTCCGTAGGGTTCAATATTGAGTTGGCCCACCCTTTGCAGCCATAACAGCTTCAACTCTTTTGGAAAGGCCATCCACAAGGTTTAGGAGTGTGTCTATGGGAATTTTTTACCATTTTTCCAGAAGCGCATTTCTGAGGTCAGGCACTGATGTGGACAAGAAGGCCTGGCTTGCAGTCTCCGCTCTAATTCATCCCAAAGGTGTTCTATCGGGTTGAGGTCAGGACTCAAGTTCCTCCGTCCCAAACTCGCTCATCCATGTCTTTATGGACCTTGCTTTGTGCACTGGTCCAAATCATTTGGTGGAGGGGGGATTGTGGTGTGGGGGTTGTTTTTCAGGGGTTGGGTTTAGCCCCTTAGTTCCAGTGAAGGGAACTCCTAAGACATCAGCATACCAAGACATTTTGGACGGTTTGAACAATTTCATGCTCCCAACTTTGTGGGAACAGTTTGGGGATGGAACCTTCCTGTTCCAACATGACTGCGCACCAGTGCACAAAGCAAGGTCCATAAACATATTATATTTCATACAAATGTGAATTGCTATACATGTCCATATCCTATAGTTGGGAAACTCAGATAGTTTAGAGATAGGGTTCAGAGGTGTCTCAATATAAATTTGCTCATTATTGAAATATTGCTTTTTGCTGGTTATTAAATATTGCTTTTTGGTGCTTATTAAGTATTGTTTTTTGTTAGTTTCAGGCAATAAGACTAACATTTTATTTTTTTTAGTGGTTCATTAAATCTGCCCTTAATTGTTTTTTTTGGGTGGGAGGAAAGGGCTACCTTCAGATGAGCCTGCTCTCTGCTTGTGGGTTGCTATACATGTCTCATAGGTGGGAAATTCAGACAGTTTAGAGATAGAGTTCAGAGGCGTCTTGACATAGAAGTGTGGCTTCCATATGTTTCTGCTTATTATTGAAATGTTGCTTTTTGCTGGTTATTAAATATTGAATTTTGCTGGTTAGTAAATTTTGCTTTTTACTGGTTAGTAAATAGAACTTTTTGCTAATTTCAAACCATTGAGAGTGATTGCCATTGTTGATATTTCCAAGCAGTGCATTGAATTTGCCCTTTTTTGTTTTTCTTTATTTTATGGGTTTTGTTTTTTTTTTTCTTTTTTTCTTTTTTTTGTATCTATTGATAGACCTAAACACAGCTTTATCTTATGCATTCATAAGTGGAGTCTTCTATTCCTTTGGTAGATAACCCCCACTGTGTTGGCAAATTAATCACTGCACATTTCTTTTTCTTTTGAATTCGTGTTGATTTGAGCTTTATGCATAATATAATAAGTGGAAAGATAACGAACCGACGTTGTCCAATACATAACAGCAATCTACAATAGTAATTGTACTTTCAAAGTGCAGAATAAAGTAATACTACTATGCACATTTTGGTAAAGAGTGCATCTAGATACTGTACACATTAGGATAAAGAAGAGTCTTCTGGAGGCGGTGTTCCAGCTGTGCTCGGATAATTATAGCTACTTCTTTAGCAAGTGGTTGTGAACTGTGAAATTATTGTCGAAGATGTGTCTTTGCTATATGAAGTTATCCAAATTGATGTCTGTGAAGGTTCTTATTTATCCAGGTCATGGTTTATCTAGTAGGAGTTAGTCACATTCAACCAGACTTGGTTTGTAATCTTGAAGACGTTCCCCGTAGCTTCTCCAAGTTCTTCTAATGAGCATCAGCAACATAGCCTAGAATTAATATCCACATAGGTGGCACCAATACCCCGATACAATAGGAAACATTCCCGATGTTCATTAGAACTGATGAAGTGGCTCGGATAAGCTTTGAGAAGGTCTTCAACACTACAGAATAAGTCCATTTAAATGTGAGCTAGGAATGAGCTTGGGTTCAGCTCTGGGTCTGGTCCAAACCCAGAAGGTGGCTGTCAGTCCTGGGCCATTGAGCTGTGGGTGGGGATTCCACCCCTACAGGGGCAGGTTTGCCCTTGACCAGTGCCGGGACAAGGTCACCTAGAGCCTTGGGCGAACATACCAAATTGCACCCCCTACAAGATGTATTAGCACTGGGGTCAACAACCCATAGATCGTGACCAGGTGACTGATAGATCGTGGTCTGGGATTGCTGACCCGCCACCTCAGAGCATCATACAGAGTGCAATGCAGAGGGACTACTAAAGTTGGAGCTGTAGTAGGGAGCAAGAGCCGCATAAGCTGATGCCTCCTCTGTAGTGCTGGCTCCTATCCCATGCGGAGTGATACCATCTGTTGCCTCCTCACCACCTGATTTAAACCCATGATTGCCGTGCAATGCACACCATTGCAACAAGGTAGTATGGCAATTTAGTAGGGTTAAAACAGGTGTGAGGATAAGACACTGTGCCCGGTGATCTTTGACTTCTTCCATGTTGTTCAGGTAGATCTCCACCTCTTTCAGGTTGCCCACCCCTGTATTAGCATTAGGTGTCAGCAAAAATCTCCCACCCCCCCAAAAAAAATCAAGTGCTAATCTGCATGCTTAGCTCAGATCCTCTCATTCCATATATGCTCCCAGCACAGTCCCCCTCCCCCAAAAAATTCCCCCTCCCTAGCACAAATATTCTACCCCTCAAATTTCCCCTTCAAGCACAAATTCCCCTTCCCCAAACTCCCATCCTAGCACAACCCCCTTCATCTCCCCTCCTAGCACATATGCCCCCCAATCATCCCTACTAGCATAAATCCCTTCCAAATTAAATTTCCCTTCCTAGCACAAATGCCCCCCCCTCACTCCAAAACCCCCTCTAAGCACAAATTCCCCACCCCCCAATTCCCCATCCTAGCACGAATCCCCCCCAATCTCCTCTCCTATCATAAATACTCCCCAATCATCCCTACTAGCACAAATCCACCCCCCCAAAAAAATCCTCTCTTAGCACAAATACTGTACCCTTCAAATTTCCCCTTCGAGCACAAATCCCACCCCCACTCCAAATCCCCCTCCCCCAATCCCCCATCCTAGCACAAATCCCCCCTCTCAAACCTCCCCTCCTAACACAAAAGCCCCCCAATTATTCCTACTAGCATAAATCCCCCTCCCCCCCAAAAAATTTCCCAATTTAGCAGAAATCCCCCTCAACCATATTACCTTTACTAGCACAAACCCCATAATCCCCCATCCTAGCACACATCCTCTTTCCCCCTAGCCCCCTTCTCAAAACAAATCACCCCCCCCCCCCAAATCACCACTCCTAGCACTCCTCCCCAAATTTCCCCTCCTAGAACAATTCTTACGTCCTGCCGCCCTCCCCCAAATTCTCCTCCCCAACGCAAAGCCCCTCCCGCCAATCTCCTTGCGGTGTCCCCGAATCTCACATGATACCACAGTGCCCAGGGCAGCCGCCCATTCCTGCCCACCCCTTGTCCCGGCCCTGCTCTTGGCATCATTGACCTAATATGGTCACATGATCCTTATATGACCATGTGACCATATTAGGTCAATGATGTCACAAGCACACCCACCTTTGTTTTTTTTCTGCACATTTAGCTGCAGAGCGGTGAATGTCCCAGCTGCAGCTGATTAGCCTAGGAATGAAAGGGGCAGGACAAAGGAGCGGGGATACTCATAACAATATTGACCTAATATCATCCCATATTAAATGAATGATGTCATGAGAAGCGCCAACCCTATTGGATATGTGCAGCTGCAGGGTGGGGAATGTGCCAGCCGAAGCTGATTGGCCAAGGAAGGAAAGGGGCAGGACAAAGGGACAGGACAAAGGGGCAGGACAAAGGGGTAGGACAAAGGGGCAGGAAAAAGGGGCAGGAAAAAGGGGCAGGAAAAAGGGGCAGGGATGCTCATAACAATATTGGCCTAATATCATCTCATCTTAGGTCAGTGATGTTATGAGACACTACAACCCTTTGTGTAGATAATCTATAGTAATAAATTTGAAGTCCATATAGATTATATTCATCTGTGCAAAAATGTCCACCTGCAATGTGATAATGAATCAAAAAGGCACGAAAAAGATCCCAAAGGCCCAACATAGCATAAAATGGGGGGTTTATTAAGTAATAAAATTACAGTAGTAAGTAAAAGCACCTTAAGTTTGGTGTGTCGGCCGACACACAACCAAACAAAACCCGCCCGTCGCGACACGAGAGAGATGGTGATGTCAGCACATCGCTCCGACCTACACGTTTCGTCACAATTGACGTCATCCTGGGGCTCAGTTTTTATTTTTTTGATACGGGCAACCCTTTGTGTGCATGCAGCTGCCGGGTGGGGAATGTCCCAGCTGCAGTTGCTTGGCCTAGGAATGAAAGGGGCAGGACAAAGGAGCAGGGATACTCTTAACAGTATTGACCTAATATCATCCCATATTAAATGAATGATGTCATGAGAAGCTCCAACCCTATTGGATATGTGCAGCTGCAGGGTGGGGAATGTCCCAGCTGAAGCTGATTGGCCAAGGAAGGAAAGGAGCAGGACAAAGGGACAGGACAAAGGGGCAGGACAAAGGGGCAGGACAAAGGGGCAGGGATGCTCATAACAACATTGGCCTAATATCATCTCATCTTAGGTCAGTGATGTCATGAGACGCTACAACCCTTTGTGTAGAAAATATATACGAATCGCGCTAAATAATAAATGTGAAGTCCAAAGGTGAATCCATATGGATTATATTCATGTGTGCAAAAATGTCTACCAGCAACGTGATAATGAATCAAAAAGGCACCAAAAAGAGACCAAAGGCTCCACATAGCATAAAATGCTGGGTTTATTAAGTAATAAAATTACAGCAGTACGTAAAAGCACCTTAAGTTTGGTGTGTCGGCCGGCACACAACCAAACAAAACCCGCCCGTTGTGACACGAGAGAGATGGTGATATCAGCACGTCGCTCCGACCTACGCGTTTCGTCGAGAATGACGTCGTCCTGGGGCTTAGTTTTTATATTTTTGATGCTGCTTGAAAATATCAACAATGGCAACCACTCTCAATGGTTTGAAATGAGCAAAAAAGTTATATTTACTAACCAGTAAAAAGCAAAATTTACTAACCAGCAAAATTAAATATTTAATAACCAGCAAAAAAGCAACATTTCAATAATAAGCAAATACATATGGAAGCCACACTTCTATGTCAAGACGCCCCTGAACCATAACTCTAAACTGTCTGAATCTCCCACCTATGGGACATGTATAGCAATCCACAAGCAGAGAGCAGGCGGCTCATCTGAAGGTAGCCCTTTCCTCCTAACCCCCACCCCAAACAAACAATTAAGGCCAAATTTAATGAACCACTTAAAAAAAACAATAATTGTAGTCATAATGCTTGAAACTAACAAAAATCAATATTTAATAACTAGCAAAAAACAATATTTCAATTTGTGTGCATGCAGCTGCTGGGCGGGGAATGTCCCAGCTGCAGCTGCTTGGCCTAGGAATGAAAGGGGCAGGACAAAGGGGCCATCTAGTGGACAAAATGCGGTATAGCTTTCTGAAATACCTGGATGAGAAAATATACAGATTTTTCGTCCACTAGATGGAGCTGACGATCTAGGAATTAATCTATGAAAAAAAAAAATACTATTACGTTTCAGCCAGCTTGCAAGAATGCTTCTGACATTCGGCCACCAAATGTTTTATAAATAGACCCCTGAATGTGACAAGCTACCATTAGATATCTGAATTGATGATGATTGTCGGTGATTGGTCCCATGTCAGAGAATTAAAACAGGAAAAGGAGGGGGGGAATTACAGCAAATGGGGTCATTGGAAGAGATAAAGGTCACAGCGGGTGTCCATTGACATTTTTTGTTAGATTTAAGGGAGGGTTGAATGGAGGGGGTGGGAGGGGGTCATCTAATGATGACATTTATTTTTCATTTTGCAGATCTATTGGGTTTGCCCATCCACTCTTCTATGAGTGAAGAAGTATTTTTTTGAGGAAAAAGACAAAATCTTAAGCGTTGGCCCATGATATCATTTTTCTGGCGCCACCATATAGTGACTTCATGTCTGTGAAGCCGGAATGATCTTCTAGCAGACTGGTGTCAGAATGACCCGGGATCTCACCTGATCCGGTGAAGCAGAGATGACTATAGAGGAACTGGTGATCCCATAGGCAGTAACAGCCAGCAAGGCCACCTTTAAAAATCAAATGGCAATGAGCAAAATGCATCGCAGGGCAGTAAGATATGGCAGTGCAAAGCTGTGGAGTATATAGTATATAGCAGCAGGAAAGTGGAGGGCAGTCAGTGAGCTATACGTGGTGGCAGGGCAGTAAGTGAGCAGTTTGTAGTGGTAGGGCGGTCAGTGAGCAGTATGTAGTGCCAGGGTAGGGCAGCATGTAGTAGCAGAAAAGTAGTAAGCAGTATGTAGTGGCAGGGCAGTCAGTGAGCACTATGTTGTGGCAGAAAGGTCAGTGAGCAATATGTAGCATCAGGGAAGTCAGTGAGCAGTATGTAATGTCAGGGCAGTCAGTGAGTAGTATGTAGTGGCAGAGCAGTCAGTGAGCACTATGTAGTGGCAAGGCAGTCAGTGAGCACTATATTGTGGCAGAAAGGTCAGTGAGCACTATGTAACATCAGGGAAGTCAGTGAGCAGTATGTAATGTCAGGGCAGTCAGTGAGTAGTATGTAGTGGCAGAGCAGTCAGTGAGCACTATGTAGTGGCAAGGTGGTCAGTGAGCACTATGTTGTGGCAGGAACGTCAGTGAGCACTATGTAGTGGCAGAGCAGTCAGTGAGCACTATGTAGTGGCAGAGCAGTCAGTGAGCACTATGTAGTGGCAGAGCAGTCAGTGAGCAGTATGTAGTGACATGGCAGTCAGTGAGCACTATGTAGTGGCAGGACAGTCAGTGAGCACTATGTAGTGGCAGGACAGTCAGTGACAGTATGTAGTGACATGGCAGTCAGTGAGCACTATGTAGCGGCACGACAGTCTGTGATCAGTATGTAGTGTCAGGACAGTCAGTGAGCACTATGTTGTGGCAGGAACGTCAGTGAGCACTATGTAATGGCAGAGCAGTCAGTGAGCAGTATGTAGAGGCAGGGTGGTCAGTGAGAAGTATGTAGTGGCAGGGCAGTCAGTGAGCAGTATGTAGTGGCAGGGTGGTCAGTGAGCACTATGTAGTGGTAGGACAGTCAGTCAGCAGTATGTAGTGGCAGGGTGGTCAGTGAGCACTATGTAGTAGCATGGTGGTCAGTAAGCAATATGTAGTGGCAGGGTGGTCAGTGAGCAATATATAGTGGCAGGGTGGTCAGTGAGCAGTATGTAGTGGCAGGGTGGTCAGTGAGCAGTATGTAGTGACATGGCAGTTAGTGAGCACTATGTAGTGGCAGGGCAGTCAGTGAGCACTATGTAGCGGCACGACAGTCAGTGAGCACTATGTAGCGGCACGACAGTCAGTGAGCACTATGTAGTGTTAGGACAGTCAGTGAGCACTATGTAGTGTTAGGACAGTCAGTGAGCACTATGTAGTGTTAGGACAGTCAGTGAGCACTATGTAGTGTTAGGACAGTCAGTGAGCACTATGTAGTGTTAGGACAGTCAGTGAGCACTATGTAGTGGCAGGACAGTCAGTGAGCACTATGTAGTGGCAGGACAGTCAGTGACAGTATGTAGTGACATGGCAGTCAGTGAGCACTATGTAGCGGCACGACAGTCTGTGATCAGTATGTAGTGTCAGGACAGTCAGTGAGCACTATGTTGTGGCAGGAACGTCAGTGAGCACTATGTAATGGCAGAGCAGTCAGTGAGCAGTATGTAGAGACAGGGTGGTCAGTGAGAAGTATGTAGTGGCAGGGCAGTCAGTGAGCAGTATGTAGTGGCAGGGTGGCCAGTGAGCACTATGTAGTGGTAGGACAGTCAGTCAGCAGTATGTAGTGGCAGGGTGGTCAGTGAGCACTATGTAGTAGCATGGTGGTCAGTAAGCAATATGTAGTGGCAGGGTGGTCAGTGAGCAATATATAGTGGCAGGGTGGTCAGTGAGCAGTATGTAGTGGCAGGGTGGTCAGTGAGCAGTATGTAGTGACATGGCAGTTAGTGAGCACTATGTAGTGGCAGGGCAGTCAGTGAGCACTATGTAGCGGCACGACAGTCAGTGAGCACTATGTAGCGGCACGACAGTCAGTGAGCACTATGTAGTGTTAGGACAGTCAGTGAGCACTATGTAGTGTTAGGACAGTCAGTGAGCACTATGTAGTGTTAGGACAGTCAGTGAGCACTATGTAGTGTTAGGACAGTCAGTGAGCACTATGTAGTAACATGGCAGTCAGTGAGCAGTATGTAGTGGCAGAGCAGTCAGTGAGCACTATGTAGTGGCAGGACAGTCAGTGACATTATGTAGTGACATGGCAGTCAGTGAGCACTATGTAGCGGCACGACAGTCAGTGATTAGTATGTAGTGTCAGGACAGTCAGTGAGCACTATGTTGTGGCAGGAACGTCAGTGAGCACTATGTAATGGCAGAGCAGTCAGTGAGCAGTATGTAGAGGCAGGGTGGTCAGTGAGAAGTATGTAGTGGCAGGGCAGTCAGTGAGCAGTATGTAGTGGCAGGGTGGTCAGTGAGCACTATGTAGTGGTAGGACAGTCAGTCAGCAGTATGTAGTGGCAGGGTGGTCAGTGAGCACTATGTAGTAGCATGGTGGTCAGTAAGCAATATGTAGTGGCAGGGTGGTCAGTGAGCAATATATAGTGGCAGGGTGGTCAGTGAGCAGTATGTAGTGGCAGGGTGGTCAGTGAGCAGTATGTAGTGACATGGCAGTTAGTGAGCACTATGTAGTGGCAGGGCAGTCAGTGAGCACTATGTAGCGGCACGACAGTCAGTGAGCACTATGTAGCGGCACGACAGTCAGTGAGCACTATGTAGTGTTAGGACAGTCAGTGAGCACTATGTAGTGTTAGGACAGTCAGTGAGCACTATGTAGTGTTAGGACAGTCAGTGAGCACTATGTAGTGTTAGGACAGTCAGTGAGCACTATGTAGTGTTAGGACAGTCAGTGAGCACTATGTAGTGTTAGGACAGTCAGTGAGCACTATGTAGTGTTAGGACAGTCAGTGAGCACTATATAGTGACATGGCAGTCAGTGAGCTCTATGTAGAAGGGGAGGAAGCGGCCCCACCCACTACCTCTGCCTGCTGAGCGCTCCTTGGCTTCTGGCTTCTCAGCATGAGGCACAGGGTAGAGCAATCTAACTAAGTTGAGGGGAGAGCCACAGGCAGTCCCTGCCAGGCCCCCCCTGCTGACCCCATTTAGGGCCCCAGGCCCGGTATGGGAGGACTGCCTGTACCCCCTGATGGGAGGTCCTGACAGTGAGAATATACTGAATCGTTAACCGTTTATGTTCACATTGGGTAAAGAAAAGCTCAAGAGTTTCTAAATTACATATTTAGCTGTATAGCTACCTTAACATGAGTACCCCAAATAAATAAATTGTATTTTCAGTGTGATTTATCATATAAAAAAAGAATTTAAACTAACTTAAAAAGAAACAAAATAACTTAAAAAAAAATTCAAATGGATTAATCACGCGGCCCGGTAGCGGCGGCATCATCTTCCGCGGCACCTCCAGTAAAGTTTGCCAAAAAAATGAGAATAATTGGTCGTCAGGTTTTCCATTATTATGCAAATTTCGGGAGTTTTGGGCTCGGGTCCAAAAAAAGACATGGCGCCGGGCGAACTTCAGATTTGAATGTGAAATACCTGAATGCTAATAGCTGCATGGCGAGCGCGATCTGTGCGTTCTTATGAGGATGAATGATGGCGTTTAACCTATCAGCGGCATTAAGACAGATCTGTGCCTTCCGGAGAAAACTCATTCCATTAGAGAAGAACTTGTATTGCTTTGTAAAGGGCGACACCTCCGACCACCAGGATCATCCACCATCCTGCCAGCGCTGGCACTTCTCTACTCTTCAAGTCTTATATAAGCTTTACCCATCGGTACCGGGACGGGGTCACCCAGCGCCCAGGGCAAGGATGCAGATTTGCCCCCCCCACTATTAATATATGCCTTAGAATGGGTGTACCACCCTGCATACATTTTTTTGCCGCTTTGCTTTACTGCGCCCAGGGCAACTGCCCCTCCTGCCCACCACTTGTCCCCGCCCTGTTTAACTTGGTAATCTGCTTATATGTATGCCTGGAGGAGTCAGCGTTCCCATGCAGACTAATTATGCATAAATGTAATGGGGTGTTAGTCTCACATTGATTCCTTCTAGTAAGAATACTGGTGTAGTTTTCACTTTCTACCACTAGATGTCTCTCCTATCCCTGCCACGTCAGTCTGCAAGAGTGGAATTTCCTGTGCAGACTAATTATGCATAAATGTAACAGGATGTTGGTCTCACATTGTTTCCCTCTAGTGAGATTTCTGATGTAGTTTTCACGTTCCACCACTAGATGTCCTCACCTATTCCTGTTTGATTGTCAGTCTGGAAGAGTGGGAATTCCTATACAGACTAATTATGCATAAAAGTAATGGGGTGTTAGTCTGACATTGTTTCCCTCTAGATTTCTGGCGTATTTTTCACTTACTGTAACAGGGTGTTGGTCTCACATTGTTTAACCCTAATGAGATTTTTGGTGTAGTTTTCACTTTCCACCACTAGATGTCCCCACCTGTCCCTGTCTGAATGTCAGTCTGGAAGAGTTGGTTTTCTCATGCATACATGTATTGTGGGGGGGGGTGTTAGTCTCACATTGTTTCCCCTGTCTCTCCTATCCCTGCCACGTCAGTCTGCAAGAGTGGAATTTCCTGTGCAGACTACTTATGCATAAATGTAACAGGATGTTGGTCTCACATTGTTTCCCTCTAGTGAGATTTCTGATGTATTTTTCACTTTCCACCACTAGATGTCCCCACCTATCCTTGTCTGAATGTCAGTCTGGAGAAGTGGTCATTCCTATGCAGACTACTTATGCATAAATGTAACAGGGTGTTAGTCTCATACTGTTTTCCCTCTAGTGAGATTTCTGGTGTAGTTTTCACTTTCTGTAACAGGGTGTTGGTCTCACATTGTTTAACCCTAATGATATTTTTTGGTGAAGTTTTCACTTTCCACCACTAGATGTCTCCACCTATTCCTGTTTGAATGTCCGTCTGGAGGAGTGAGCATTCCTATGCAGACTAATTATACATAAATGTAATGGGGTGTTAGCCTGACATTGTTTCCCTCTAGTTTTCTGGTGTAGTTTTCACTTTTGGTAATGGGGTGTTAGTCTCTCATTGTTTAACCCTAGTGAGATTTTTGGTGTAGTTTTCACTTTCCACCACTAGGTGTCCCCACCTGTCCCTGTCTGGATGTCAGTCTGAAAGACTGAGTGTTCTCATGCATACATGTAATTGGGGGGGTGTTAGTCTCACATTGTTTCCCTCTAGTGAGATTTCTGGTGTAGTTTTCACTTTCCACCACTAAATATCTCCACCTATCCCTGCCTGGATGTCAGTCTGCAGGAGTGGAATTTCCTGTGCAGACTAATTGTGCATAAATGTAACAGGGTGTTAGTCTCATACTGTTTTCCCTCTAGTGAGATTTCTGGTGTAGTTTTCACTTTCTGTAACAGGGTGTTGGTCTCACATTGTTTAACCCTAATGATATTTTTTGGTGAAGTTTTCACTTTCCACCACTAGATGTCTCCACCTATTCCTGTTTGAATGTCCGTCTGGAGGAGTGAGCATTCCTATGCAGACTAATTATACATAAATGTAATGGGGTGTTAGCCTGACATTGTTTCCCTCTAGTTTTCTGGTGTAGTTTTCACTTTTGGTAATGGGGTGTTAGTCTCTCATTGTTTAACCCTAGTGAGATTTTTGGTGTAGTTTTCACTTTCCACCACTAGGTGTCCCCACCTGTCCCTGTCTGGATGTCAGTCTGAAAGACTGAGTGTTCTCATGCATACATGTAATTGGGGGGGTGTTAGTCTCACATTGTTTCCCTCTAGTGAGATTTCTGGTGTAGTTTTCACTTTCCACCACTAAATATCTCCACCTATCCCTGCCTGGATGTCAGTCTGCAGGAGTGGAATTTCCTGTGCAGACTAATTGTGCATAAATGTAACAGGGTGTTAGTCTCATACTGTTTTCCCTCTAGTGAGATTTCTGGTGTAGTTTTCACTTTCCACCACTAGACGTCCCCACCTGTCCCTGTCTGGATGTCAGTCTGGAGGAGTCGGTGTTCCTATGCAGACTAATTATGCATAAATGTAATGGGGCGTTAGTCTCACATTGATTCCTTCTAGTAAGGATACTAGTGTAGTTTTCACTTTCTACCACTAGATGTCTCCTCCTCCTATCCCTGCCATGTCAGTCTGGAGAAGTGAAATTTCCTGTGCAGACTAATTATACATAAATGTAACAGGGTGTTAGTCTCATTGTTTCCCTCTAGTGAGATTTCTGGTGTAGTTTTCACCTTCTGTAACAGGGTGTTGGTCTCACATTGTTTCCCTCTAATGAGATTTTTGGTGAAGTTTTCACTTTCCACCACTAGATGTCTCCACCTATCCCTATCTGGATGTCAGTCTGGAGGAGTGGGCATTCCTATGCAGACTAATTATGCATTATTATTATTATTACAATAACAATTATGCATAAATGTAACATAAATGTAACAGGGTGTTAGTCTCATACTGTTTTCCCTCTAGTGAGATTTCTGGTGGAGTTTTCACTTTCCACCACTAGATGTCTCCACCTATCCCTGTCTGGATGTCAGTCTGGAGGAGTAGGAGCTCCTATGCAGACTAATTACTGTATGCATAAATGTAACAGGGTCTCACATTGTTTCCCTCTAGATTTCTGGTGTAGTTTTCATGTTTGGTAACAGGGTGTTAGTCTCACATTGTTTAACCCTAGTGAGATTTCTGGTGTAGTTTCCATTTTCTACTACAAGATGCCCCCACCTGTCCCTCTCTAGATGTCAGCCTGAAAGAGTGTGTGTGTGTGTGTGTGTGTGTACCCATGCAGACCAACTATGCTTAAATGTAACAGGGTGTTAGACTTACATTATTTCCATCTAGTGAGATTTCTGGTGTAGTTTTCATTTTCTGTAAGGGGGTGTTGGTCTCACATTGTTTAACCCTAGTGAGATTTCTGGGATAGTTTTCACTTTCTACCACTAGTTGTCCCCACCTGTCCCTCTCTAGATGTCCTTCTGGAGGAGTGGGCATTCCTACGTAGACTAAATATGCATAAATGTAATGGGGTGTTAGTCTCACATTGTTTCCCCCTAATGAGATTTCTGATGTAGTTTTCACTTTCTACCACTAGATGTCCCTAACGATCCCTGTCTGAATGTCAGTCTGAAGGAGTGGGCGTTCCCATGATGACTAATTAAGCATAAATATAACAGGGTGTTGGACTCACATTATTTCCATCTAGTGAGATTTCTGGTGTAGTTTTCACTTTCTACCACTAGGTGTCCCCACCTATCCTGGTCCCATGCAGACTAATTATGCATAAATGTAATGGGGTGTTAGTCTCACATTGATTCCTTTTAGTAAGAATACTGGTGTAGTTATCACTTTCTACTACTAGATGTCTCCTCCTCCTATCCCTGCCATGTCAGTCTGGAGGAGTGGAATTTCCTGTGCAGACTAATTATGCATAAATGTGACAGGGTGTTAGTCTCACATTGTTTCCCTCTAGTGAGATTTCTGGTGTAGTTTTAATTTTCTGTAACAGGGTGTTGGTCTCACATTGTTTAACCCTAGTGAGATTTTTGGTGAAGTTTTCACTTTCTACCACTAGACGTCTCCACCTATTCCTGTCTGAATGTCAGTCTGGAAAAGTGGAATTTCCTGTGCAGACTAATTATGCATAAATGTAATGGGGTGTTAGTCTCACATTGTTTCCCTCTAGTGAGATTTCTGATGTAGTTTTCACTTTCCACCACTAGATGTCCCCACCTATCCCTGTCTGAATGTCAGTCTGGAGAAGTGGGAGTTCCTATGCAGACTACTTCTGCATAAATGTAACAGGGTGTTAGTCTCATTGTTTCCCTCTAGTGAGATTTTTGGTGTAGATTTCACTTTCTACCACTAGGTGTCCCCACCTGTCCCGGTCCCATGCAGACTAATTATGCATAAATGTAATGGGGTGTTAGTCTCACATTGATTCCTTCTAGTAAGAATACTGGTGTAGTTTCACTTTCTACCACTAGATGTCTCCTCCTATCCCTGTCATGTCAGTCTGGAGAAGTGGAATTTCCTGTGCAGACTAATTATGCATAAATGTAACAGGGTGTTAGTCTCATACGGTTTCCCTCTGGTGAGATTTCTGATGTAGTTTTCACTTTCTGTAACAGGGTGTTAGTCTCACATTGTTTCCCTCTAGTGAGATTTCTGGCGTAGTTTTCACTTTTGGTAACGGGGTGTTAGTCTGACATTGTTTAACCCTAGTGAGATTTCTGGTGTAGTTTTCACTTTCCACCACTAGGCGTCCCCACCTGTCCCTGTCTGGATGTCAGTCTGCAGGAGTGAGCATTCCTATGCAGACTAATTATGCATACATGTAATGGGGTGTTAGTCTGACATTGTTTCCCTCTAGATTTCTGGCGTAGTTTTCACTTTTGGTAACAGGGTGTTAGTCTCACATTGTTTATCCCTAGTGAGATTTCTGGTGTAATTTCCATTTTCTACTACAAGATGTCCCCACCTGTCCCTCTCTCAATGTCAGCCTGAAGAAGTGTGCGTTCCCATGCTAACTAATTGAGCATAAATGTAACAGGGTGTTAGAATTTCATTATTTCCATCTAGTGAGATTTCTGGTGTAGTTTTCATTTTCTGTAAGGGGGTGTTAGTCTCCCATTGTTTAACCCTAGTGAGATTTCTGGTGTAGTTTTCATTTTCTACCACTAGGTGTCCCCACCTATCCCGGTCCCATGCAGACTAATTATGCATAAATGTAATGGGGTGTTAGTCTCCTTCTGGTAAGAATACTGGTGTAGTTTTCACTTTCTACCACTAGATGTGCCCTCCTATCCCTGTCTGGATGTCAGTCTGGAGAAGTGGAATTTCCTGTGCAGACTAATTATGCATACATGTAACAGGGTGTTAGTCTCATACTGTTTCCCTCTGGTGAGATTTCTAGTGTAGTTTTCACTTTCCACCACTTGATGTCCCCACCTATCCCTGTCTGACTAATTATGCTTACATGTAATGGGGTGTTAGTCAGACATTGTTTCCCTCTAGATTTCTGGCATAGTTTTCACTTTGGTAACGGGTGTTAGTCTCACATTGTTTAACCCTAGTGAGATTTTTGGTGTAGTTTTCACTTTCTACCACTAGGTGTCCCCACCTATCCCTGCCTGGATGTCAGTCTGGAGGAGTGGGCATTCCTATGCAGACTAATTATGCATTAATGTAACAGGGTGTTAGTCTCATATTGTTTCTCTCTAGTGAGATTTCTGGTGTAGTTTTTACTTTCTACCACTAGATGTCCCTCCTATCCCTGACTGGATGTCAGTCTCCCATGCAGAATAAGTTCTGCATAAATGTAACAGGGTGTTAGTCTCACAATGTTTAAGCCTAGGGAGATTTCTGGTGTAGCTTTCACCTTTTACCACTAGATGTCTCCACTTATCCCTGTCTGGATGTCAGTCTGGAAAAATTGGGTATATAGGGGGTGTTAGTCTCACTTTGTTTCCCTCTAATGAGATTTCTGGTGTGGTTTTCACTTTCCACCACTAGATGTCAGTCTGGAGGAGCGGACATTCCTATGCAGACTAATTATGCATAAATGTAACAGGGTGTTAGTCTCACATTGTTTCCCTTTATTGAGATTTCTGGTGTAGTTTTCTCTTTCCACCACTAGATGTCTCCACCTATCCCTGTCTAGATGTCAGCCTGAAGGAGTTTTTTTCTGTACACATTTCTTGAGCAAACTATAGTAACGCAGCAAAGGGTTAATATTGGCTTTGAGTAGAAGGGGCGACATTGCACTTTAATTTCAAGTAGACCATTAAAAAGCGCAAACGCACACATCAGCGACTAATCAGCGGCTCCTGAAGTGGATTCCTGCACCTGGGGGGGGCTCCAGCGGCCGGGGTTACGTGGACATAAATGAAAAGGCATTGCTGAGATAATAATCATTTTTTATTCCACTTGTAAGTCCAACGAAAGAATTTTGGAAAATAAAAAAAAATGATAAAAAAATTAAAATAAAATAAAGAATTTGGGAAAATAAAAAAATGATAAAAATTAAAAATAAAATAAAGAATTTTGGAAAATAAAAAAAATGATAAAAAATAAAATAAGAATTTGGGAAAATAAAAAATGATAAAAATTAAAAACAATATAAAGAATTTGGGAAAATAAAAAAATGATAAAAAATAAAATAAAGAATTTGGGAAAATAAAAAAAGGTAAAAATTAAAAATAAAATAAAGAATTTGGGAAAATAAAAAAATGATAAAAAAAAATAAAGAATTTGGGAAAATAAAAAATGATAAAAATTAAAAATAAAATAAAGAATTTGGGAAAATAAAAAAAAAATGATAAAAAATAAAATAAAGAATTTGGGAAAAGAAAAAAATGATAAAAATTAAAAATAAAATAAAGAATTTGGGAAAATAAAAAAATTGATAAAAAATAAAATAAAGAATTTGGGAAAAGAAAAAAAATGATAAAAATTAAAAACAAAATAAAGAATTTGGGAAAATAAAAAAATGATAAAAAATAAAATAAAGAATTTGGGAAAATAAAAAACGTTAAAAATTAAAAACAAAATAAAGAATTTGGGAAAATAAAAAAAAGATAAAAAATAAAATAAAGAATTTGGGAAAATAAAAAATGCTAAAAAAAAATAAAAAATAAAATAAAGAATTTGGGAAAATAAAAAAATGATAAAAAAAATAAAATAAAATAAAGAATTTGGGAAAATAAAAAAATATAAAAAAAAAATAAAGAATTTGGGAAAATAAGAAAATGATAACAAAATAAAAATAAAATAAAGAATTTGGGAAAATAAAAAAATGATAAAAAAAATGATAAAAATATAATAATATAAAGGATTTTTTTCCCTTAAGACCGGGCCTATTTCTATTTTGTTTATCAAACCAATAATTTCAGTAAAAAATACTCAAATTAATTTTAGTGCAAACACAATATTATACCCAATTTTTTTTTTGGTAAAATATAAAAGATTGGGTTGCGTTGCGTTGAGTAAATGAACCCTGGAGAATAAAATGGTGGTAGCTGCAAGATATGTTGAAAGATATTTGCACAGCTATTAAAAAAAAAAAAAAAAGAAGATATATATCTATCTATAGATATCTATAGATAGATATATCTATATATCTATCTCTATAGATAGATATATAGATATATCTATCCATAGAGATAGATATATATATGTATATATAAAAGATTTGGTTGCGATGAGTAAATGAACCCTGGAGAATGAAATGGGCAAGATATTTGCTGTTAAAAAAAAAAAAAAAAAAATATATATATATATATATATATATATATATATTTTTTAACAGCAAATATCTTGCCCATTTCATTCTCCAGGGTTCATTTACTCATCGCAACCAAATCTTTTTTATATATATATATATATATATATATATATATATATATATATATAAAATATCAGAAATAGGCTTAGGCGTGAAAGGGTTAAAATTTAAAAAAAAATGTATATTTTTATTTTGTTTTATAAATTTATTTTATTTATTTTTACACTTTTTTACATTTTTTAAAATTGTATTGCTATCACAAGGGGGCTAACAAGCCATGTGTTAGCATGGGTAGGTAATAGGTACGCCTTATGGAAACATTAGGGATATATTAGACCCTCCCCCCCATGTCTCCCCTGACCTCCCATGCAGCTAATCAAGTGCAGCTCATGCTTGAATAGCTGCATTTTCGGCTACACTAGGCAAGGAAGACAGCTGTGGCCCCCCCCGGAAGTGGCGTAACACATGCCGCTTCTGGAGTCATTACTTGCAGGAGAATTTGGGGAATGGATGTTCCCCCGGAGTTCCTTCTGCTCTCACTGGTGAAGCTGTGTTTCCCACGGTTCTGGACTCCTTCGAGAAAAAAACGGGAGAGCCTGGGAACCACCAAGGGTGCTCCTAGAAGGGGGGAGCCCCATAAAAGTGATCAGGCGGCTATAGAGCCACCAGGATCCCCTTTATTGGAAGGCCCTTCACCGGCTCTGATACCAAGCTTGTGGATTTAACCACTTGTCCACCATGCTGGACCCTGCTAGACAAGTGGCCAAAAACAAACAAACTATAAAGTCAATTTGATACAAAAAATTATTTCAATTTTAGAGGTTAGTTCAGTAGGTAAAGGTCATTTCAATGAATAGAAAAATAAACATTTTCTCAATACGTTGAACTCCAGCTTTACAAATCCATTGTTGCCGGTATGCCTACCCAAGGCTCCTGCCAGGTCCAAACCTTGAGCAGCATCTCACCCTCCCTTGTGCAAATTTTTGGGAAACCTCTCAAAACCTATGGAAGAACATTTTATTTCCCAGAAAGATTACCAGGGAAGGGCTTCAAAGACAGCTTGTAGCTGCTGCCGGCTTTTTTTTTTTTTTTTTTTCGATTTTCCTAAATTGCTTGCCAACGTTTCTATTTTTGGCCTCCTCCTTCATATCAGGCAGGGCTTCCATGGGTTTCCCCAAACACTCTGCATAATTTAGCATTACTATCTGCTCTGTAATATACACTTCTCTGGAGCCTGGTTCACGTTCTCATTGACTTCAAAGAAACCTCTGATTCCCGAAATCTCAGATTTCGGGAGGCTCACGGGTTTTTAAAAAAATCCGGCCAAACCTCAACTGTTTTTTTTTTTTTTTCAGAATTTTGGCTCCACATTTTGAAGGTTGACACCTGTACCTACAGTGACGCACTATACAGAAGAGATGTCCTAAGGGCCATTTCGCATTTTCTTTTGAGCCCCAGCGGATTTAGGATAAAAAAAAAGCTGTTATCCAGTTGACAATTTTACATTTTCTTACATAAATGTACAAACAAAAAATGTTTTACGGTCTCTTTATCTCGGAATACATTTTGTAAGTTGCAATTCTACTGCATTGTAGGATAAGTACACCAAGGTGCCTGGTGTAGTTCCTCAAATTGGCCAGAGGAAAGGTCCATAAGCGGCACATCAAAGGGCGGCAAACCCATGTGCATGGAGTAAGATGAATGCAGCCTCAGCCTGGACTCCAGCTAGGCCACGCCCCCCAACAAGTTTCGCTCCATCCCTTGGAGCTTAATCTTGGGGCCAAATTGTCAGCTAGATGTCACTATTGTTATGCTTGGGAACCCCTAAAGTGAACAATAGGCAGTGTAGGTAGGTACCTAGGTGGCCACTAGAGGTCCTCAGATTAGTGCATCGGGTGTACCATAGATAATGAGGAAGTGCCAGTCCTCCACCTGCCGGTGTGGGGCATCTTGGAAATGAGGGCTCTGTATATACTTTAAATTGTCTGGTGGGAGTCTTCCCCCATGTTGGTGGTCATGTAAAGCAGCACAAGGGCCAAGGCAGCAAAGATTTAATCTTTGAGGATCGATCTTCTGGGAGTCTTCCCTTAGGGGGAAACAAGGAAGGAGAGGTGCAGGACTAACAGGACTACTCACTTCACTGTGGATTGGGATGGAGGATCCTGGAGAAACCCCTAAAGGCATGGGCTACTCCTTGACTTAGTTCTCATCTCTGCTGGTATATGTTTGCAACTTTAGGAATGCTCCATTGTTGTTGGGATGACTGAAACCAACTGTTCCAGTAATGTGTTATGAGGTTTTTGTTGGATCGACTTCCTTCTCCTAACCTTATAATGGGAACATCTTCTCCAAACAAAACTTGTGCTGGATTGGATGCTATTGGGGTCCATTGCCATAAGGCCTGAGGAAGATATCGGGCAGACTACTATTGGTGCTGGTCAGGCCAGGCCAAGCCTCCCGGGGATACATCTGGTATACCGCTCAGGGAGGAATTATGTCCCTATAGTGTCTGAGTGAGTCTAGAGCAGTGGTTCTCAATCACCGCCAGGCCGCTGCCAGGCTGCAGCTTCCGTTTTGCAGGATCTGCAGCTAGCTGCAGATCCTTTAACCTCCCACAATGCCTCTCAGCTGATATAGTGCCCTACAACCTTCCATAGTGGCCCACAGTGCCACCAGGCCCCTGAGAGCCTTTAGTCTCCAAATTTCCACCCAGCCTCCCACAGTGCCCACCAGCCTGCTGCAGAGCCTCCAGCCCACCATGGTGCCCCCAACCTCCAACAGTGTCCCACAGTGCCCCCAAACCTCCCACAGTGCCCCCAGCTTATAGTAGAGCCTCCAGCCCACCAAAGTGGCCTCAACCTCCAACTGCTTCTTCCAGAAAACCTCATCCTTTCAGGGCCACCAAATCTGAAGCAGAGTCCCCAAACCTACTCCAAAACCCCTATCCCCCCTACAGTGACACCCAGCCCCATCCATAGCCTTCCTTCCTTTCAGTAGATGTTTTGCATTCCCAAACTTTTGAGATGTGAGTATTAACTTTACTTTTTACTTGTGGGGCATGGAAGGTTTTGAAGAAATTTACCATGCCCTGGTTTCAAAAATGTTGAGAAGCATTGGTCTATATAACATTTTTAGTTCGAGGGCCACATTGCACACATTGCAAATATTCAGGGGCCGAATAAAATCAGTTTTATAAATGAATGATACAAATTTACGAATACACATGATCCAAGAAATAGCTTCACATCTGAAGCCCCCCCATCACATCAGAAGCTCCCCCATTACATCTGAAGCTCCCCTATTACATCAGAGCCACTCCGCTCCTTCCATCAGAGTCAACCTTTCACATCAAAGTCTCCCTTTCACATCCGAATCCCCCCATCACATCAGAAGCTCCCCTATCACATCAGAAGCTCCCCCATTACATCTGAAGCTCCCCTATTACATCATAACCACTCCGTCCCTTCCATCAGAGTCAACCATTGACATCAAAGTCCCCCTTTCACATCCGAAGCCACCCATCATATCAGAAGCTCCCCCATCAGATCAGAAGCCCCCTATCACATTAGAAGCTCCTCCATTAAATCAGATCCACTTCACCCCTTACGTTAAAGCCAACCTTTCATATCAGAGTCCCCCTTCTACATTAGAAGACCCCTTCACATTATAGCCCCCCTCCCTTTTGATCAGAAGCCTTTCACATCAGAAGCCTCCAGCCTCCAGAAGTCTATCAGAGTTGATGCAGGCTAGCTAAAATCTTGTAGTAGACCTGATGTGGTCCATGGGTCATAGTTTGGAGACCCCAGGCCTAGAGGGCCAACCTATGTAGGGCAGTAATGGGTTAAAGAGTATAAGTGCTTCCCACCACAAGGCTGTACAGGTGGAGGACATGTGACCACACATGACTACACAATGCTGTTAAGTACTGACGTGCCGTAAACTTTTTCTGGAATAAAGTAATTCTTAGGGCTCAATGTTTTTTACCTTAATGTATTTTATGCATTAAGGTAAGAAAACCTTCTGGATGCAGCTCCCACTCCCAGCCCCCCCCTTATACTTACCTGAGCCCCAATCTCGATCCAGCAATGTGCATGGGAGCAGCGGCTCTCCCGAGTCTCTCTCTCCTCATTGGCTCACGTGGCACGCAGGAGCCATTGGCTGTCGATCACAGTCAGTGAGCCAATGAGGAGATAGTGGGTAGTGGGGCCAAGCCGTGCTGTGTGTGTGAATGGACACACGGAGCGCAGCTCAGGAGCGAGCCTGCTCGAGTGCCCCCATAGCAACAGGCTTGCTATTGGTGGCACTCGGCAGCGGGGAGGGGCCAGGACAACCAGCAGGGGACCCAAAAAGAAGAGGATCGGGGCTGCTCTGTGCAATGGTTTTGCACAGAGCAGCCCCGATCCTCTTCTTTTTTTGGGTCCCCTGCTGGTGATCCTGGCTCCACCCTGTGGTAAGTATGACATGTTTGTTAAATTCTTTTCCTTTAGGATCACTTCAAGTAGGTGCGGCCTTCATAACTGTAAGGAAGCACACAGGAGGGTGCAAACTCCTAGTGCATTATTACAATGCATTATTATGCTTGATCGACAGAAAGCCAAATCCAGACTCACCAAAAAAGAAAAAAATATAAAGCGTCGTATCACATCTCATCAAGATCCAGTGCGGAATCAAGTGACCTGACTCACGCACCACCCCGTCGGCATGCTGACGTGTTTCGGGGGATGCACCCCCTTCCTCAAAAGCTGGAGCGCTGAGTAAGGGGACGCGCCCTCCGAAACCCGTCAACTTGCCGACTCGGTGATGTATGAATCTGGGTTTGGTTTTCTGCTTATCATATTAATAAACTTTGTGGTAATACACTAGGCTTTTTGTACCCTGTGTACTTTCTTACAGTCGTTTTGTTGGATTCCCCTATCCGAGGAGGGCTGCACTGTTATATTGTTTCAGTAGAATCATTTACTATCCACAAAGTGGATGGATTTAGTGGCAGTCCTCTAAACGCTGGGGGGAATAGGCGTGTCCAGCCTATTGCATTAGTGCAGGGGTCTCAAACTGGCGGCCCTCCAGCTTTTGCGAAACTACAAGTCCCATGAGGCATTGCAAGGCTGACAGTTACAAGCATGACTCCCGAAGGCAGAGGCATGATGGGACTTGCATTAGATGGGCCCCTGCATTAGAGTGTGCACCCCAAAGCTCAAACACACATCCCCGTGTGTATATATAACACAGTTTACTATGCTTCAATCATGCATGAACATAGTGAGCGATCGGTACCGATCACTCACTGTGTTCATTCACCAAAAAAAAAGGGGGGCCAATAAATGGCATGGGGCCCAGGCAGCAGGGGGAATCCGCACCACATGGGGTATTTTGGGGGTGTGCCCAGGCACACCCGGCACACCCTGTGCGCACGCCTAGAGCTGTGACGGAGGGGGGGGGGGTGTTTTGCTTGTTTGCAGCCCTCATAGGACATAACTGTTGCACCCGAGCTTGACATGCCCGCCGTTCTGTACATTTTCTACTTTTTTATAATTTTTTTTTAACCTCCTGAGCACATTTTAGCGAGAAGAATTTACTTTGCGATCACAGAATTTTTTTTTTTTTTTCATCTGGCGTTCAGAAGAAGTAGCGCTGCATAAAAAAAAAAAAAAATGCGCCCAAATTTAAGATACATTCCTGTTTGAAGTGAAGGGAAAAAAAAAAACATTTCATAGGCAATGTTCAGTCTAATGTCAAAAAAAAAAAAAAAAAAAAGAAAGAAATACAATTTTTAGAGATGGTTTTTCGAGACAAGTACAAGGCTTGCACAATCAAAGGGAAAAAAAAAAAAAAAAAAAAAAAAAAAAAGATCGAGGATCGGTTTATAAATAACCGGGAGTCAGATTTGCATTCGCCGTGTACCTGATTACGCTGCACCTGCCATTGTAAATCCCTTTAAGTGTTTCTTTTTCATTAGATGCTATTCAAATGGCGCAGGGAAGTCATATGAATGATCCTGCTTATTACATGGAAGTCGTAAAAATCAATTATCGGGGTATTCCAAGGCCGGATCTAAAGGGATTGATGGAAACAACAAGACAATATGACTGGGGGGGGGGATGTGACACAAGCGTCAGGCTCTAAGTGCACCGCCGCCCCCCCCCCCAACCCCCAACACACATTTAACCACTTAAAGGACCGAGTCTCTTTTTGAGATTTGTAGTTTACAACTTAAAAACATTTTTTTTTTGCTAGAAAATTACTTAGAACCTCCAAACATTATACATTTTTTTTCTAACACCCTAGAGAATAAAATGGCGCTCGTTGCAATACTTTCTGTCGGAAAAAAATACACTTTTTTTTAAATTAAAAAAATAAGACAACAGTAAAGTTAGCCCAATTTTTTTTTTTTATATTGTGAAAGATAATGTTACGCCGAGTAAATCGATACCCAACATGTCACGCTTCAAAATTGCGCCCCGCTCGTGGCAACAAACTTTTACCCTTTTAAAAATCTCCATAGGCGACGTTTAAAAAAATTCTACAGGTTGCATGTTTTGAGCCACAGAGGAGATCTAGGGCGAGAATTATTGCCCTCGCTCTAACGATCGCGGCGATACCTCACATGTGTGGTTTGAACGCCGTTTTCATATGCGTTCGCTTCTGCGTGCGAGCTTGTCGGTACGAGGCGCGTTTAAAAAAAAATATTATTTTTCTTATTTATTTTACCTTTTATTTTTATTTTTACACTGTTCTTTAAAAAAAAAAAAAAAAATTGTGTCACTTTTATTTCTATTAAAAATCCCTTCTAATAGAAAAAAAAGCACATTTACACTAAAATGCAAAAAAAAATAAAAAATTGAATAAAAAATGAAATATAGACTATAGATGAACTATAGTAAAATATGACCAGCTGCCAGCACTTAAAAGTCTAATACAAAATCGGGAAATCGATCTCCCCGGGAAATCGGTCTCCCCAAGACCTTTAAAAGATGTTGTGGAACCACAGCTAGAATGATGTCACTCAGAAAACAAAAGAAAGTGCTTCCATAGTGCAGTAAGTTTAAAAATGCAGTTTAATGAAATAAATGGGTTAGACTTACGAGATGTATGACGTATTAAGGCAGTACAACCGTGTGTCTCATCAATGAGGTCCGCGGCGTCTCCTCAAGCTTCCGTTCGCTTCCTTTTCCTAATGCCCATCAAAATCCTGGGAAAAAAACGTAATGACGTCATCGTTGTAGGCTCCACCCTACGCGTTTTGTCACGGTTGGACGTCGCCTGGATATTGGCCAGGTGCATTCTTTCATTCGCTATTGTCACACAACTGGGTGGGCGCCGGACGAGTCCATCCTTTTTTGAAGCCTATTAGAGCCTCTGGCTCCAATCATGTGCTTAAACCAACCCCCCACCCCCTCATTGTAATCCATGCGTCTGGTGCCCTGCATGTAGATTAGAGGGCCGGGCGCATAGATGTGGGTGGGCGGCGCCCGTGCGCCCTGCATCACGGGCCGCCACTGCTTTCTTGAAGTCCTGACCAAGTTGAACGAAACTAACTCCTTCCAGTCAGGGCCAAATCTGACTTTCCTCTCCTACATGTAAAAAAAAAAAAAAACACACCATAGGGAACTTCTTTAACCCCTAAACATTTTTAAAACATTTTTTAAGCAGAGAGCAGAGGTCCTAGGGAATAAAATGGTGGGCGTTGCATATTTTTATGTCACACAATATTTGTGCATATTTTTTTGGGAAAAAAAATTATAAATTATATTATTATAATAATAATATAATAATAATAATAATAATAATAATATAAAAGCATCACCAATGTGACAGTTACATTCCCGACACATGCTGCACTGATAAATCGATGGGTACTTCCGCTTTAAAAGCCTTTACAGGTTACCAGTTTCGAATTCCAGAAGAGGTTTGGTGCTAAAATTATTTCCCTCCTTCTGACGTTCGTGGTGATACCTCACATGTGTGGTGCGATCGGCGTTTACATATGTGTGCGGGACCTACGTGCGCATTCGTATTTGTGCGTGAGCACGAGGGAACGGGAGCGCTTCAAAATATTTTTTATATTATTATATTATTTAACAAAAAAAAAAAAATACATAGTATTTTTTTTTTTTTTTTTAAATCTCACGGATCACTGTTCAATCCATCATCGGGAAATGGAAAGAGTATGGCACAACTGCAAACCTACCAAGACATGGCCGTCCACCTAAACTGACCGGCCGGGCAAGGAGAGCATTCATCAGAGAAGAGCCAAGAGGTCCATGGTAACTCTGGAGGAGCTGCAGAGATCCACAGCTCAGGTGGGAGAATCTGTCCACAGGACAACTATTAGTCGTGTTCTCCACAAATCTGCCCTTTATGGAAGAGTGACAAGAAGAAAGACATTGGTGAAAGAAAGTCATAAGAAGTCCTGTTTGTAGTTTGTGAGAAGCCATGTGAAGGACACAACAAACATGTGGAAGAAGGTGATCTGGTCACATGAGACCAAAATTCAACTTTTTGGCCTAAAAGCAAAATGCTATGTGTGGGGAAAACTAACACTGCACATCACCCTGAACACACCATCCCCACTGTGAAACATGGTGGTGGCAGCATCATGTGGTGGGGATGCTTTTCTTCAGCAGGGACAGGGAAGCTGGGCAGAGTTGATGGGAAGATGGATGGAGCCAAATACGGGAAAATTTTAGAAGAAAACCTATTAAGAGTCTGCAAAAGACTTGAGACTGGGGCGGAGGTTCACCTTCCAGCAGGACAACGACCCGAAACATCCAGCCAGAGCTACAATGGAATGGTTTACATCAAAGCATATTCATGTGTTAGAATGGCCCAGTCACAGTCCAGACCTAAATCACATTGAGAATCTGTGGCAAGACTTGAAAATTGCTGTTCACAGACGCTCTCCATCCAATCTGACAGAGCTTGAGATATTTTACAAAGAAGAATGGGCAAAAATGTCCTCTCTAGATGTGCAAAGCTGGTAGAGACATCCCCAAAAAGACTTGCAGCTGTAATTGCAGAGAAAGGGGGTTCTACAAAGTATTGACTCCGGGGGGCGCCATACAAATGTACCCCCCACACTTTTCACATATTTATTTGTAAACAATTTTGAAAACCATTTATCATTTTCCTTCCACTTCACAATTATGTGACACTTTGTGTTGGTCTATCACATAAAATCCCAATAAAATACATTTACGTTTTTGGTTGTAACAAAGTGTGGAACATGTCAAGGGGTATAAATACTTTTTCAAGGCACTGTAGGTAGAGGTAGGAAATTTGCTCACTTAACAAGATCTCCATTGTTGCTAATAATTACGTAAGTCGGAAAAAAGGGGGTGCCGGCATTCTAAATAGATCCCGCCAAGAGCATTTACAAAGTCAATAAAAGAATTCTATTCTAATGAGATGTATCACAGTTTGCTATACGGCTGTGTGTGAATGGTGTGAATGTTGAAGGATTTCTTGCTGTTGTGCTATTTTCCCACCTTCCTCCACCTCTGATCTCCAACGGTGGTGGGAAATCTCTCAGTTGAGAAAAGCATAAAGAGGAAAAACCGGTATAGCTAAGTAACAGCCACAAAATGATCTACCACATTTATCTATTTTACTACATTACAATATCAATAGCGGTAAACATCAACGTAGATATATTGGAACATACTTAATAAAACAACTTATTGGCACTAGGGTTGCGGGTTCGAATCCCAACCACGGCACTACCTGCCTGAAGTTTGCATGTTCTCCCTGTGCCTAAGTGGGTTTCCTCCCACACTCCAAAGACCTCCTGGGAGGTTAAATGGATCCTGTCTAATTTGGCCCTAGTATTTACGAATGTGAGTTGGGTACCTTAGATTGTAAGCTACTTGAGGGCAGGGACTGATGTGAATGTACAAAATACACTCACCAGCCACTTTATTAGATCCACCTTGCTAGTAGCGGGTTGGACCCCTTTTGCCTTCATTCTTCGTGGCATAGATACAGCAAGGTGTTGGAAACGTTCCTCAGAGATTTTGCTCCATAGTGACATGATAACATCACGCAGTTGCTGCAGTTCCACCACATCCCAAAGGTGCTCTATTGGATGGAGATGTGGCGAGTGTGGAGGCCATTGGAGTACAGGGACCTCATTGTCCAGTGGTGAGATGATCGGAGCTTTGTGATATGGTGCATTATCCTGCTGGAAGGCGCCATCAGAAGATGGGGACACTGTAGTCATAAAGGGATGGACATGGTCAGCAACAATACTCAGGTAGGCCGTGGTGTATAAACCATGCTCAATTGGCACTAAGGGGCCCAAAGTGTGCCAAGAAAATATCCCCCGCAACATTACAACACCACCACCAGCCTGAACCGGTGATACAAGGCAGGATGGATCCATGCACCAAATTCTGACCCCCCCAATGCGAATGTCGCAGATGAAATCCAGACTCATCAGACCAGGCAACGTTTTTCCGATCTTCTACTGTCCAATTTTGGTGATCCTGTGCCAATTGTAGCCTCAGTTTCCTGTTCTTAGCTGACAGGAGTGGCACCCGGTGTGGTCTTCTGCTGGTGTAGCCCATCTGCTCCAAGGTTCAATGTGTTGTTCAGAGATGGTATTTTGCAATACCTTGGTTGTAACGAGTGGTTATTTGAGTTAATGTTGCCTTTCTATCCTCTGGAACCCTTCTGCCCATTCTCCTCTGACATCAACAAGGCATTTACATCCACACAACTGGTTATTTTCTCTTCTTCAGACCATTCTCTGTAAGGCTTAGAAATGATTGTGCATGAAAATCCCAGCAGATCACCAGTTTTTGAAAATACTCAGACCAGCCTGTCTGGCACCAACAACCATGCCACGTTAAAAATCCTTTAAAGCCCCTTTCTTCCCCATTCTGATGCTCAGTTTGAACTTCAGCATGTTGTCTTCACCACGTCTAGATGCCTAAATGCATTGAGTTGCTGCCATGTGATTGGCTGATTAGGAATTGTGTTACCAAGCAACTGAGCAGGTGTATCTAATGAAGTGGCTGGTGAGTGTAGGTCTCAGTAGAAGTATGAATAATGGAAATGATTTGGGTACAAATGTGTTGACCTCACTGGTAGCATGCATAATGGAATTGAGCTGTGCGTGTAGGAGCGTAGCTCTCACTGTTGACATGGAGACTGGAGAGTGAGCATTGTGCAATGCAGATCTCACCGGTTCTCATTCTCATGGGTAATGGGAGAGATCTATGTGAAATAAATTGTAGATCTCAGTTGTATGAATATCAGAAATTATTTGGGTTCTAAAGTGTCAATCTCACTGGTGTCATGGTCAATGAGAGTGTGAGCTGTGTGTTCAGGTTTATAGATCTTAATAGTATGAATAATAAAAATGATTTGGGTTCTGAAGTGTTGGCCTCAATGGTGGCATGGATAATGGAGGAGACCTATGTGTCCTGCTGGATTATAGATCGATGTAGTTTGAATAATATAAATGATTTTGGTTCCAAAGTGTTGACCTCACCGGCGGTGGCATGGGTAATGGAACAGAGCTGTGTGTTTTGGATTATAGATAGCTGTGAAGGTTGGGTTGTAGCCCTTAGTGGTTTGAATAATGGAGATGATTGGGGTTCTAAAGTGTTGACCTCACCGGTGGCATGGGTAATGAGAGTGAGCTCCGTGTTTTGGATTATATATCTTAATAGTATGAATAATGGAAACGATTGGGGTTCTAAAGAGTTGACCTCACTGGTGGCATGGGTAATGGCAGAGAGCTGTGTGTTTTGGATTATAGATAGCTGTGATGGTTGGGTTGTAGCCCTCAATGGTTTGAATAATGGAGATGATTGGGGTTCTAAAGTTTTGACCTCACCGGTGGCATGGATAATGGGAGCAAGCTCCATGTTTTGAATTATATATCTTAATAGTATGAATAATGGAAACGATTGGGGTTCTAAAGTTTTGACCTCACCGGTGGCCAGGGTAATGGGAGAGAGCTGTGTGGTTTGGATTATAGATAGATGTGAAGGTTGGGTTGTAGCCCTTAGTGGTTTGAATAATGGAGATGATTGGGGTTCTAAAGTGTTGACCTCACTGGTGGCATGGGTAATGGGAGTGAGCTCCGTGTTTTGGATTATATATCTTAATAGTATGAATAATGGAAACGATTGGGATTCTAAAGTGTTGACCTCATCGGTGACATGGGTAATGGGCATGAGCTCCGTGTTTTGGATTATATATCTTAATAGTATGAATAATGGAAACGATTGGGATTCTAAAGTGTTGACCTCATCGGTGGCATGGGTAATGGGAGTGAGCTCTGTGTTTTGGATTATATATCTTAATAGTATGAATAATGGAAACGATTGGGATTCTAAAGTGTTGACCTCATCGGTGGCATGGGTAATGGGAGTGAGCTCCGTGTTTTGGATTATATATCTTAATAGTATGAATAATGGAAATGATTGGGGTTCTAAAGTGTTGACCTCATCGGTGGCATGGGTAATGGGAGTGAGTTGTGTGTGCAGGAACGTACCTCTCACTGTTGACATGGAGACTGAGGAGTGAGCATTGTGTACTGCAGATCTCTTCTTCCCGTAGATGGCTTTGTACAAAGTTTGAATAAGAGAAAAAGTATCTGAAAGGATACAGCTTGTGCTGTGCTGTTAACTCTAAGAAACCAATTTCAATGTATATATAGAGAGAGCTGAAAGTTAGAGACCTATAAGGTTTACAAAACAATAGCTAGCCTCCTACACCTGGCCTTGGGCGAAATCCATACAAACGACACCTTCATGCAGCTCACAAGACTTGTTTGCTTCACACTTATAGATCAATACAGTTGGGTTGTGGATGACCTTGTATCAGAAGTGCTTTTAGTTCAGATTCTTATATAGCCCCGTCAATATACACAGCACTGAGCATATATATTGTACATTCACATCAGTCCCTGCCCTGAAGGAGCTTACAATCTCAGGTCCCTAACTCATATTCATACATACACTGTATTGTCAAAAGTATTGGTACGCTTGCCTTTACACTCACATGAACTTTAATTGACCTCCCAGTCTTAGTCCGTAGGGTTCAATATTGAGTTGGCCCACCCTTTGCAGCTATAACAGCTTCAGGTCTTCTGGGAAGGCCATCCACAAGGTTTAGGAGTGTGTCTATGGGAATGTTTGACCATTCTTCCAGAAGCACATTTGTGAGGTCAGGCACTGATGTTGGACGAGAGAAAGCCTGGCTCGCAGTCTCATCTTTAATCCATCCCAAAGGTGTTCTATCAGGTTGCAGGCCAGTCAAGTTCCTCCACCCCAAACTCTCTCATCCATGTCTTTATGGACCTTGCTTTGTGCACTGGTGCGCAGTTGTGTTGGAGCAGGAGAGGGCCATCCCCAAACTGTACCCACAAAGTTGGGACCATGAAATTTTCCAAAATGTCTTGGTATGCTGACGCCTTAAGAGTTCCCTTCACTGGAACTAAGGGACCAAGCCCAACCCCCGAAAAACAGCCCCCCACCATAATCCCGCCTCCACCAAATGATTTGGACCAGTTCCCAAAGCAAGGTCCATAATGCATGGATGAGCGAGTTTGGGCTGGAGGAACTTGTTTTTCATGGGTTGGGCTTGGTCCCTTAGTTCCAGTGAAAGGAACTCTTAAGGTGTCAGCATACCAAGATTTTTTGGAAATTTCATGGTCCCAACTTTGTGGGAACAGTTTGGGGATGGCCCCTTCCTGTTCCAACACGACTGCGCACCAGTGCACAAAGCAAGGTCCATAAAGACATGGATGAGCGAGTTTGGGGTGGAGGAACTTGACTGGCCTGCACCTCAACCCGATAGAACAACTTTGGGATGAATTTGAGTCGAAACTGCGAGCCAGGCCTTCTCGTTCCAACATCCAACACAAACGCACTTCTGGAAGAATGGTCAAACATTCCCATAGACACACTCCTAAACGTTGTGGTCAGCCTTCCTAGAAGAGTTGAAGCTGTTAGAGCTGCAAAGAGTGGGCCAACTCAATATTGAAACCTACGGACTAAGACTGGGATGCCATTAAAATTCATGTGCGTGTAAAGGCAGGCGTCCCAATACTTTGGACAATAGTGTGTATACATACCTTGCCAATTTTAGACATGAGCCAATTTAACTACCAGCATGTCTTTGGTGTGTGGGAGGAAACTGGAGTTCCAAGATGAAACCCACAAAGGAACAGGGAGAACATGCAAACTCCAGGCAGGTAGTGCCATGGTTAGGATTTGAACCAACGACCCCGGTGCTGCCAGGAGGAAACGCCAACCACTTAGCCACTTTTAGTGTTGGGTTCTCAGTTCTGCACCTATGACATTTAACATGACAAAGGTACTTGTGTATTTGATTACACCAAAGGTTTTTCCAAGGTCCATCAAACTTTAAAATGGTTAAAACATGTTGTTTGGTTTGGTATCACATTATACAGATTGTTATTATTTTTTTTACCCTAGGATATGAGATATAAAACCTATTAGATATTTATTTACAACAGAGTCGGCCTTGAGATGTATGCAGCAGTCTTTCTGTGGCTGAATTCTATTCCAGTTTTATCTTAGGGTTTTTTTTTTTTATATTTAAAAGGAGTTGATTGTTCTGGATTACCTTGAAGAGCATATCCAATCAGCAATCCATATTGATTGATTACATAACCACTGCCAGGAAAAAATCGTGCCGATTTGCTCTCCTTTTATTCTACACCCAATACCAACACAACCTTTGTTTCTACCACTTTCTGCAGACACTGGGTTAGGAAGAAACCATCGAATCAATGCAACTTGGCTTAATTAGTCCAACACTGTCCAATAAGGACCATTTCTTTTGATGTCCGCAACATCTGTGGCTGTATTCTGATGTCTCAGTACAGAGGTCTCCAAACTCTCTAAACAAAAGGGCCAGTTTATTATCCTTCAAACTTTAGGAGGATTGTGGCCAGTAAGGATAGAAAGTGTCCCAGTATCAATGGGAATAAACAATACCTCAGGCTTGGGGGTCAGTGGGAGTAAACAATTACACTGTGCCTGTGGTCAGTAGGAGGAATAGTGCCCCATCATTGGTATCAGTGGGAGGAATAGTGCCCCATCATTGGTGTCAGTGGGAGGAATAGTGTCCATCATTGGTATCAGTGGGAGGAATAGTGTCCATCATTGGTATCAGTGGGAGGAATAGTGCCCCAGAATTGTTGTCAGTGGGAGGAATAATGCCCCATCATTGGTATCAGTGGGAGGAATAGTGCCCCATCATTGGTATCAGTGGGAGGAATAGTGCCCCATCATTGGTGTCAGTGGGAGGAATAGTGCCCCATAATTGGTATCAGTGGGAGGAATAGTGCCCCAGCATTGGTGTCAGTGGGAGGAATAGTGCCCCATCATTGGGTTCAGTGGGAGGAATGGTGCCCCATCATTGGTATCAGTGGGAGGAATACTGCCCCATCATTGGTGTCAGTGGGAGGAATAGTGCCACGTTATTGGTATCAGTGGGAGGAATAGTGCCCCATCATTGGTGTCAGTGGGAGGAATAGTGCCCCATCATTGGTATCAGTGGGAGGAATAGTGCCCCATCATTGGTGTCAGTGGGGGGAATAGTGCCCTATCATTGGTGTCAGTGGGAGGAATAGTGCCCCATCATTGGTGTCAGTGGGAGGAATAGTGCCCCATCATTGGTGTCAGTGGGGGGGGAATAGTGCCCCATCATTGGTGTCAGTGGGGGGAATAGTGCCCTATCATTGGTGTCAGTGGGAGGAATAGTGCCACATCATTGGTATCAGTGGGAGGAATAGTGCCCCATCATTGGTGTCAGTAGGAGGAGTAGCATCCCATCATTGGTATTGGTGGAAGGAATAATGCCCCATCATTTGTATCTGTAAGAGGAATAGTGCCCCATCTTTAGTATAAGTGGGAAAAATAGTGTCTCATTATTGGTATCAGTGGGAGGAATAGTGCCCCATCTTTGGTATCAATGGGGGGAATAGTGTCCCATCATTGGTATCAGTGGGAAGAATAGTGCCCCATCATTGGTATCAGTGGGAGGAATAGTGCCCCATCATTGGTATCAGTGGGAGGAATAGTGCCCCATTATTGGTATCAGTGGGAGGAATAGTGCGCCATTATTGGTATCAGTGGAAGGAATAGTGCCCCATCATTGGTATCAGTGGGTGGAAAATTGGTGGATAAAAGCTAGCAAAGGGCTGCATCTGGTCCATGGGTCACTATTTGTAGACAACTGTCTTGGAACATTCCTATCTCTTTATTCTTCTGGTAAACATCAGTTGAATGATGCTAAGTCCAAATTCAGCCTCAATTAGTCATATTGCCTTTTCCTCTTCCTGATATCCTGGAAAAATATCAAACATCGTAGCGATTCTGGATTCTGGAGTCTGTAGATGTTTCAAAGACTGGAACATAATGCAAGCACACACAATTCCGCTGCGAAATAAGGAATACAATGTAACCATTACCTGTGAAGATGGGTCACCTATTAGGTCTGGTCGGAGTGCTCAAGAAACCCTTAGACATTCCTCTGGAAATCAAGAATCCATCTCTTTTAACCTCGTACCCTCACCCAGTTTTCTGTCATCTTATGGAGAACATGGCTTCAGGCTAAAGGGATAATCAGCTTATTTTCGTCAAGGTTGTTTTGCATCGGAGCAACTATCTTTTTTTTCCGGACTCTTCTGTATCTGAACTCTGCTACTTGTGGTAAAATTGACTTGTTAAGCTCAGTTTATAAAGAATATTTGCAGAAGAAGGACAAGGTGCGCCAAACTAAGTGCAGCATGTATAGAACAATTTATTGGAGAAATAAAAAAAGACCAAATGGCTACTCACAGATTATAAGTGAGAAACAGGCATATAAACAGATAACGGAGAAGTCCATGTCCACTGTGCGGTCCAAGGTTACATCGATGGAGGCGTCCCAGCGGTGTCTTGGTGAACTTCCAAGGTGGAAGTGCAGAACGGCCTGGATGTCTAGCTTGGATGGGCACCATATGTCCTCGGGGGAAGCCAGGTGGAAGTGCAGAAAGGCCTGGATGTTAAACCTGGCTGTGCGCCGTGCGTCCTCCGAGAAGCCAGAGACACGCAAACTCGATGAATTCCGTGTGCCGGAAGTGACGTGTGGAAGTGTCAGATGACGCGTTTCAAAGCTTCCGCTTTTCCCTCAGAGATCGGAGATCTTTGAAACGCGTCATCTGACACGTTCACGTGTCACTTCCGGCACAAGGAATTCATTGGGTTTGCGTTCCATGCTGGTTCGTCCTTCCGGTTCCGGGTTTCTGGCTTCTCGGAGGACGCCTGGCGCACAGCCAAGTTTAACATCCAGGCCTTTCTGAACTTCCACCTGGCTTCCCCCGAGGATATACGGCGCCCAGCCAAGCTAGACATCCAGGTCATTCTGCACTTCCACCTGGCTTCCCCGAGGACATACGGCGCCCAGCCAAGCTAGACATGCAGGCCGTTCTGCACTTTCACCTGGCTTCCCCGAGGACATACAGCGCCCAGCCAAGATAGACATCCAGGCCACTCTGCACTTCCACCTGGCTTCCCCGAGGACATATGGCGCCCAGCCAAGCTAGACATCCAGGCCATTCTGCACTTCCACCAGGCTTCCCTGAGGACATACGGCGCCCAGCCAAGATAGACATCTAGGCCACTCTGCACTTCCACCTGGCTTCCCCAAGGACATACGGCGCCCAGCCAAGCTAGACATCCAGGCCGCTCTGCACTTCCACCTGGCTTCCCCAAGGACATATGGCGCCCAGCCAAGCTAGACATCCAGGGCGTTCTGCACTTCCACCTTGGAAGTTCACCAAGACACCGCTGGGACCCCTCCATCAATGTAGCCTTGGACCGCACAGTGAACATGGACTTCTCCGTTATTTGTTTATATGCCTGATTCTCACGTATAATCTGTGAGTAGCCATTTGGCCTTCTTTTATTTCTCCAATAAATTGTTCTATACATGCTGCACTTAGTTTGGCGCACCTTGCCCTTCTTCTGCTTGTCTTCCAGAGTCTTTGACTTCAACTCCCAAGGGAGCTGCCGCTGGTGCAAGGAACTTTAAAATCCCTCCCCATTTCTTTTTTATTGCCGGGACTATTAATTCATTTTTAATATACATGTGATCATCAATTAACTCCGATTGCTGCCATAATGTTTGGTTAGTCTTTGCGCCATCTCTTCCTTTTCTGCTATTTGGATGCCATCAACAAGAAAAAAGGTCTATTAAGCTTCTACTTTTTTTTTTTTCTTTTTTTTTATTGGTCTACCCCATTGAACTCCTTCTAGGAGATCTCATTCCTTTTTTTTAACCTATTTGTCTTTTTTTCCAAACCAGGATTTAGAGCTTTGTGTGAGGATCTAGATGAGAGCCTCCAGAAGGTTTTCATTCATCCTTCTACATCTCCTTCAGAAGCGTTATTATTCTATGACAAAAAGAGAAAAAAAAGAAGTCACTTCCTACGGGGTGGATTAGTGAGAACCCAATAAAATCACCATTGACAACCAATACCTTTTTTGGTTCCTGAGCTTTTGCAAAAACTCATATTTGGAAAAGTATGGTTTGAAGTCAGCGGGGACCTATAAGCTTATTGAAGACAAATCAATAGTTTTAAGGGTTTTTTTTTTTTTGGACCGTGCAAAAATCGCCGCCAGCCTTTTAACACTTTATAATGCCTACTTGAAGACCAGGCCTTTTTTGTTTTCATGGGAAAATCAGTATTTTTTTTTTTTTCACTAGAAAATTACTTAGAACCCCCAAAGTGTCAGAAACCATGAAATGATTTCATGGTTTCCGACACTTTGGGGGTTCTAACTAATTTTCTAGCAAAAAAAAAAAAATACTGAGACAGAAATACAGTTAAATCACACTTGTTTAATAATAAAAGTAAAAAGAACAAACGTAGTCAAAACATAGCCAGAGTTCAGTATCAGTGTAGTGGAGCAGCAAGCAGGATCTGGAGCCAGAAAGGGATGTCAGCCGAGCAAGTCTTTAAACAGGAACGCAGGAGATAGTCTCTGTGATGTTGACCAAGGAGAAGGCAGAGATCCTCTGGACTGGACGGCTTAAGTAGGCAGGACTGACGAGCAGGATATCATCAACAGCTGAGTAACTGTGGAGAGATAGGAGCTGGCAATTAGCCGACAGCTGAGCGGCCAGCTCAGAGAAGGAGGGGCTGAACCCAACCCACGACACAAAGATTATATTTTTTTTTTTAAAGCAGAGGCCCCTAGAGCAGTGATGGCGAAACCTTGGCACCTCCCAGATGTTTTGGAACTACATTTCCCATGATGCTCAACTACACTGCAGAGTGCCTGAGCATCATAGGAAATGTAGTTCCAAAACATCTGGGGGTGTCAAGGTTCGCCGTCACTGCCCTAGAGAAAAAAAATGGTGGGTGTTGTAATTTTTCATGCGGTATTTCCGCAGCGTTTTTTTTTCAAATGCATTTAAAAAAATTAAAAAATATACACTTTAATGAATTGTAATGCAAAAAAACACAATATAATATCCAATTGTTTGGCAAAATATAAAAAGATGATATTACGCCGAGTAAATCGATACCTAACATGTCACGCTTCAAGACTGCACATGCAACACGCAACAAACTGCGTACATTTTATTAGCCGTAGGCGATGCTTTAAAAGCCTTTACAGGTTGCCACTTAAGATTTATATGGGAGTTCTTCTGCTAGAATTATTGCTATCGAACTGATGTTTGTGGTGATACCTCAGATGTGTGGTGCGATCACTGGTTATATATACATGCAGGACTGACGAGCATGGGGGAACGGCGGGTGCTTTAAACATTTTATATTTACATTATACTTTATACTTATGTATTATACATTATTTACATATACATTATTATTTATTTTATTTTTTATTTTTATACTGTCCCTTTATTTTTTTTTTTTATTTTTAGCACTTTTATTGTTATCACATATAAATATCCTCTGTGATATAAAAAAAAAAGACCCTATGGCTCTAGGTTTTTTTTATAATTGCACCACATCCCGAAATAACCTAAAGAGGAAAAATAGATAGGATGTGATTTTTTTAAAGTGCTATTTGGGTCCATAAAAAAGTGATATAAATAAGTGATATTTTTAAATTAATATTTATTTTATTTTTTATTTTTATACTGTCCCTTTAATTTTTTTTAGCACTTTTATTGTTATCACATATAAATATCCTCTGTGATATAAAAAAAAGACCCTATGGCTCTAGGTTTTTTTTATAATTGCACCACATCCCGAAATAACATTAAGAGGAAAAATAGATAGGATGGGATTTTTAAGGTGCTATTTGGGTCCACAAAAAAGTGATATAAATAAGTGATATTTTTTAATTAATATTTAATTTATTTTTAATTTTTATACTGTCCCTTTAATTTTTTAATTTTTATTTTTTAGCACTTGTATTGTTATCACATATAAATATCCTCTGTGATATAAAAAAGGACCATATGGCTATAGGTTTATTTATAACTGCACCACATCCCGAAATAACATTAAGAGGAAAAATAGATAGGATGTGTTTCTTTAAGGTGCTATTTGGGTCCACAAAAAAAGTGATATAAATAAGTGATATTTTTTAATTAATGTTTATTTTATTTTTTATTTTTATACTGTCCCTTTAATTTAATTTTTTACTTTTTTTATTTTAGCACTTTTATTGTTATCACATATAAATATCCTCTGTGATATAAAAAAGGACCCTATGGATATAGGTTTATTTATAACTGCACCACATTCCAAAATAACATTAAGAGGAAAAATAGATAGGATGTGATTTTTTTAAGGTGCTATTTGGGTCCACAAAAAAATGATATAAATAAGTGATATTTTTTAATTAATATTTATTTTATTTTTTATTTTTATAAAAACAAGTAATGTTTTATTTGTACAAAAGATAAAAGCTGTAAAACATATAGACAGATTACATTTGTACAACAGGAATTTAGACCATGTTTCGTTATATTGTATTTGATTCCAGAAGCACTGATATCTTCTACATGTTTCGCCAAAATGGCTTCTTCAGGACTTATTTATGTGTGGATAACATAACTAAATGAAATAAGAAACTTAACATTTAGTTATGTTATCCACTTCAGCTCCAGAAGATTCCCCCCCCCCCTTCTTGACCAGGCCATTTCTTTGCTATATGGCAGTGCATTCATTTATTGCGCAGTCGTGCTGACAATTGCGCGGTCATGGGATGCTGTACCCAAATAATTTTTGTCCTCCCCCTCCCCCCCACAAATAGAGGTTTCTTTTGGTGGTATTTGATCACCTCTGCATTTTTATTTTTTGCGCTATAAACAAAAAAAACTAAAAATTTTGAAAAAATTTTTTTTTTAACTTTCTGCTATAAAACATATCCAAAAAAATAAATAAAAGTAAAAAATCAAATTTCTCCATAAATTTAGGCCAATATGTATTCTGCTACATATTTTTGCTAAACAAAATCCCAATAAGCGTATATCGATTGGTTTGCGCAAAAGTTATAGCGTCTACAAACTATGGGATATATACTAGAATCTTTATTTATTTATTTATTTATTTATTTTTACTAGTAATGGCGGCGATTAGTGACTTATTGCGACTGCGATATTGCAGTGTACAAATCAGACGCCTAACTGACACTTTTTTGGGGGCCAGTGACACTAATGCAGTGATCAGTGCTAAAAAAATATACACTGTCACTGTACTAATGACACTGCCTGGGAAGGGGTTAAAACATCAGGTGGGCGGTCAAAGGGTTAACTGTGTGCCCAGCTGGTGTTTTAGTGTGGGAGGTGCTTTTACTAGGGGAAGGTGTTGATCCATGTTCCTGCTTGGCAGGAACACAGGATCCATGCGTTCCCTACTGACAGAACGGCGAGACCCGCTGTGTGGACTCACTGCGGGAGCAAGCCGCCGGTGGCAACTGACAACCGGAAGTGCAGGATCGTGTATATATACATGATCCTGTGCAGTGTGTCCACCCTGTAGCAGTAAAACTGCTATAGGGCAGTTGGCAAGTAGTTAAATACTTCCTGAAGAAGCCATTTTGGCGAAACATGTAGAAGATATTAGTGGAATCAAATACAATATAACAATTCCTGTTACACATATGTAATCTGTCTATATGTTTCTGGCTTTTAACTTTCTAACTTTCGTACAAATTAAACATTACTTTTTTGATATCACTTTTGTTTGTGGACTCAAATAGCACCTTTAAAATCCCATCCTATTTCTCTTTCCTCCTAATCCCCTGTGATAGCAATAGGCAGCAACAGGTACTCTTTACTGAGAGATCTGGGGTCTACTAGACCCCCACATTTCTCCTCTCCTCTGCCTTTAAAAGCTGCGAATCATAGCAAGATCGGTATGATCCAATGCTTTTTTCAAACCTCTAATGGATTGTTTACAACCAGAAGTGATGAAGTGCTCACTTCTGGATGAATACACAAGCAGATCTGCTAACAAATGATGCGGGCTCAACCAAGGCTTGAGTTCTAAGCACCAGCTGGTCCTCACCAGAGCTCCTAATGGTGGGAATGGGTTTTGCTGCATGCCAGTGCCAGGTCACAGCCCTCAGGATTGCCTAGGCATGAGGCAGGTAGCAGATGAAGCAGATAAGGGACAAGTGGAAGCGTAGTTGATGACCAAGCCAAGGGTCAGTACCAAGTAGTAGCTGGAGGGGATCAGATGAAAGTGTAGTCGAAGAACAAGCCGAAGGTCGGTAATGACTGGCAGCAAAGATATGGCTGGTCGGAGGAACAAGCCAAAGGTCGGTAATAAGTGGTTGCAGGTTGGGATGAAGCATAGTTGAGGAACAAGCCAAAGTTCAGTAATCAGTGGTTGCAGGTTGGGATCAAGCGGAAGCGTAGTTGAGGATCAAGCCAAAGGTCAGTAATAATTTGTTGCAGGTTGAGATCAAGCAGAAGCGTAGTCAAGCAAAAAGCCAAAGGTCAGTAATAAGTGGTTGCAGGTTGGAATGAAGCGGAAGCATAGTTGAGGAAGAAGCCCAAGGTTAGTAACAAGTGGTTGCAGGTTGGGATCAAGCGAAAACGTAATTGAGGAACAAGCCAAAGGTCGGTAAAAAGTGGTTGCAGGTTGGGATGAAGCGGAGGCATAGCCGAGGAACAAGCCAAAGGTCAATAACAAGTGGTTGCAGGTTGGGATCAAGCGAAAACATAGCTAAGGAACAAGCCAAAGGTCGGGAAAAAAGTTATTGCAGGTTGGGATGAAGCAGAAGAGTAGTTGAGGAATAAGCCAAAGGTCAGTAATAAGTAGTAGCAGGTTGAAATGAAGCGAAAGCGTATTTGAGGATCAAGCCAAAGGTCAGTAAGTTGTTGCAGGTTGAGATCAAGCAGAAACGTAGTCAAGGAACAAGCCAAAGGTCAGTAATAAGTGGTTCCAGGTTGGGATAAAGCGTAAGCATAGTTGAGGAACAAGCCCAAGGTTAGTAACAAGTGGTTGCAGGTTGGGATCAAGCGGAAGCGTAGTTGAGGAACATGCAAAAAGTCAGTAATAAGTGGTTGCAGGTTGGGATGAAGCGGAAGCATAGTCAAGGAACAAGCCAAAGGTCAGTAACAAGTGGTTGCAGGTTGGGATCAAGCGAAAACGTAATTGAGGAACAAGCCAAAGGTCGGTAAAAAGTGGTTGCAGGTTGGGATGAAGCGGAGGCAAAGCCGAGGAACAAGCCAAAGGTCAATAACAAGTGGTTGCAGGTTGGGATCAAGCGAAAACATAGTTAAGGAACAAGCCAAAGGTCGGTAAAAAGTTATTGCAGGTTGGGATGGAGCAGAAGAGTAGTTGAGGAACAAGCCAAAGGTCAGTAATAAGTAGTAGCAGGTTGAAATGAAGCGAAAGCGTAGTTGAGGATCAAGCCAAAGGTCAGTAAGTTGTTGCAGGTTGAGATCAAGCAGAAACGTAGTCAAGGAACAAGCCAAAGGTCAGTAATAAGTGGTTCCAGGTTGGGATGAAGCGTAAGCATAGTTGAGGAACAAGCCCAAGGTTAGTAACAAGTGGTTGCAGGTTGGGATCAAGCGGAAGCGTAGTTGAGGAACATGCAAAAAGTCAGTAATAAGTGGTTGCAGGTTGGGATGAAGCGGAAGCATAGTCAAGGAACAAGCCAAAGGTCAGTAGCAAGTGGTTGCAGGTTGGGATGAAGCGGAAGCATAGTCGAGGAACAAGCCAAAGGTCAGTAATAAGTGGTTGCAGGTTGGGATTAAGCGGAAGCATAGTCGAGGAACAAGCCAAAGGTCAGTAACAAGTGGTTGCAGGTTGGGATCAAGCGCAAGCATAGTCGAGGAGCAAGCCCAAGGTTAGTAACAAGTGGTTGCAGGTTGGGATGAAGCAGAAGCACAGTTGAGGAACAAGCCCAAGGTTGGTAACAAGTGGTTGCAGGTTGGGATGAAGCGGAAACACAGTTGAGGAACAAGCCCAAGGTTGGTAACAAGTGGTTGCAGTTTGGAGTCAAGCAAAAACATAATTGAGGAACAAGCCAAAGGTCACTAACGACTGGTGGCAAAGATACGTACAGCAGCAGGAGTGACCAGAGGGAGATATTAGCTGGAGAGAGCACAATAATCTGGCAAACAGGAGGTGCAAAGGCATGGAAGAGCAAAGGGTTCCCAAGAAACAAGGTACAAGGCAAAATTATCTGAGGGATTTTGCGGCATCCCAGGTGGCTCAGCAAGACAAAACATAGCCAGACACGGCAGAGGTGGCAGGTTCAGACCTGGCTCCTGACAGCTGCCTTTGATAAGTTCATGCTTCTTTTTCCCTTTCCTGCTATCTTAAGGTATGCCAACACCTCCCATGCCATTTATCTTAGATGTCAACACCTCTGTAGTAGAGGTGGGAGCACTTCTCTCTCAAAGATCAGGAACTTACGCATTACGACACCCACCCGTCCTTTTCTCTTGCAAATTAAGTCTCGTGGAAAGACATTCGGGGGAAGAGAGATTGGAAATTCCTTGCTATCAAATTAGTGTCAGAGGAATGAAGGTGCCTTCTGCTACCTCCTTTATACTGGCATTTGAAAATACCAATGCAATAATCTAGAGGTTGGATGGAAAGTTTAGAGCAATTCTTTTTTTTTTTTCATTTCCGTTATGGGCCTATTTTTCAACAACTTTGCCATTACTTAAGATACAAAAGTAATACGTATTTTGTTTTACCTGGGGCATAATGAGATTTTTTTTGGCAATATTCTCTTAAAATTAATATTTTATTTGCAGTCTAGAGACCAAAAAAAAAAGTTTTAAAACAAGAGTTATTATAGATAACATGTCCAAATTTGATTCTGTAATTTGTCAGTCTTAAAAATAATATTTTTTATCTAAAGACAAAAAAAACAACAACATTTTTAAAAAAATAATTATTGTAGATAAAATGTCCAAATTGTTTTTCTCTAGGTTGACAGTCTTAAAAATAACATTTTCTTAGCAATCTACTGGCAAAAAAAACTAACAAAAAGTTTAAAAAAAACTAGAGTTATTGTAGATAAAATGTCCAAATTTTATTCCCTAATTTATCAGTCTTAAAAATAATATTTTTTTTTGCAGTCTAAAGAAAAAAAAAAAAAAAAAATTTTTTTTAAATAGTTATTGTAGATAAAATGACCAAATTTTATTCTCTAATTTGACAGTCTTAAAAATAACATTTTCTTAGCAATCTTCTGGCAAAAAAAACTAACAAAAAGTTTAAAACAACTAGAGTTATTGTAGATAAAATGTCCACATTTTATTCCGTAATTTGTCAGTCTTAAAAAGAATATTTTCTTTGCAATCTACTGGCAAAAAACGAACAAAAAGTTTTAAAACAACTAGGGTTATTGTAGATAAAATGTCCACATTTTTATTCTGTAATTTGTCAGCCCTAAAACTAATATTTTCTTTGCAATTTACCGGTAAAAAACTAATAAAAAGTTTGAAATAACTAGTAACTAGTAACTAATAACGAGTTTTTGTCGAGAAAATGTCCACATTTTATTCCGTAATTTGTCACTCTTAAAAAGAGTATTTTATGTACAATTTACAAAGGAAACAACTAACTAAAACTTTTAAAAGAACTAGAAAAAATGTCCAAATTTTATTCCCTAATTAGTCTTAAAAATAATATTTTCTTTGCAATCTACGGGCAAACACTAACAAAAAGTTTAAAATAACTAGAGTTATTGTAGATCAAATGTCCAAATTTTATTCCGTAATTTGTCAGTCTGAAAAAGAATATTTTTTCCAGTCTGCTGGCAAAAAAGTAACAAAAAGTTTAAAACAACTGGAGTTATTGTAGATAAAATGTCCTAATTTTATTCTGTAATTTTTTAGTCTTACTCATAATATTTTCTTTGCAATCTACAGAAAAAAAAATGAACAAAAAGTTTTAAAACACTTGGGGTCATTGTAGATAAAATATCCAAATTTTATTCTGTAATTTGTCAGTCTTAAAAATAATATTTTCTTTGCAATCAACAGACATAAAAAAAAATAAACTAACAACATTTTTTAAAACAATTAGAATTATTGTAGATAAAATGTCCAATTTTGGGGGGCGTGGCCTGGACATGGCTGAGTGAGGACGCATTCTCTCTGAGCTCCTGTCCTCGTCCAGAAACACCCGACTTATAACACCCTACCTGAGGCATGCAATCAGCCAAACGACACAGAACCAGAGCATCCATCCGAGGGACACCCACTGGCAAAAGTCCCGGTGAGATACGCCGCTATTTCTTACAAGTACAAGGCTCATATCCCGGGACTAAAGTTACGGCACCACGAGGCTCACCGCACGGAGAACATCAGAGGGCCCCACGACAAGCTGAGGCCTATCCGACTCCCGACTCACGGCCTGCACCGATACTCCCTACAGACTCCCACGGAGAACCCCAAAAAGACGTGATGTCTTCCCCACAACCACCAGCTCCAGTCCTAATCGACCACGACATCAGAAGCCTGCTCCAGGCCCTACCCACCAGATCGGATATAGAGGCCTTGATACTTAAACTCGAGGAAACACACCGCCGGGATATCCAAGAAGTCAGAGGTGAAATATCAAACCTGACAGAACGAGTATCTACCGGAGAATCCTCGGCTTCCCTACTATCGGAGAGAGTGTCAGCGTTGGAGCAGGCCAGGGATCAACAGAGGGAAGCGGCCATCACCCTACAACTACATTTGGAAGATGTAGAAGACCGCAGCCGTCGCAACAACTTGCGGCTCCGGGGTATCCCTGAATCGGCACACCAAGAGAACTTGGGGGAGACGGTGCGAGAGATCTTCCGCACAGTATTGGACGACCCCCAGGTGGAAATCGAGCTAGACAGAGTGCATAGAGCCCTGGGTCCCAGATCTGATGACCCGGAAAGACCACGGGATGTAATCTGCAGGCTCCACCGGTACACACAAAAGGAAACTATCCTTCGACGGGCATGGGAACATGGTGATGTGGAGATAGAGAGCTCCCGCGCGAAGATTCTGCCAGACCTATCCAGAGCGACCCTTAGACGCAGAGCCTTCCTACGCCCACTTCTAGACCTGGCAAAACAGCAAGGACTCACCTATAGATGGGGGTATCCCTTCTCGGTACTATTCCGTGGAGCAAGTGGTTCCTTCTCCCTGCAGCGCCCGGAGGACCTCCCTGCCCTCTTCAGATTCATGGAAGCAGAACCGATTCAAGTACCAGACTGGCTTCAATTCCTCCCTCGTACGTCTGGCAGGTCAGGACTATTGAGGCCGCGCGATCCCCTGCCACCGAGACAACAGAGGAACAGACGCAGGAACAGGTCGGCCTCGGGTGGTGACATACGTGAGTAGGCCTCAGGCCGCCATTCCCTACCTAGACACAGTCCCTTACCGGCCCAGACAGCAGACACCAGGCCCTTATTGACGGCCAAACCCCACAGTACTCCCACCCCACCCCTCAAGGGAACCACTCACACACCTGAGAGACCCTTGGGAACATCTGCGACCGACCCCGCTGGCACTGATCCCATCCCACGCATGATCGCTCTCACTCACGCTCCCTAAGGGGGTCAACCATACCGGGGGAACTTTGTTCATCGCACCTAGGGGTACCACTGAGCCCCGGACTCATCAGGACTAACGCCCTTCACAGGAACACTCAGTGATTACCCCATACGGAACCCTTTTTACAACCCCCCTGTACTATGGGTCACAGGAACACATGATCTTGTGAGAGCGGGATCAAGCGTAACCATCCCCTCTGCACATCCGCCATCGGATCATCTACGAGATATGGGAACACTACTTTTAAATGGAATCCTGTCTCTCAATTAATCCCTTGGAGGGAAACGAAAGTTCCTGCTATTCTCTCCATCCACCATTCAAAATCCTTAAACCGCTCCCATGGACATAGCCTTTTCTCTTGCTGGGAGGTTCCCTACCCTATAATCCATCTGGTTAAGTTTTATTTTGTGTCCCCTATCCCAAACAGTATGCTCTGATGCGATGTCCGGGGGCTGCGCGCACGGCTCACACACTTCGGTGGTGCTGCCGGGTGTGCTGCCTAGGGACACCAGGACCCCGGTGGGGGAAATGTTATTTGCTTGCCTGGTTCATTCATTACCCTTGTGGGTCTATGATCCCTTCATTAATGTCTAATCTTGCCTGTTTATTCATATGGTTTATTTGGTCTATTTACAATTGTTACAGTAGATTGCTTATATGCCTCTTTCCCAATTAGGGTTCTTGTTTATTACTTCTTTTATGACGAATACAGATAGTTGGGTGTGGACGGCGAGGTGCGGGGACTCTTCGCTTGGCCCTGCCCTCTCACCGTCCCCACTAGGTGCGCGCTCCGTTCTCGACCTCCTGTCGGTGGAGTGTATTAGCCGTTTGGGCTACACTAGATCTTTTCTCCTTTCTTACTAAACCACACACCTTAGTACCTGTTCTTTTTTTCTTTTTCTTTCTCTCTTCTCATCTCCCTCTCTCTTACCCTACCCCCCCTCCCCCTACCCCCTCCTCCCCCCCTGCCCCTAATACCTATTTTTTCTTTTTTTTTCTTCACACACTAGACGTCCTGCAGAGATGGACTCCTTAAATATAGTCTCCCTAAACGTAAAGGGCCTAAACACACCCGAGAAAAGACGGATGATGCTGCAGGACATGCGCCACAGAGGCGCTGATATTGTTTTACTACAGGAAACACACCTCAGAGAGGGGTCCTTGCCGACCCTTCAGAACAGGTACTACCCGGTAGTGTATCACTCAAAATACAAAGAATCTAAATCTAGGGGGGTGTCTGTTCTGATCTCGGCAGGGGTCCCTTGGACACACATTGAGGCCAGGCTTGACGAGGAGGGGAGATCCCTATTCTTACGGGGTAAGATAGGTGACATCAAAATCACCATGGCCAATCTATATGCACCCAACACACATCAGGACACTTTTCTAAAAAGACAGCTAGACCTACTCCACCAATTCTCTGATGGTCAATTGATCATAGGAGGAGACTTGAACGTCCCACTCACACCGTCAGAAGACACTTCCAGTGGGGTGTCCTCGACGCCTCGAGACCTACGTAAACGCATTAACGCGACATTACAATCTCTACAACTGACTGATGTTTGGCGTCTCTTCCATGCAGGAGAGAGGGACTACACCTTCTTCTCCAAGCCACATCTATCCTACTCTAGAATTGATTATTTCCTAATACCCCATAAACATCTCCAGGCGGTCAAGGAGACCACCATTGGGTCAATCACATGGTCTGACCATGCCCCCATAACCCTCCGCTATGCTCTCTCAGACGCCATGCGAACTCAAAGACCACCATGGAGACTGAACGAGAGTCTCTTGAAAGACCCATTAGTCATGGCAGAAGTGACCAAAGAAATAGGCCACTATTTCGCCTCCAACAATACACCTGACTGTGACACAGGCTTGGTCTGGGAAGCCCACAAAGCTGTTATCAGGGGGATACTTATCAAACATGGGGCTCGCATCAAACGGCAGAGAACAGCACAACTGGAAACACTACTTAAGACGCTAGGAACTCTAGAAACACGCCATAAACAGTCACCCACAAACCAACTAGGCTCAGAACTAGACTTAGTTCGCAGGCAGGTTACAGACCTCTTACGCTATAAAGCAAAAGCGACACTGCAGATCACCCGGCGGAAAATATACGAGGCAGGCAATAAATGCGGTCGCCTGCTGGCCCAATCCCTACGAGAACAACGCCTCGCTACATATATCCCGCATATCACATCAAGTTCAGGTCAGAAAACCTCCATTCCCCAACAAATAGCACAGGAATTCGGATCCTATTATGCATCCCTCTACAACCTGACTGGAACGCAATCCCCCCCAGAGAAAATATCAGAATACTTAGAAACCTCCCTCATGCCATCCCTCCCAGAAGAGGTTAAATCACTTCTAGATGACCCTATCACCCTACCCGAACTACAACTTGCACTGAGGAGCTCCAAATCAGGCAAGGCCCCGGGCCCGGACGGCCTCACCACAGCCTACTACAAGGCCCTCCTACCCTCCCTAGGTGAGCACATGGTCAAACTTTGTAATTCTCTTGGCACAGGAAATGGGTTCCACAGAGCCACCTTACAAGCGCAAATTACAGTCATACCAAAAGAAGGCAAAGACCCAGGCCTGTGCGGATCCTACCGCCCAATATCCCTTCTAAACACGGACCTCAAACTTTTCACCAAAATTATCGCCACAAGACTACAACCTCATCTCCCCGAATTAATACATTTAGATCAAGTTGGTTTTATCCCGACCAGGGAGGCTAGGGACAATACGATTAAAGTGCTTAACCTAATACACATTGCAAATAATTCCAAAACCCCATGCGTATTCCTCGGGACAGATGCCGAAAAGGCCTTCGACCGTGTCAATTGGCAATTTATGTTCGCAACATTGAGACACATAGGCCTGGGAGACACAATGTTAAATTGGATCTCGGCAGCATACCTGAACCCAACAGCGGTAGTCAGAGCTAACGGGGTACTTTCCAAAAACTTTCCAATCTCCAATGGGACACGTCAGGGTTGCCCGCTTTCGCCGTTACTTTTCGCCCTCTCTCTGGAACCCTTCCTGTGCCACGTCAGGCTAAACCCCGACATCACAGGGGTAGGAATCAACAGTGAACAATTTAAAGTCTCTGCCTACGCAGACGACTTGTTGTTCTCTCTTGCAAATCCCATCATTTCACTCCCTAATCTCATGAAAGAGTTCCACACCTACGGCCAACTAGCTAATCTGAAGATCAACTTCAGCAAATCTGAGGCGATGGGCATCGGGATCCCTACAACACAACTCACACACCTTCAATCCAGCTTCCACTTCAAATGGTCCTCCACGGCCCTAAAATACCTAGGTACGCTTATACCCCCAAAGCTCTCCCAACTTTTTAAGCTCAACTTCCCGCCCCTCTTAACTAAGGTCAAACAACTACTAGACAAATGGAACGGTGGGTTGCACTCCTGGTTTGGCCGCTGCAACATTCTCAAAATGTCGATACTACCCAAATTCTTATATATCATACAGGCCATACCAATCCGCATCCCGATAGATTATTTTAATCAGATAAGAACAACCTTCATACAATTCCTATGGGCAGGGAGGAGGCCGCGTCTGCAACGGGGGATCATCTCACTACCTAAACCCTACGGGGGTCTGGCAATGCCAGATCTTCGAAACTACTACAGAGCATCTCACCTATGCAGGCTCATAGACTGGTGCCGTCACACTGACACTAAACTTTGGACCAGACTCGAGCAAGCCCAGACTGAGATCCCCCTTTCCGGAGCCCCGTGGTGCCACTCTTCCCTCCCTACGAATGTCACACGCCATCCTTTGATCGGTAATACAACTCGAGTTTGCTTGCATCTGATACATAATTCCCATTACTTCTCACGCAACTCCCCGCTCAGACCCATTTTAGGCAACCCCAAATTCCAACCTGGGATACGAGACAGGAACTTCTTGAACCTAAAAGAAGCGGGGCTCTTCCAGGCCTCCCACTTTAGCATTATGGGGAGGTGGAGAACACTCTCGGAACTCACTGACCAGGACGGTCAATTCCGACTTGATTTTTACAGAGCTATGCAACTACACCACTTTTTACGCTCCCTTCCACCTCCTCAGGATGCTAACCACACTCTCACAACTGTGGAAGCCCTCTGCTCGGAGTCAGGGAACCTCCCACACACACTTTCACTCATGTACAAACTACTTATCACCCCAACGGGAGACTATCAGGTACAAAGCCTCATCAAATGGGAAAGAGAACTAAATTGCAACTTCACAACCAACCAAAAACAGCAAATATTGATCTTTACCCACAAATCCTCTATCTGCACCAAAATTCAAGAAACCAATTACAAAATTCTCACACATTGGTACAGAACTCCCGCCCTTCTGAAATCATTCTTCCCCTCCTTAACAGTTGTCTGCTGGAGATGTCAGAGAGAAAGGGGCACGCTCGTCCACATCTTCTGGACCTGCTCTCAGATCCGGATCTTTTGGAGAGAAGTACGCCAGATAGCGCAAAAATTTACTGATCGCATTATCCCTGACAACCCTGCTTTCTGTCTTCTACATGCGACTGACATACCTGCAAAGTCATATAAGAAATCCATCATAAGACACCTGATGGACGCAGCGAAGTCTTGCATTCCATCCCTCTGGAAATCCCCGCAAACACCAACTATAGCCTTTTGGCTCCAAAAGGTTGAGGAGATAAACCAGATGGAAGACCTAATTCTTACAAGCCAAGATAGACAGGAGCAATACACCAAAACTTGGCAACTCTGGAACATCTTCAAATACTCGGATGAGGGGAAAAACCTGATGGCAGGTTGATACCAGATTTAGAAATTACCTAAGTCACGTTCGTCCCCATCTCTGCGGGTCATCGACCCTCTTACCCCCCCCCACACCCCTCCCACCCCCCTGCCCTCCCCTACCCTCCCCCCCTTGCCCCCTACATTTTCTCTGCCCCCACCTCCTCTCTGTTCTATCACTCCGATTCCTCACCTTCTAATCTTAATTTCCTACTTCTTCTCAGAATACTTACTATTTCTTTTCTGGAAAAGACAAATCCGACAGGGGAGCGTTCACGCAAGGAGTACAATTCTTAAGAACACCTGGACTCCAATAACGGGATACACGAATATATAGAGATAGCAAAATGCAGATCATATATATGACACATGTCTTTAATGAATAGATTCTCCACATCTATAAACGTTTACCAACCACACACAACTTACAGACGTGTTGTATCTTCTCTCCTGTCTAGTGCGCATAACTTTGAGTCGTACATATAACCCAATGCTGTATCGACTGGAAAGGCAACTGTATCTTGTTATATGCAAATGTACCCTGGTGTAATGATTCCCTGTTACAAATAAACAATTTTGAAAAAAAAAAAAATGTCCAATTTTTATTCCGTAATTTGTCAGTCTTAAAAAGAATATTTTCTTTGCAATCTACTGGCAAAAAAGTAACAAAAAGTTTAAAACAACTGGAGTTATTGTATATAAAATGTCCACATTTTATTCTGTAATTTATTAGTCCTACTCATAATATTTCCTTTGCAATCTACAGACAAAAAAAAACGAACAAAAAGTTTTAAAACACTTAGGGTCATTGTAGATAAAATATCTAAATTTTATTCCGTAATTTGTCAGTCTTAAAAATAATATTTTCTTTGCAATCTACGGAAAAAAAAAAAAACTAACAACATTTTTTAAAACAATTAGAATTATTGTAGATTAAATGTCCAGATTTTATTCTGTAATGTGTCAGTCCTAAAAATATTTTCTTTGCAATCTACCAGCAAAAAAAAAAAAACTAACAAAAAGTTTAAAACAACTAGTTATTTTGTATTTTTTAGAGTTATTGTAGATACAATGTCAATTTTTTTTCCGTAATTGATCAGTCTTAACAATAATATTTTTTTTGCAATCTACAGACAAAAAAAACCTAACAAGGTTTTAAAACAACTAGGGTCATTATAGATAAGACGTCAAAATTTTATTCTGTAATTTGTCACATTTTATAATTATACTATAGCTACATTTCTGGTTGGGCATATTTTTTTTCCTCATTTTTAATTTAATTTATTGGCCCGGTTGGGCATTATTAAATAAAGATTTTTTTTTTTTAATTTTGTGTATTTTTTTTTTTTTAATCCGACACTACAAAAGCAAAAGAAAATTACAAGAAAACAGCTAAAAAAATAATACCTAAAGGGTGTAAGAAGTTAATTAGAGTTGATTTTGGTTACCTATGAATTTATTAGAGGATAAATAGGCACGATTTTATTAGAACATATTTTTTTTTTTTTTTTTTTTTTTACTAGCGACGTTTCTTTAACTGACATTTTGCACACATCAAAGAACAGTTTTGATCTGCACATATTTTTCAGTAAGCCTAGCAAAGAGGCTTGAGGCTAGAGCAGCAAATGACAAAATGTAAAAAGGTGGATTTTTATGAAAAAATAAACACCGTGTAAAATGTTATCTGAACACATAACTAGTAAATAAAAAAAAAAAAAAGAGTTGCCAGTACGGTTGGATCTCATAATCTCCCAGTCGTGGAGACAAACTGTCAATTTAATGGGGGTTTCCTGCAGTACCCACCAATTATTATTATCCTTTGATACATCCCCCCCCCACCTCCTCCAACGCAACCCCCACCTGGGATAATACCTACCATCCTTCCCGATCCAGTGATCTTTTCTCCAACAAGGTCACAACAAGGTTCCTCTTCATCCTTCATAGGTTCATCATTTATTTCCTATGGGTCAACAACACTCAAAGGGACCACTGGAGGACACCGTTGCGTATAGCTTGCCCACAGGCATGGATGGGACCTCCACAAGTTATTAGGAAGGAGCCAGCTGGGACCTTGTTGGAGTAAGATCCATATTATCTCTGGTGGGCTGCACTCAAGGATTTGAGATTTATCGAAGGATGTCTTCAAAGTGATTTTGTTCTTTAAATAAGTTCAAACGGTCCTAAAGAGGTTCAGAAAAACCTTTTACATTCTAGAATGCTTGGATGAATCACATAAGACAACAACCCATTAAGCTACTTTGAGTGGTTGACAGCTCAGATGGATTCGTTGACCCAACTAGAGATGTCCATGAGAAGAAAAAAAAATAATTGTGTTTCGAAATAATTCGTTAAAGGGTTACTCCACTTTTGGTGGAAAGAAAATATAGCAACAAATAAAAAATAAAAAAAATATCATATACAATTGCTACCCAAGCCATACTTTAATTAAATGTTATTAATTAACCACTTGACCTCCCCCCTCAAATAGAGCTTTCTTTTGGTGGTATTTCATCACCTGTGTTTGTTATTTTTTGCGTTATAAACAAAAAAAAAAGGCCTAAAATTAAAAGAAAAGAAAAAAAAAACAATAATTTTTACTTTCTGCAATAAAACATATCTAATAAAAAAAAAAAAAAAAAAATTCTTCATAAATTTAGGCCAAAATGTATTTTGCTACATATTTTTGGTAAAAACTCCCAATAAGCTTATATATAGATTGGTTTACGCGAACGTTATAGCGCCTACAAACTATAGTATATATTTATGGATTTTTTATTTATTTATTTTTTTACTAGTAATGGCGGCGATCAGTGACTTATAGCGGGACTGCGATATTGTGGCGGACAATCGGACATTCACTGACACTTTTTGGGGACCTGTGACACTAAGGCCAGGTTTACACTGGTACAACACGACAGTCGTGCGACTGTGGATCCGACTTTGCCCTGCGACTTTATGTCTGACTTCCGTCTGACTTCAATGAACGGTATCCGACTTTGATCCCGACAATACCAGGCTCTTTAAGTCTGGTATGAACCTTGAATGGGAACCCCACGCCAACCCCCCCCCCAAAAAAACAGCGTAGGGTTCCCCTTCCAAGACCATACCAGACCCTTTGTTCTGGTATGGATTTTAAGGGGAGCCCCCAAGTCAAAATAAAAAAACAAGTGGCGTGGGGTTCCCCCTCAAAATCCACACCAGACCCTTATCTAAGCATGGTCAGGAAAGGGGGAGCGAGGGAGTGCCCCCCTCCTGGACCATACCAGGCCACATGCCCTCAACATGGGGGGAGGGTGCTTTGGGACAGGGGGGCTCTGTTCCCCCCACCTCAAAGCACCTTGTCCCCATGCTGATGAGGACAAGGGCCTCTTCCCCACAACCTTGGGCGGTGGTTGTGGGGGTCTGCGGGTGGGAGGCTTATCGAAATCTGGAAGCCCCCAGATCCCGGCCCCTCAGCCTATGTGAATGCATATGAGGTACATTGTACCCCTACCTATTCACCCAAAAAAGTTGTCAAAAAGAAATAAAACCAGCACAGGTTTTTTGACAAAGTCCTCTATTAAAGCAGCTCCAGCGTGTCTTCTCCCTCCGATTTCTTCTCCCTCCGGTGATGTTTTCATCCTCTGGTTCTTCTTGCTGCGCTGATGTCTTTTTCCGCTGCCGGTTCCTCCTCTAGTTCTTCTCCCGACGCTAGCTCACGCTGTAAATGTTAGCTCCGGCGTGTGCCATTACTTGTAAATCCATGGGATGTGGCCACCCGGTGACGTCATCCAGGGACTCCACCCCCTTGTAACATCACTGCCCCATTATGCCCTGGGAGGATATATGGAGACATAAATGGATGGGGGAATAGAGAGAAGTATGGTGACATAGATGGATGGGGGAGTGGTAGGGTGGATGGAGACATGGATGGATGGGGAAGTAGAAGGATGGATGGAGACATAGATGGATGGGGGAGTGGAAGGATAGATGGAGACATGGATGGATGGGGGAATGGAAGGATGAATGGAGACATGGATGGATGGGGGAGTTGAAGGATGGAAGGAGACTAGATGGATGGAGGAGTGGAAGGATGGAAGGAGACATGGATGGATGGAGGAGTGGAAGGATGGAAGGAGACATGGATGGATGGAGGAGTGGAAGGAGACATGGATGGATGGAGGAGTGGAAGGATGGAAGGAGACATGTATAGATGGGGGAGTGGAAGGATAGATGGAGACATGGATGGATGGGGGAGTGGAAGGATGGAAGGAGACTAGGTGGATGGAAGAATGTGAGGATGGAAGGAGACATGGATGGATGGAGGAGTGGAAGGATGGAAGGAGACATGTATAGATGGGGGAGTGAAAGGATAGATGGAGACATGGATGGATGGGGGAGTGGAAGGATGGAAGGAGACTAGGTGGATGGAGGAGTGGCAGGATGGAAGGAGACATGGATGGACGGAGGAGTGGAAGGATGGAAGGAGACATGGATGGATGGGTGAGTGGAAGGATGGATGGAGATATGGATGGATAGAGGAGTGGAAGGATGGAAGGAGACATGGATGGATAGAGGAGTGAAAGGATGGATGGAGACATGGATGGATGGAGACATGGATGGATGGAGGACTGGAAGGATGGAAGGAGACATTGATGGATGGATAGAGAAGTGGAAGGATGGAAGGAGACATGGATGGGTAGAGGAGTGGAAGGATGGATGGAGACATGGATGGATGGAGACATGGATGGATGGAGTGGAAGGATGGATGGAGACATGGATGGAGGAGTGGAAGGATGGATGGAGACATGGATGGAGGAGTGGAAGGATGGATGGAGACATGGATGGATGGGGGAGTGGAAGGATGGATGGAGACATGGATGGATGGAGTGGAAGGATGGATGGAGACATGGATGAATGGGGGAGTGGAAGGATGGATGGAGACATGGATGGATGGAGGAGTGGAAGGATGGATGGAGACATGGATGGATGGAGGAGTGGCTCAGGCTGTGTGGGGACAAAGACACTGTGAGACTGTCCAGAAATTCTTAGAATCAGCCATGACACCTTCTCCTTAGAAACATCAAAAATATAAGAAACATTTGCTGTGTGAATGAGAACAGACGTAACAAACATATAGAGGGCTTTTCTATAACTCAACTGCAAAAGTGCAAATATGCTATATTTGTCACCTTCCATAAAACGCTCCATCTCGCTTGAGTGTCACCTGTGCGGTTATAAATTTGCACTAAAACACCCACTTTAGCACCTGAAAGTAACTGATGAATTTTCCCGCCATATGTCTAATTCACAAGTGCATTTCTCGCGCAATCCAATTTGCGAATGCAATAAATTATGCTAAAAGGTTAGTAAATCTGCTTCAGGTGAAAAACAAAAAAAATTGCAAGTGAAAATAGGTCACAATATGGTATGGAAATTTTTTTCACTTTTAATGGATCGGATGGATAGACTTATATGTTGAGAAACGGAAAAAATACAACAATTGTGTAATACAGAAAAGCAGAGACTGGGTCTGTAAGGAGCAAATATTTTTTCTGTTTCATGGATTTTAGTTAAAAATTCCAAATACAAATAAATTTGACTTTTCAGATGTAAGCTGTGAAAGGACTACATTCTCCAGAGAAGATGTTATATTCATGAGCAATACAGACCCCCGCCAGCACAGACCCCTCATTATAGACAGACCTCTTTTTACAGCACACCAGAACAAACCCCTCAGTACAGACCCCCCAGTACAGACTGACCCCCTACCACACAGCACACCAGAACACACCCCTCAGTACAGACCCCCCCTGTACAGACTGCCCCCCTCCCACACAGCACACCAGAACACACCCCTTAGTAGAGACCCCCCAGTACAGACTGACCCCCTCCCACACAGCACACCAGAACACACCCCTCAGTACAGACCCCCCCAGTACAGACTGACCCCCTCCCACACAGAACACCAGATCACACCCCTCAGTACAGACACTCCTCCCCAGTACAGACCCCCCAGTACAGACTGACCCTCTCCCACACAGAACACCAGAACACACCCCTTAGTAGAGACCCCCCAGTACAGACTGACCCCCTCCCACACAGCACACCAGAACACACCCCTCAGTACAGACCCCCCAAGTACAGACTGACCCCCTCCCACACAGAACACCAGAACACACCCCTCAATACAGACCCCCCAGTACAGACTGACCCCCTCCCACACAGAACAGCAGAACACACCCCTCAGTACAGACCCCCCCCAGTACAGATTGACCCCCTTCCACACAGCTCACCAGAACAGACCCATTAGTACAGACACCATCTTTATTACAGGCCCTTCAATACAGATATTCCTCCCCCAGCACAAACCCCTCAGTACAGATCCCTCAGGACAGTCACCCCCCAGTACAGCCCTATTAGTACAGGATACCCCGCCCTCAGTATAGACCCTCAGAATACAGACCTTACAGGATAGTGACTCCTCTCCAGTACAGACCCCTTCCCCTGTACAGACCTTTCAGGACAGTCACCCCTCTCCAGTACAGACCCCTTTCCCAGTACAGACCCCTCAGTATAGTCGCCCCTCCCCAGTACAGACCTCCTCTCCTCAGTACAGACCTTTCAGGACAGTCACCCCTCTCCAATGCAGACCCCTTCCCCAATAAAGACCCTTCGGGCTAGTCACCCCTCCCCAGTACAGACCTCCCTCCCCAGTACAGACCCATCAGCACAGTCACCCCTCTCCAGTACAGACCCCCTCCCCAGTAAAGACCTCTGAGGTCATCCACTTCTCTCCAGTACAGACACCTTCCGCATTACAGACCCTCAGGATAGTCACCCCTCTCCAGTACAGACCCCCTCCCTACTACAGACCCCTTGGATAGTCACCCCTCCCCAGTATGGCCCTTTAAGGACAGCAACCCCTCTGCAGTACAGACCCCCTCGCCAGTAAAGACCTCTCAGGACAGTCACCCCTCCCCAGTACAGACCCCCCAGGACAGTCGCCCCTCCCCAGTACAAATTCTTCAGTCTAGAGCCATCCCCAAACCCCCCTTTACAGTACAAACCTCCAGGAATACCACTGTACTAAACTAACTTACTAGACCAGATGAACTTCACAGTGAGGGAAGTCCTCCTCTCTGCTCTTTCCTATGACTGGAGCAGGGAAGGAAGCTTCCCCTCACTGACACTGCCAGGGGAGCACTGGGTGCCAACTCACTGGAAGCGCTGTGAGCAAGGCTGGTGCAAGGATTTTTGACACCATAGGCAAAACCTAATTTTGCCGCCCTCCCTTGGCTCCACCTCTGACTCCACCCCCTTTCCCCTGCCCATGTAACCCCCACCTTTTTAATGAAGTGCCCATCAAATGCAGCCTCACCAGCACCCATCTAATGCAGCCTCACCAGAGCCCATCAAATGCAGCCTCACCAGCGCCCATCAATGCAGCCTCACCAGCACCCATCAATGCAGCCTCACCAGGGCCCATCAAATGCAGCCTCACCAGCGCCCATCAAATGTAGCCACACCAGTGCCCATCAAATGCAGCCTCACCAGTGCCCATTAAATGCAGCCTCAGCAGCGCCCATCAATGCAGCCTCACCAGCACCCATCAATGCAGCCTCACCAGGGCCCATCAAATGCAGCCTCACCAGCACCCATCAAATGTAGCCACACCAGTGCCCATCAAATGCAGCCTCACCAGTGCCCATTAAATGCAGCCTCACCAGTGCCCATTAAATGCAGCCTCAGCAGCGCCCATCAAATGTAGCCTCACCAGCGTCCATCAAATGCAGCCTCACCAGTTCCCATCAATGCAGCCTCACCAGTGCCCATCAAATGTAGCCTCACCAGGGCCCATCAATGCAGCCTACCAGTGCCCACCAATGAATATTTGTTTGCTTCCATTGCTTTGGGAATCGGGACACAGTCCTCCACCGCCGCTGCGCCTCTGACACTATGTGCTGAGGCTGGGACTTAGTTGCTTGCTGCAGAGAGAAGAGAGTAGGAACACCAGAGGCCAGGTGCCCTAGGCAGCAGGGCGCCCTAGGCGGCTGCCTAGTTTGCCTAGTGGTAGCCCCTGCCCTGGCTGTGAGACACAAAAAAAAGAATGTTGGGTGTTTGCGCCCAGTGCAGATGGCTCCCCCCTACACCTTCCTTAGTATGCCTTTAACTTTTGGGCAAGTCCACTATATATAGAAAGCTGCCCTCTTGTCCACAACCCCAGAAGCAATTGGATAAGACTCTAGGGACTTAGGAAACTCTCCGTGTTGGGACCATGTATGATCGCAACAGTACATTATAATTGGCGCTAACCAGTTGTCCTGCAGTGCTCATTTGCTAATAAAAAAAAATTGTTTAGCTCAGAATATATCAAAATACTTGTCTTGTCAGCATATTAAATGTTTTAAAAAACAATTTGTATGCCGTATATATTTATTTTTATTATCCTGTAGGTGTAGCCTATGCTTCCTATATTATTAACGAATTATCCCGTGCTGTGTATTCGGCAAGGACATCGGTAGCGCGGTTTTACCTACACTCGCAGGAGAACTTACACATCTATATATAGGATACAATTATCTCTAATATAAAATAATCTCAACCAAAAGTGCAAAATACTCGGCAATTAAACCCAGGTGGACGGGACTTCTCTGCAAGGAATCATCTCTTGTGGTGGGTCTGCCATCCTTTGATGAAGATGTGTACTCAAGTACCAACTGAGCTCCTGGCATCGTAATTATCTTCTTAGCAATGAAATAGCTAATCATTTAGTGAAAAGCAATGGAAGTGTGTGAATTCTTTCCCTTTTGCATGTTGGCCATGAAAAATGTATGGATCTCTAATACATTAATTGGATGGTAGTCTTGGGGCATCTCTAAGGTCACAATTTAACATGATAAACGTGTTGTGGCTCAAAGTTTTGATGTGGTCTATCCTAGTTTGTTTTAAATTTCATCTTGCAGAGGTTTTCTATTGGTTGAACTACATCAGCGGCTCCAAACTATGGCCCTCCAGTTGTTCAGGAACTACAACTCCCATCATGCCCAGTCATGTCTGTGAATGTTAGAGTTTTACAATGCCTCGTGGGACGTGTGGTTCCGCAACATCTGGAGGGCCGTAGTTTGGAGATCCCTGAACTACATGGACCTGTGTCCTTTTTTTTTCACCCTAACTATGTAACTTTAGATATCATACCTGTGATCAGCTTTGGGATTCATTTCCATAAATTAGGTGACAGTGCTGTGTTTTCCCATCTTAATTCACCAGCGGTGGTCACCCTTTGTTAGAAGCTTCTTCCTTGGACTACAAATGTACATGGTGATGCTGCAAGCTTTACAATATCTATCTCGGCCAATCAGAAAACACTTTGCTTTAATTGAGAAAGTGGCACTCATGCCAACCAAGTTAGGTATGGGGGTGTGGTCGTCTGCAAAGTTTTGAGGGGTTTGGTCCCCAATGGACTGGCCAGTGGTCGCTTTGGCAGCTTGGTATGTGCACCGAAAAAGAGAAGAGGTTTGCTGGAGAGCCATCACAGTGCAGTTAGTTGACTTAAGAATACTAATTATCCCAAATCGATCTGTAGGAAAAAAAAGAAAGATAACTTACCTCAGTTGAGGCTGTGGTCAACCTATGTGGCAGGGACATGCAACCTTCCGTGTCTGCAGGTGGAGAATACCATGTCTTCACTCAAAATGAAAGTGGCCACTGTCAATGCCACCGGGATCCCAATCCTAGATTCTCAAGGGGGTTCCCAGGTGGTAATTAGGAACTAGGTGGGTTTGGTGAGATATAAAAAAGCTCACTGGTAGTCTGATCGACAGAGGTGCCCATCTATATTAGGATAGGTCAGAGTCAACTGGTTTAATGACCATCAAGTTTCATGATTTCACCATAAAAACAAGTTTTATAGCTACAAGTTGCCACTTCCTCATTTCAGGGTGATACACTGATATTTGGCATGGATGGGTGGTGCCAGAGGAGTAATTAAAACATTTAGGGCCCGGTGCAAGAAACCGTGAAGGACCCACCTGACCTTCAGGTCCCTTTCCATGGGTGCCAAGGACCTTTCTATTGGTCCCAGGGCCCTTCCCTCCGAGCCTGGTGCCCTTCCCTCTGAGCCTGGGGCCTTTCCCACTGATCCCAGGGCCCTTTATTCCCATCATGGGGCCCTTTATAAGCCTCAGTTCACACACTGCTGCAAAACATATTCATTTAAACGGGTGCTATCTTAATCATTGCAACTCGTAAAAAAAAAAGTTTCCTCCACTACTTTTATGACACTTTGAGTGCCATAGACTACAATGTTAAATCACAAATGTCACAAGGAAGTTGCGAGGAAATCCCAAGCAAGTAGCTAGCAAGTCGCATGAGCAAGCAAGTGTGAACCGAGTCTGATGGTCCTGTAACAGGACCTTTTCACATGTTCTGCAGCGGCCCCCCTTCTTGCTGTCTTGGGCCCCCCCCATGGTGGTGGAACGCCAGGGCCCAGTCACAAGTGCGACCTTTGTTACCCTGGTAGTTCCGCCCCTGGGTTTCGCTATATAATACAGGTTCCTGCAGTCTCTGCCCGGCTGCTTCCCTTCCAGAGCAAATACCCACCTGCTTTAGGCTTTAACCCTCCGGCATCTTGTGCCCTGTCCATGCCAGAGGCCTCATCTCTACATTCCTGGCCTTAAAATCTATAAGGAAGGAATGTCCACCCTGAAATAGCATTGCTGTGCTCTACTGATGGTAGTCTAAGGATGGCAAATACAGTCACATCACATTGACAACTTATCCGGGGTCACTTGACTTGTCAATCACCTGTAGTGGGCAATCTGCAGCAGTCACACGTGAAAGCATCCAGCAGCACATATAGCAAGCAATCTTCCCTAACTCAGTCTCTCTCCATCTGGGGTCATTAGTACTCACTCAGAGGTTCAGGTTTGCCTTAGGCTGTCTGTGTCCACTCCTTGCGGATAGTCCCTCTGAAATAGGATGATTGCAGAAACCTCTAGTAGGGTGTACCTCTCCCAGGTCTTCCAGGGGGATAGCCCCACTCCAGGGAACACTTGGCCTTGCTTAAAAGGCCTTTTGCAACCAGCCCTAGCCTCTACCACCATAAGGGTCAGGAAGTCTACAGCTGGCTCTTCTGGGTTCAGTTGTATCTTGCCCCGGCCTCCAGAGCTGTCCAAGGCCTTCACTCTGGGACTACATCTGTTGAATTGTGCGATCTCTGGCTCCCATGCCCCATATGCACCAAGGCTCCTCCCAACCTGGCTTATATGTGGGCACTGACTGACTCATTACATCACTACAAGAGGGCTCTAACTAAAAGGGACCTAGCACCTGAATACACTATTCTCCGTAACCTCTCTCTCTTCTAGGACAGTGCTAATTGCACCTTCTTACATGGAGATTGGGCTCCGGGGACTTGGAAGAACTGTCCCTCATTGGCAGCCAAATCCCTCTGTCTCTCTTTCCTCCTTAGTTGTCCTTCTTTTTTGTCTAATGCAGTGGTATCCAAACTGTGGCCAGGGGGGCTGGATGCAACCCTTTGCTTGCTTTTATCTGGCCCTTAGGTCATTATAACCCCCCACTGTCAGCAGAAGAGGGACATTTCCTGCCACTGACACTGGGGCACTTTTCCACCCATTGACACCAATGATGGGGCACTATTCCTCCCATTGACACCAATTATGGGGTACTATTAGCCCACTAACACCAACAACGGGGCACTATTCTTCCCATTGACGCCAATGATGGGACACTATTAACCCACTGACACCAACGATGGGGCACTATTAACCCCAATGACACCAACTATGGGGCTCTATTCCTGCCGTTAATACCAATGATGGGGCACTATTCCACCCACTGACACCAACGATGGGGCATTATTCCTCCCACTGACACCAACGATGGGGCACTATTACTCCCACTGATACCAATGATGGGACACTATTACTTCCATTGATACCAATGATGGGACACCATTCCTCCCATTGATACCAACGATGGGGTACCATTCTTCCTATTGATACCAAAAATGGGGTACCATTCCTCCCATTGACACCAATGATGGGGCGCTATTAACCCACTGACACCAACAACGGGGCACTATTCCTCCCATTGACACCAACGATGGGGCACTATTACCCCCACTGATACCAATGATGGGACACTATTCCTCCCACTGATACCAATGATGGGACACTATTCCTCCCACTGATACCAATGATGGGGCACTATACCTCCCACTGACACCAATGATGGAGCACTATTCCTCCCACTGATACCAATGATGGGACACTATTCCTCCCACTGATCACTATTACTCCCACTGATACCAATCATGGGGCACCATTCCTCCCATTGATACCAACAATGGGGCACTATTACTCCTGCTGATAGGGCACTATTACTCCCACTGACACCAATGATGGGGCACTATTCCTTCTATTGATACCAAAGATGGGGTGCCATTCTTCTCATTGATACCAATGATGGGGTATCATTTCTCCCATTGACACCAATGATTGGGCACTATTCCTCCCACTGACACCAATGATGGGGCACTATTAACCCCACTGATACCAATGATGGGGCACTATTAACCCCACTGATATCAACGATGGGACACTATTCCTCCCACTGATACCAATGATGGGGCACTACTCCTCCAACTGATACCAATGATGGGACACTATTCCCCCCACTGATACCAATGATGGGACATTATTCCTCCCACTGATACCAATGATGGAGCACTATTCCTCCCACTGATACCAATGATGGAGGGGGAGTCAAAATATCAGCACTTGTGGGTTTAACCATCTGCCTTTTACATATTCATTATTTGTGTAGCAAGGGTGTGCTGCTTTCCTACATGTATTCCATTAAAGGTGCCCCTTCCTTTCATCTTTGAAAGCTGTTAAGTATTAAGATCATTTTATTTATAGATTAGTGCAACCAACTGCTATGAAAAGATAGTTTGATCCACTTACGTAAAGCATGATTTCCTCTTGGGCATTGTCATAATTACAGCCCATAATTCTCCGAGATGCTTTAATCATAGCGCCTAATGGCTCAGTTGCTATTAGGGTTAATAAGGGGGGGGGGGATGCCTTCCCTTATCCCTCTGTTGAGTGGAAATTACTTTGACACAAAACCATTGATACACAAATTGGCCTTAGGGTTAGTCTACGGTAGCGTCACCCCGGTTTTGTAGACATATCTCCAAAGCCAAGTCTCATCACTGTCCACGGGGAAGGCTATTCAATGCCGTCGAAGGCTTAAGCCATGTCTAAAAACAGCAGTGCCCTTGTGTGCCATCCTGTCTGATGGCATTAGCATAATTATGTAAAGCGATCCGAGATTAATAGCGGTGGATATGTTGGACATAAAACCTGACCGGCATGAATCACTACGGGGTTCACCTTAGAAAGTCTGAGTATCAGAACTCAAGATTTTAGAATGTATTATATTTAAGGAGATGGGTGTTTATGTCTCTAAAAACAACAGGTCTGCACTCATCTTAATTAGAAAAAACTTTTTTTATTTTTTTTGTTTGGATAGTGATAGAAAGGATTATAATGTTTTATTGTGGGAAGTTCAAAATTCGTTTGTCTATCCAAATCAATACATAAAATTACAAATAGTAATCTGTGAAGCTTTAAAAATAAAAACTTGTAGGAACTAAGAAAAATTAATGGATATATATATATAATTTTGGATAGAGCAAGAAGGAAGGATTAGAACTCCTTTCAATGCAAGGAATTTACGAATAATAATATATAATAAATAATAATAATATTCCCTAGGGTTCAATATTGAGTTGGCCCACCCTTTGCAGCTATAACATCTTCAACTCTTCTGGGAAGGCCGTCCACAAGGTTTAGGAGTGTGTCTATGGGAATCTTTGACCATTCTTCCAGAAGAGCATTTGTGAGGTCAGGCACTGATGTTGGAACAAGATGACCTGGCTCGCAGTCTCCGCTCAAATTCACCCCCAAAGGTGTTTTATGTGGTTCAGGTCAGGACAGTCAAGTTCCTCCACCCCAAACTTGCTCATCCATGTCTTTATAGACCTTGCTTGGTGCACTGGTTGGGACCATGAAATTGTCCAAAATGTCTTGGTATGCTGACGCCTTAAGAGTTCACTTAACTGGAACTAAGGGGCCAAGCCCAACCCCTGAAAAACAACCCAACACCATAATCCCCCCTCCACCAAATGATTTGGACTAGTGCACAAAGCAAGGTCCATAAAGACCTGGATGAGCGAGTTTGGGGTGGACCTTGCTTGGTGCACTGACTACCAAGACATTTTGGACAATTTCATGCTCCCAACTTTTTGGGAACAGTTTGGGGACGGCCCCTTCCTATACCAACATGACTGCGCACCAGTGCCAAAGCAAGGTCCATAAAGACATCGAGTGAGCGAGTTTGGGGTAGAGGAACTTGACTGGCCTGCACAGACTCCTGACCTCTACCCCATAGAACACTTTTGGTGTGAATTAGGGCAGGGACTGCAAGCTCATCCATGTCATTATGGACCTTGCTTTGTGCACTGGTGGGCAGTCATGTTGGAACAGGAAGGGGCCATCCCCAAACTGTTCCCACAAAGTTGGGAGCATGAAATTGTCCAAAATGTCTTGGTATGCTGACGCCTTAAGTGTTCCCTTCACTGGAACTAAGGGGTCGAGTCCAACCCCTGAAAATCAACCCCCCCACCACCACCATAATCCCCCCTCCACCAAATGATTTGGACCAGTGCACAAAGCAAGATCCATAAAGACCTGGATGAGCGAGTTTGGGATGAAGGAACTTGACTGGCTTGCACAGAGCCATGACCCCCAACCCGATAGAACACCCTGTGGGATGAAGAGAATGATCGTAAAATTATATTTATTGAACGTGATTTTGAAAACTAAAGCTTTTTGGTTGTGTCAAACAGAATTATAATTCTTAGTTCGAAGGTTTCCCATTCTTGCATGGCATTGAATACCCTTGCCTACCCTTCAACAACAAATACGTTATGTCCTCCACATGGTGGTCTAGTTGTGAGAAATTGATGTTCCACAGGTGGGAAGCAATTATCTACCTTGTGTCCTATTATTGTGTGTTTATGCAGATCCGGTGAATGTCTTGGGTCAAGGGACGTTTGGTCCAGGTGTGCTGTTAATATTTTATGAGTTCTATCACTGAAGAACATGTTGAGAAATATCACAGTGTACGTAAAGCTAAAACTTTTATTTTTATTTATTTTTTTTAATTAAAAAAATATATTTTTTGCCATCTGATTCCATTGGGTCCCATTTGGAAATCTTTGCAAAGTGAAGGGATATCTCCTCTTAGTTGTCACCAAAATAGGTTTCTCCATTGGAAAAAAAAAATTCCCTCAAGTCCTGTTTGTGTGACAATTCAAAAATTTTGCATTTCCCATAGTTTTTTTTGGAACCAGAAAATTGTATCAAATACTTACCATAATTTTTTTCCTGGTGCCAGTCAATGGCAGCATACTACCACATGTATGCTGCCTTGTTGGCACCACGTGGTTCAAATACTTAAGGTAATTTTCCTTTGCCATAATTTTCCTTTTATTCTTCAATTCTTGCATCGGGGAAAACAGAAAATTGTATCAAATCCTTACCACAATTTTTTTCCTGGCACAAGTCAATGGCAGCATACTACCACATGTACGCTGCCTTGTTGGCACCAGGAAAATGGAAAAGCGCATCAAATAAATACTGACTGTAATTTTCCATTCCTTTCCTGTAATATTCCTTTCATTTTTGTACTGGAGGAAATAGAAAAGTGCATCAAATTCTTACCTTAATTTTTTCCTGCCACCAATTCATGGCAGCATACTACCACATGCATGCTGCCCTGTTGGCACCAAGAAAATGGAGAAGTGTATCAAATACTTGCTGTAATTTTCCTTTCCTGTAATTTTCCTTTCATTCTTGCATCAGGGAAAACAGAAAATTTTATCAAATCCTTACCTCAATTTTTTTCCTGGCACCAATCCATGGCAGCGTACTACCACATGTGTGCTGCCTTGATGGCACCAGGAAAATGGAAAAGCGCATCAAATAAATACTGACTGTAATTTTCCATTCCTTTTCTGTGATATTCCTTTCATTTTTGCACTGGAGAAAATAGAAAAGTGTATCAAATTCTTACCCTAATTTTTTCCTGGCGCCAATTCATGGTAGCATACTACCACATGTGCATGCTGCCCTGTTGGCACCATGAAAATGGAGAAGTGTATCAAATACTTACTGTAATTCCTTTCCCGTAATTTTCCTTTCATTCTTGCATCGGGGAAAACAGAAAATTGTATCAAATCCTTACCTTAATTTTTTTCCTGGCACCGATCCATGGCAGCATACTACCACATGTGTGCTGCCTTGTTGGCACCACGAAAATAAAAGTGGTTCAAATACATACTGTCATTTTCCTTTCCCATAATTTTCCTTTCATTCTTGCATCGAGGAAAAATGTAATAAAATGTAGTAGGAAAATTAGCATGCCTATCATTCTTCCTTGTTATTTTTTTGGGACAAAAAAAACCCCAGCCCTTCCCTCTTCTGTCAAAAGTGTTAAATATGTTAAAAATAAAAAAAAGAAGAATATAGGGGAGTGATACGCACACAAATTTGTCTTCTCATTTTTACTAATACAATTTTGTAAAATTTAATACAATTTAGTAGGGAAATGAGTGTGCCTATCATTCTTCGTTGTTGTTTTTTTAGGACAATAAACGCTGGACCCAGCCCTTCCCTCTTCTGTCAAAAATGTTAAAAATAAAGAAGAATAAAGGGGAGTGATACGCACACAAATTTGTCTTCTCATTTTTACTAATACAATTTTGTAAAATTTAATAAAATTTAGTAGGGAAATGAGTGTGCCTATCATTCTTCGTTGTTGTTTTTTTAGGACAATAAACTCTGGACCCAGCCCTTCCCTCTTCTGTCAAAAGTGTTAAATATGTTAAAAATAAAAAAAAGAAGAATATAGGGGAGTGATACGCACACAAATTTGTCTTCTCATTTTTACTAATACAATTTTGTAAAATTTAATAAAATTTAGTAGGGAAATGAGTGTGCCTATCATTCTTCGTTGTTGTTTTTTAGGACAATAAACGCTGGACCCAGCCCTTCCCTCTTCTGTCAAAAATGTTAAAAATAAAAATAAAGAAGAATAAAGGGGACAGATACTCACCCTAATTTGTCAATTAAAATTTATTAATAATATTTTGTAAAATGCAATAACATTTATTGTTGCCAATTAGTGTGCCTATCATTCTTTCTTGTTATTTTTTGGGGAGGATAAACACTGGACCCAGCCCTTCCCTCTTCTGTCAAAAATGTAAAAAAAAAAAAAAATGAAGAATATAGTGGACTGATACTTACACTAATTTGTCTATTTAATTTAATTAATAATATTTTGTAAAATGTAATACAATTTTGTAGGCAAATTAGTGTGCCTATCATTCTACTTTATTTTTTTGGGGACAATAACCACCTGTCCCAGTCCTTCCCTCTTCTGTCAAAAATGTTAAAAATAAAAAATAAATAAAAATATAGAGGACTGATACACAAACTAGTTTGTCTATTCAATTTTATTAATAATATTTTGTAAAAGGTAATAAAATGTATTAGGCCAATTAGTGTGCCTATCATCTTCCTTGTTATTTTTCTGGGGCAATAATCATCGGACCCAGCCCTTCCCTCTTCTGTCAAAAATGTTAAAAATAAAAAAGAAGAATGTAGAGGACTGATACGCACACTTATTTGTCTATTCAATTTTATTAATAATATTTTAAAATGTAATAAAATTTAGTAGGAAAATGATTGCGCCTATCATTCTTCTTCGTTAATTTTTGTTTTTTGGGGACAATAATCAACTGACTCAGTCTTTCCCTCTTCTGTCAAAAATGTTAAAAATAAAGAAGAATAAAGGGGACAGATACTCGCCCTAATTTGTCTGTTGAAATTTATTAATAATATTTTGTAAAATGCAAAAAAAATTTATTAGGCAAATTAATGTGCCTATCATTCTTCCTTGTTATTTTTTAGGGACATTAAACACTGGACCCATCCCTTACCTCTTCTGTCAAAAATGTTAAAAAAAAAAAAAAAAAAAAAGAAGAATATAGGGGACTGATACTTACACTAATTTGTCTATTTAATTTCATTAATAATATTTTGTAAAATGTAAAAAATTCTGTAGGCAAATTAGTGTGCCTATCATTCTACTTTATTTTTTGGGGGGGACAATGAACACCTGTCCCAGTCCTTCCCTCTTCTATCAAAAATGTAAACAAAAAAAAAAAAAGAATATAAAGGACTGATACACCAACTAGTTTTTTAATAATATTTTGTAAAAGGTAATAAAAGTATTAGGCAAATTAGTGTGCCTATCATCTTCCTTGTTATTTTTTTCTGAGACAATAAATATCGGACCCAGCCCTTCCCTCTTCTGTCAAAAATTTTAAAAATAAAAAAGAAGAGGACTGATATGCACACTTATTTGTCTATTCAATTTTTTTAAAATAATATTTTAAAATGTAATCAAATTTAGTAGGAAAATGATTGTGCCTATCATTCTTCCTCATTATTTTTATTTTTTTAAATTTTTTTAGGGACAATAAACAGTCTTTCCCTCTTCTGTCAAAAAAAAAAAAAAAAAAGTTTTTTGCACCCCTAGGGAAGTCTAGATATTTAAAAACCCAAGTAAGTAATTAAGTCAAGTCAGTATGGAGGGCATTCACGTTGTTACTGGTTGAGTGCAAATTAGTCCACAGGGAACGTATGGATTTCTCTCAATTCATTTTAAGCTCTGAGTTTTGTCTAAAATTAGATATTAGCATTGGAGCATTCATTAAGGAAGATCCTGGATATGCAACGGTGTATCAGACTCTGAGTTCTTGTATATTTGATGGACAGTTGGTGGTTCAATAAAAAAGGTCTATATGGAAGGGAGGCAGGGGGGGGCACCTTTGTTCTTTCCCTCTCACTAATGGAGATTCTTTGACAGCAGCCCATTAATATCCTCCCTTGCTCTGGGTGAAGTATGCAATTATTGGGCCCATTTTAGAAGTTGACTTGTTGGTCTCAGGAGCCAAAAGTGTAATTCTTAAATCAGTGAAATAAAAAAAAATATATATAAAAAATATAAAAAATAACAATAATAAAAAAAAAAAATTAAAAAAGCACAAAACTCCTTGTTGTCTTCTTCACAGATGCTGACTAATTATACCCATAGTAAAAGCTGCATTTTTTGTAAAAAAAAACAAAAAAAAAACACCCTTTGGGTCCCAGGACCCAACACTTTTTTTTCAAGGTCATTACTAAAGCTATAACTTTTTGGGACATGAACGTATAAAAAACATGTGACATAAATAAAGTTTTAGTAAAATAAAAAAAAAAAAGAAAAAGAAAAAAATCACAAAACTCTATGTTGTCTTCTTCACAGATGCTGACTAATTATACCCATAGTAAAAGAAGCATTTTTTGTAAAAAAACCCAAAAGAAACCCTTTGGGTCCCAGGACCCGACACTTTTTTTTCAAGGTCATTACTAAAGCTACACTTTTTGGAACATGAACATATATAAAACATGTGACATAAATAAAGTTTTAGTGAAAGGAAAAAAAAATGTAAAAAAATAAATCACAAAACTCCTTGTTGTCTTCTTCACAGATGCTGACTAATTATACCCATAGTAAAAGCTGAATTTTTTGTAAAAAAAAAAAAAAAAAAAAAAAAAAACCCTTTGGGTCCCAGGACCTGACACTTTTTTTTCAAGGTCATTACTAAAGCTACACTTTTTGGGACATGAACATATATAAAACATGTGACATAAATAAAGTTTTAGTGAAAGGAAAAAAAATAAATAAAAAACAAAAAAAAACAAAGAAAAAAAAAAAAGTTACAACCAATAATGAAAGTAGAAATAAATAAAGTTACAACCAAGCAGTGAACTCCCCCCAAAAATATGAAGCCGTCCTGCCCCCATGTCCTTTCACTAATGGAGATTCTTTGACAGCAACCCATTAATATCCTCCCTTGCTCTGGGTGAAGTATGCAATTATTGGGCCCATTTTAGAAGTTGACTTTTGTTGGTCTCAGGAGCCAACAGTGTAATTCTTACATCAGTGAAATAAAAAAATATAAAAAATAATAATAAAAAAAAAAAATTAAAAAAGCACAAAACTCCTTGTTGTCTTCTTCACAGATGCTGACTAATTATACCCATAGTAAAAGCTGCATTTTTTGTAAAAAAAAACAAAAAAAAAAAACAAAACACCCTTTGGGTCCCAGGACCCGACACTTTTTTTTCAAGGTCATTACTAAAGCTATAACTTTTTGGGACATGAACGTATAAAAAACATGTGACATAAATAAAGTTTTAGTAAAATAAAAAAAAAAAATAAAAAGAAAAAAATCACAAAACTCTATGTTGTCTTCTTCACAGATGCTGACTAATTATACCCATAGTAAAAGAAGCATTTTTTGTAAAAAAACCCAAAAGTCCCAGGACCCGACACTTTTTTTTCAAGGTCATTACTAAAGCTACACTTTTTGGAACATGAACATATATAAAACATGTGACATAAATAAAGTTTTAGTGAAAGGAAAAAAAATTAAATAAAAAAAAAAAAAATAAAAAAAAAAAATTAAGTTACAACCAAGCAATAAACTCTCCCCCTGAAAATATGAAGCCGCCCGGCCCCCATGTCCTCTCACTGTTTGTCCCCCCCCCCAACAAAAATTACCACCAGCCGCCACTGCTTGGAAGGCTGTCCACAAGGTTTAGGAGTGTGTCTATGGGGATGTTTGATCATTCTTCCAGAAGCGCATTTGTGAGGTCAGGCATTGATGTTGGACGAGAAGGCCTGGCTTGCAGTCTCCGCTCTAATTCATCCCAAAGGTGTTTTATGGGGTTGAGGTCAGGACAGTCTAGTTCCTCCACCCCAAACTCGCTCATCCATGTTTTTATGGACCTTGCTTTGTGCACTGGTCCAAATCATTTGGTGGAGGGGGGATTATGGCGTGGTGTTGCTTTTCAGGGGTTGGGCTTGTCCCCTCATTTCCAGTGAAGGGAACTCTGAAGGTGTTAGCATACAAGACATTTGGGAGCACCAAATTATCCAAAATGTCTTGGAGTGTTGACGACTTAAGAGTTCCCTTCACTGGAACTAAGGGGCCAAGCCCAACCCCTGAAAAACAAGTTCCTCCACCCTAAACTCGCTCATCAATATCTTTATGGACCTTGCTTTGGGCACTGATCCAAATCATTTGGTGGAGGGGGGATTATGGTGTGGGGTTGTCTTTCGGGGGTTGGGCTTGTCCCCTTAGTTCCAGTGAAGGGAACTCTTAAGGTGTCAGCATACCAAGACATTTGGGAGCATGAAATCGTCCAAAATATCTTGGTATGCTGACGCCTTAAGAGTTCCCTTCACTGGAACTAATGGGCCAAGCCCAACCCCTGAAATATGACCACACACCATAATCCCAGCTCCACCAAATGATTTGGACCAGTGCACAAAGCAAGGTCCATAAAGACATGGATGAGCGAGTTTGGGGTGGAGAAACTTGACTGGCCACAACAGAGTCCTGACCTCAACCCAATAGAAGCCCTAGGGATGAATTAGAGCGGAGACTGCGAGCCAGGTCTTCTCTCCAACATCAGTGCCGGACCTCACAAATGCGCTTCTGGAAGAATGGTCAAACTTTCCCATAGACACACTCCTAAACCTTGTGGATGGCCTTCCCAGAGGAGTTGAAGCTGTTATAGCTGCAAAGGGTGGGCCAACTCAATATTGAACCCTATGGACTAAGACTGGGATGCAGGCGTCCCAATACTTTTGGCAATTATGTTATCCCACTGTATATGCAAAAAATGGAAAAGCGACCCTGGCAGCGAAAGGGTTAAAGACGGAGATGGGCAGAACAAAAAATTGAGGTTGGGGTTTCCGTTGCTAAAATTCTTTGGCCCAAGAGCTAACATTTTATTTCTACAGCCAGACTGATGTAACGGCTTGGCGTTTTTTTTTTTGCTATGCTTCCAAGCTGAACTGCGAATCTATTTCCACTATCAGTTTGAGGAACAAGTTTGACTTTTTTTCTCCCTTCGCGTCAAGCTTTTCCGAAGGGTGTATTTCACCTTTCAGCCGCTGATCGGTGCTACTCAAGACGCCAAAAAAGGAGGACGGTTAGAGTCACCCTGGAATGTATTCTTTGTGTAAATGTTCAAACGCTTTAAATGTAACAAGGCTAAAGTGCTAAACTACTCCACTGCAACAGGAAAACTCCATTTAAAATTAGAAACGTTATCTGGATAGAGATGCACCCACCAGGCCATATGGAGAAATCCCTGTCTGTCTACATCAGGCAAGTCTTCTGACTAATGTGACTTTGCTTTTCCTCGGCGGAGAGTGGCTGACTCCCACATTACTCATTAGAATTGATTCACTCAAGCAGTAGAGGCTGTTTGCTTTGCAAAGTACATTTCTTTCACAAAGCGAACGATCACTGAAGGTGAAGCGATTTTCATTTCAAATCGCCAATTATGTACAAAGGAAATTAAAAAAAAAAAAATATGTATTCTTGGCTCATGGTTGGGTGACTGAAGCAGGCATCTTAAAAGTAATTGTAAACTGTAACAGGAAGATATTTCGATTTGGCACACTTCTCATTCAATGTACTTACTATCCCTCGTGCTTATAGGCATAACCTACTGCAAATAAGTGACCAAAAACTCCACTAAGGGGCCTTCTACAAGACAGGGCTGTCCAGGGCCAACCTTTTTTGCCCACAGTAGTCACAACTCGCGTGCCCACCATTCTGTCCCCTGTGCACAAATGGTGGGTTGGAAACCCTTTGTCAGGACCCGGATCTGTACCTGAAACCTCTGCTGTGTCTGGAGGTATCTCTTCTTGCTCTGCCACTTGAGATGCTTTAGAGGGCTTTGTCTGATTCGTTAGTCAACCTTGCCTTGTGTCTTGTTTCTCTTGAACCTTAAACCCTTAGCTATTAGCTATGAGCTTCCTATTTTAGCCATGCCTTTGCACTTCCTGTTTGCCAGATTTTTGTTCTCTCTCCAGCCAATATCTCGCTCTTGTCACTCCTGCAGCCATACGTATCTTTGCTACCACTTGTTAGTGACCTTGTTCCTCAACCATGCTTTTGCTTGATCCTGACCTGCAACCACTTGTTACCGACCTTGGGCTTGTTCTTTGATTGTGCTTCCACTTCATCCCAACCTGTAAACACTTGTTACCAACCTTGGGCTTGTTCTTTGACTGTGCTTCCATTCATCCCAACCCGTAAACACTTGTTACCAACCTTGGGCTTGTTTTTTGACTGTGCTTCCATTCATCCCAACCTATAAACACTTGTTACCAACCTTGAACTTGTTCTTTGACTGTGCTTCCACTTCATTCCAACCTGCAACCACTTGTTACCAACCTTGGGCTTGTTCCTTGATTATGCTTCTGCTTCATCCCAACCTGCAACCACGTGCTACCAACCTTGGGCTTGTTCCTTGACTATGCTTCCACTTCATCCCAACCTGCAACCACTTGTTATTGACCTTTGGCTTGTTTACTGACTACGCTTCTGCTTGATCCCTACCTGTTTTATCTTCTACTGGACCCTGGCTTGCTCACCTCCCAGTGGGCCGATCCTGAGGATCTTCATCAGCAACAGGCATTCACTTAAATCACTATACTTCAGCCAGAGGCTCCATTCACCTCTTTTATTAAAGAAACTTGAAGTGTTGTTACATCTTTACAGGTAGAAAAATAGTTTGTTTGCGATGAATGGTTTCCACTCTTTGGCCTATGGCAAGTCTTGTCCATAATCAGTAGTGTGCCCTAGTCCTAATCAGGTTCCGGGGGGTGGGGGGCCCACTCCAGGGTTAAGAAAGACTGGATCTCACATTCTCCTGGTCTCCAATAGCAACAACCGACAACGGTTGGGAACACTCACTGTTCAAGGCCTCACATCTTGTCTGTGGTTCCAGTTTTGGGGTCAGATTGTCTAGCCGAACACCTGGTGCTCATGTGACATGGGGGCCAGGTCACTTGCTGCGTGCTACTTGGAGGGTCCTCACTGACAGCTAGAGGCTCCATTCAACTCTTTTATTGAAGAAACTTTAAGCATTACTACATTCTAACATATAAAAAAAATAGTTTTGTTTGCAATGAATGGTTTCCACTGGTTGGCCTATTGCAAATTTTGTCCAAGATTAGTAGTGTGCCCTAGTCCTAACCCGGTATCAGGGGAGCCCACTCCGGGGTTAAGGAAGCCGAAAACTGGATCTCCCATTCCCATGTCTTTATTCAGGCAACTCCACTCCCATCTGCCTAACTTTCCTCTCCAAGCTCCACCCAAAACATATATAAGATCCTGGAGGACTTGAGGCAGAAACCTGCTCTATAGGGGCATAAAACTAACTCCTGCCTACATGCCGATTTACCAAAAAAACCCTAAAACTAAACAAAAGCTTTAAAAACAAGTCACCAATAGGAACTCAATATTTTATATTTTATAGATTACATTCTTCAAATTATAAACAAAACAGAAGAGACAGGATGCCACCAACTAAGTATAACTCTATTAGCAAATAAAAATGATAAACCCAGTAAGGCCTCCATTGCAAAGTACAGGAAAGCCATCGTGTAAATAATACATTCTCCCTCAGTTCCAATCGAAACGGACATTGAGCCTGGAGCCGAGTGGCAGAGTTCCCCCAGGGAATGTAGGAGTAGTGCCAGGAAGCTGCTGGATACCAGGTGGCAGTGGAAAGACCAAGGTGGAACGTAGAACGATGCCGTGAAGCAGCTGAGAGTTCCGGACTCGGCAGGTGGTGTCAGGTGTGGGCGTGCTTACGCGTTTTAGGGCTGTACATGCCCATTTGAGGTGGCGCCTTCTCTTTTCTTTATTATGTGCACTGGAGTTACTCAAGCTTCTGGCTAAAGAGGAGTTGCAGCCATCATCAAGTGCTACCATTATTTACCTGTTCCCTACAGACTTTTGACATTTTGGGGCATATACGCGTGATTTATTTACGCTCAACTTTTGCGACAACATTCACGTGTCTTCGTATGCTCTGGATAGACTTGGTATAATGTACGGCTTTCATTTATCATCTGAACTGATCCGTACATGTTATGCTGGAATTTTCCCCCCGAGCCGTAAGCCCAATGCTATACTGACCAAAGGCCTTCTATACATATCTTTGACAGTTGTATAATCCAGGGACTTTTGGCTTTCTCGCTGAAAAATACATGAAGAGGCTTTGATGACTCTCGTGATTTTCTTCTTATGCTCTGCGCTTATCAATGAGATCATGGCTGTGGCTAAATTAACTGAACAGATTGGGATATCTCTTCAGATGGTAGCTGGGATCTGACAGATTAAGACCGTTGCCTTTGTAAATAAGCTACTCTTGTCATTCTGAAAACCTTGGCTCCTCTACAACGGGCAATTTTTGAGCCACAGAAAAGAAAAAAAAAATGTATTCAAGAAATGTAATATGGTTTAAGTTGTAAAAGAGCATAGGCTGAGAACTCGCTGGCTTTTTACTTAGGCTACCGGCTCTCTGGGTGAGTTGAGCGCTGTTCTCCGAATGAAGGAAAAAAAAAAAGCATCCAAGAGGTGCTGGGACTTTGACATGAGTTCATTGACAGTAGAGAGAAGACAAAACATTTCGGAGGGCTCAGTGGCTCAGGTTTGGCTGCTCACAACAACATGCCTACCCTCCAATGGGTACCCAGAAGGTTACCGGAAAAAAAAAATGCACAAATAGAAAAAGTGCCAGACCAAATAATAGAAGAGTCCAAATTCATGTACTGGTTTTCTCTCGGAAAAAAACAACAACAACGTGTTTCAACGTTTTGTTTTTTTTTACCCCAGAAACGCATTGGTTGATTTTTAGTGTAAACCAATAAATTCATTTGCACTCTTTTATTCTTTGGTCTGGTGCTCCTTCCATTGGTGCATGCTTTTTTTCTGAGCACCAGATTGACGGAAGTGACTGCAGTATCGAGGCAGGAATTAAGCTGCAGGAGGAAGGATTCTGCCCTCTTTCCCTTCCAAGGCAGCCTGACACAGGCAGAAAAGGGCCCTTAGTCCAATGCATGTCTGTCATCTGTGGGAAGAATGCTCCTTACATTGGTGGTCAGTGAGAAGAATGTTCCTTACATTGGTGATCAGTGGGAAAAATGCTCCTTACATTGGTGGTCAGTGGGAAGAATGTTCCTTACATTGGTGGTCAGTGGGAAGAATGTTCCTTACATTGGTGATCAGTGGGTAGAATGTTCCTTACATTGGTGATCAGTGGGAAAAATGCTCCTTACATTGGTGATCAGTGGAAAAAATGCTCCTTACATTGGTGGTCAGTGAGAAGAATGTTCCTTACATTGGTGATCAATGAGAAGAATGTTCCTTACATTGGTGATCAGTGAGAAGAATGTTCCTTACATTGGTGATCAGTGGGAAGAATGTTCCTTACATTGGTGATCAGTGGAAAGAATGCTCCTTACATTGGTGATCAGTAGGATGAATGCTCCTTACATTAGTGGACAGTGGAAAGAATGCTCCTTACATTGGTGATCAGTAGGATGAATGCTCCTTACATTAGTGGACAATGGAAAGAATGCTCCTTACATTGGTGATCAGTGGGAAGAATTTTCCTCACATTGGTGATCAGTGGGAAGAATGTTCCTTACATTGGTGGTCAGTGAGAATAAGGCCCCTTACATTGGAGGTCAGTGGGAAGAATGCTCCCTACATTGGTGGTCAGTGGCAAGTGTGTTCCTTACATTGGTGGTCAATGGGAAGAGTTCCCCTTACATTGGAGGTCAGTGGAAAGAATGTTCCTTACATTGGTGATCAGTGGGAAGAATGTTGCTTACATTGGTGATCAGTGGGAAGAATGTTCCTTACATTGGTTTAGTGGTCAGTGGAAGAATGTTCCTTACATTGGTGGTTAGTGGGCAGAATGTCTCTTATATTGGTCAGAAAAATGCCCCCTTACATTGGTCTCAAGTCAGAAGCATGCCCATCTTATATTGGTGATCAGTGGGAAGGATGTCCTCCTTACATTGGTGGCCAGTAGGAAAAATGTCCTCCTTATATTGGTGGTCAGTGGGAAGGATGTCCTCCTTATATTGGCGGTCAGTGGGAAGGATGTCCTCTTTACATTGGTGGCCAGTGGGAAGAATGTCCTCCTTATATTGGTGGTCAGGATGTCCTCCTTACATTGGTGGCCAGTGGGAAGAATGTCCTCCTTATATTGGCGGTCAGTGGGAAGGATGTCCTCTTACATTGGTGGTCGGTGGGGAAGAATGCTTCTTACACTGGTGGTCATTGGGAAGAGCTGTTGTTCCAATGGAGGTCATTAAGAAGAAAACCCCCTAAAAGATCTTTGGTGTTATTTGTTTATTATCTGCCCCTTGCTCAAGGAGCCCTCAACAACCTCCAAAGAAACCCTAGCTGAGAACGGCTAAACTAACAGTAAGTGAAAGCACGGTTAAAGTGCGTTAGAACTTAGAACCCCTAACCTATGCTGGTGTTGTGTGACCATTATACACAATACATTGACAATGCTGTAGCTACTTTGCATTGCGGACCAATATTAGAAGCTGAGGTTCATGAGTTTATCGGATCAAACGTGGCTTACTTTAAAAGTGATGTGATTACTAAGAATGGTTTGGTTGGGCAGAAGGAGAGTGACTCATTTCGGTTTGTCGAAATCACCCCGAGACACGTTATTGACTTATAACTGGAAAGGTTAAACTGCTCTCTAAGCATTGCGAAACAAAATACAAGAACCGTGACTTGCCTATTGCAATAATAAAGTACGTCTGGATTTCTACGATTCTTTTGTTATCGCCGTAAATGAGTTTCTGTGTTTGAGGTCTTCAGTTCGACTACTTGAGCAGTTTTGCTGATCGTATCTAGATAATCCAAAGCTGAACTCCCGTCAGGTATAAAAGATGATAATAATTACAGCTAAGTATTCGTAAAAGTGTATCCAAAACCCATGAACGCAAATTTGATACATTGTTGCCTACCAGTCCTAAGGATTTTTTTTTCTCCTTTACTTTCACATGGGGAACCCTCCCATCCTGGAGAAAGGCGCATTGGGCAGCCCATTCAAAATTCCCTTGAACTTACTTGGATAATAATCACAGAGTAACTATTATATCAACATATCCACAATGCTACATGTAGAAAATCATCTTTTTCACCTCGAAAAAACCCAGAAAAAATGTTTGCGGTGGGCCTTTGATATGTACAACACTGATGTGTCATCTAACTTAAAGACGTCTCCACGGGTAGCTTTCTTATTGAAGAGTCCTGGATCCGTGATTGACATAAAAAAAAGAACTTACTTGGATTTTTCTTTCTAGTAGCAAAAGCAGCAATCCTTCGACAATGGAAAACAAAATATCTGTCAACGATGTAGGAATGGATATGAGAACTTAAGGAAATAACCGTACAACCGCTACCCCCCAATATACACCTGGCGGCTTAGCTCCTTTTACAGAAGTAATTCAAAACTCGGTAAAAGGTCTTCACTATGTGCTTGAAAGATGAATCCCAGATATGGCAGTTTTTACGTAGTTACATTGTTTCATCTTGATCCAACATACACTTAGGCCTGGTTCACACCTATGCATTTTATTAGAGCGTTTTCAGTCTTGCAAAAACACACTACGGTCCATTTTACACGGTTTCCTATGGGTCACATCTGTGCATTTTATGGGAAAAGGGCCAGGGACTTTTTTCTGGTTTTTGGTTCCATAGACTTCAATGGATCAAAAACGTGTATTGAAAAAATGCAAACTGCAGCCTGCATAGGTGTGTGAACCAGGCCTTCCCGGCCATTTTATTAGGTCCACCTTGCTGAGATCGGGTTGGACCCCCTTTTGCCTTCAGAACTGCCTTCACTTTCCATGGCATTGAGTCAACAAGATGTTGGAAGCATTGATCAGAAATTTTGGTCCATATTGACATGGTAACATCACGCAGTTGCTGCAGATTTGTCAGCTGCACATCCATGATGCCGATCTCCTGTTCCACCACATTCCAAAAGGTGCTCTATTGCAGGGCTCACAATTTAAAGTCCTGAGCTACCAACCAGGCCTCAAGGGTTACTCGCCACCAGTTGCCTCACCCAACCCCTACCCTGCCCCTCCCCTAATTCCACCCCTAAACACGCCCTCATAAATTATCTCTTGAAATGACACTTACATGTTTTATGCAGAATTAAGTTACAAAAATAAATATTTACAACAACTTTATCAGTGCCCATCAGTGCAGCCTCACCCGTGTCCATCAATGCAGCCTACTTGTGTCCATCAATGGCGCTTCACCTGTGCCCAACAATGCAGCCTACCTGTGTCTATCAATGGCGCTTCACCTGTGCCCAACAATGCAGCCTACTTGTGTCCATCAATGGCGCTTCACCTGTGCCCAACAATGCAGCTTACCTGTGTCCATCAATGGCGCTTCACTTGTGTCCAACAATGCAGCCTACCTGGGTCCATCAATGGTGCTTCACCTGTGCCCAACAATGCAGCCTACCTGTGTCCATCAATGGCACTTCACCTGTGCCCAACACTGCAGCCTACCTGTGTCTATCAATGGCGCTTCACCTGTGTTCAACAATACTGCCTAACTGTGTCCATCAATGGCGCTTCACCTGTGCCCAACAATGCAGCCTATCTGTGTCCATCAAGGGCGCTTCACCTGTGCCCAACAATGCAGCCTACCTGTGTCTATCAATGGCGCTTCACCTGTGCCCAACACTGCAGCCTACCTGTGCCCATCAATGGCGATTCACCTGTGCCCAACAATGCAGCCTACCTGTGTCCATCAATGGCGCTTCACCAGTGCCCAACAATGCAGCCTACTTGTGTCCTTCAATGGCGCTTCACCTGTGCCCAACAATGCAGCCTACCTGTGTCCATCAATGGCGCTTCACCTGTGCCCAACAATGCAGCTTACCTGTGTCCATCAATGGCGCTTCACTTGTGTCCAACAATGCAGCCTACCTGGGTCCATCAATGGTGCTTCATCTGTGCCCAACAATGCAGCCTACCTGTGTCCATCAATGGCACTTCACCTGTGCCCAACACTGCAGCCTACCTGTGTCTATCAATGGCGCTTCACCTGTGCCCAACAATACTGCCTAACTGTGTCCATCCATTGCGCTTCACCTGTGCCCAACAATGCAGCCTATCTGTGTCCATCAAGGGCGCTTCACCTGTGCCCAACAATGCAGCCTACCTGTGTCTATCAATGGCGCTTCACCTGTGCCCAACAATGCAGCCTACCTGTGTCCATCAATGATGCTTCACCTGTGCCCAACAATGCAGCCTACCTGTGTCCATCAATGGCGCTTCACCTGTGCCCACCAATGCAGCCTAACTGTGTCCATCAATGGTGCTTCGCCTGTGCCCAACAATGCAGCTTACCTGTGTCCATCAATGGCGCTTCACCTGTGCCCAACAATGCAGCCTACCTGTGTCCATCAATGGCGCTTCTCCTGTGCCCAACAATGCAGCCTACCTGGGTCCATCAATGATGCTTCACCTGTGTCCAACAATGCAGCCTACCTGTGTCCATCAATGACGCTTCTCCTGTGCCCAACAATGCAGCTACCTGTGTCTATCAATGGCGCTTCTCCTGTGCCCAACAATGCAGCCTACCTGGGTCCATTAATGGCGCTTCACCTGTGCCCAACAATACAGCCTAACTGTGTCCATCAATGGCGCTTCACCTGTGCCCAACAATGCAGCCTACCTGGGTCCATCAATAGTGCTTCACCTGTGCCCAACAATGCAGCCTACTTGTGTCCATCAATGGCGCTTCACCTATGCCCAACAATGCAGCCTACCTGTGTCCATCAATGGCGCTTCACCTGTGCCCAACAATGCAGCCTACCTGTGTCCATCAATGGCGCTTCACCTGTGCCCAACAATGCAGCCTACCTGTGCCCATCAATGGCGCTTCACCTGTGCCCAACAATGCAGCCTACCTGTGTCCATCAATGATGCTTCACCTGTGCCCAACAATGCAGCCTACCTGTGTCCATCAATGACGCTTCTCCTGTGCCCAACAATGCAGCCTACCTGTGTCTATCAATGGCGCTTCTCCTGTGCCCAACAATGCAGCCTACCTGGGTCCATCAATGGCGCTTCACCTGTGCTAAACAATGCAGCCTACCTGTGTCCATCAATGGCGCTTCACCTGTGCCCAACAATGCAGCCTACCTGGGTCCATCAATAGCACTTCACCTGTGCCCAACAATGCAGCCTACTTGTGTCCATCAATGGCGCTTCACCTGTGCCCAGCAATGCAGCCTACCTGTGTCCATCAATGGCGCTTCACCTGTGCCCAACAATGCAGCCTACCTGTGTCCATCAATGGCGCTTCACCTGTGCCCAACAATGCAGCCTACCTGGGTCTATCAATGGCGCTTAACCTGTGCCCAACAATGCAGCCTACCTGTGTCCATCAAATGGCGCTTCACCTGTGCCCAACAATGCAGCCTACCTGTGTCCATCAATGGCACTTCACCTGCGCCAAACAATGCAGCCTACCTGTGTCCATCAATGGCGCTTCACCTGTGCCCAATAATGCAGCCTACCTGTGTCCATCAATGGCGCTTCACCTGTGCCCAACAATGCAGCCTACTTGTGTCCATCAAGTGAAGTGTTTGAATTGGCCAGGGTGGCAAGTAGTTAATATATAAAATATAAAAAAAAAATAAATAAAATACAGGAAATAGACAGCGCCAATTGTTTGTACTTTAAAAAGAGACAGTAGAGTTACAATACAGTTCAATACAAGGGGAACCGGAGCACCCTGCCCCTGAGAGCTTACGATCTAAAGTGTTAGAAAATGTAAAAGTAAATAACATAAACAAAAAAAGAAATAATGCATTAAAAAAACACACAAAAAAAACACACAATAGGCACAAATGTATTCCTAGCCTTTATTCTTCTTTATTTAAATTCTGACTACATCTTATTTTACCAAACCATTGTAGTTGAGTTTTCTACTTTATAGTAAACATTTTCAGAATTAAACAATGCAGAGAACAGTGAATGAAAAGGGTGAGAGTCCTTCGCCTACTGCAATTACAACTCCTTCTAGGCGCCCCCCTCCCCCCCATAGTGAGTGACCCGCTGATCCACTTTCATTCAACGTTTCCCGCAGTTGCCTCATCTGTTCCATGTGCTCAGATTTAAACCAGTTTGCTCTTCCTATTGTTTGATGAAACCTGTGCAGAACAGCACTTAACGGCTTCAAGAGTATAAAAACCCTACACAATGAGTTTCTCTTATCTACTCCTCCTTGGTATGTTAAATACACCATTCAACCTGTTTTCTTATATCTGTTTACTAAATGCAAAAACAAATAAATAAAAAAAAAATCAGTTGATCCTGCCAGAAACCCAATGAGCTTGTAACTTCCTAAGGTGGGCAAGCAACATAGTGCCCCTGCTGAACTGAAACTCCAAGCAGTGTGGCCAGCTATGCCCAGTTTCCCTCTGTGAACTACAGAATACCTTCTCCAATGTTATATCAAAGATTTGGGATGAGTGTTGAGGAGCACACTGGTATCAAAGTTCATAACACTTCTAGACTTTCAGTCCAATTTTTTTTTTTTTTTGACAAAGTGTTACAAGAGCAGTGAAGTGGCTTTGGCAGCGAAACGCGTAAAACTCATCAGGGGCCCTTATCTCCTACCTGTTTGTGAAGAATGTATTTGTCTACAGCATGATATATGGTCCATTTTGGGACAGAGAAGTTGGTTATCTTGAGTTACAATTTGCCAGAAGCCATGAAATCAGACCGAGACAGAAGTACAGTTAAATCACACTTGTTTAATAATAAAAGTAAAAAGAACAAACGTAGTCAAAACATAGCCAGAGTTCAGTAACGAATAGTCAGCCAAGCCAGAAGTCAGGGATCAATGTAGTGGAACAGCAAGCAGGATCTGGAGCCAGAAGGGATGTCAGCAAAGCAAGTCTTTATACAGGAACGCAGGAGAATGTCTCTGTGATGTTGACCAAGGCGAAGGCAGAGATCATCTGGACTGGACGGCTTAAGTAGGCAGGACTGACGAGCAGGAAATCATCAACAGCTGAGTAACTGTGGAGAGATAGGAGCTGGCAATTAGCTGACAGCTGAGCGGCCAGCTCTGAGAAGGAAGGGCTGAGCCCAGCCCTGACACAATTGTAATAAGTCTGTAGAGGGTTGGATATTTGTTTTACACTGTTATACAAGCTGTACACTCACTACTTTACATTGTAGCAAAGTGTCATTTCTTCAGTGTTGTCACATGAAAAGATGAAAGTAAAAGAAAAAAATATTTACAAAAATGTGAGGGGTGTACTTACTTTTGTGAGATACTGTATATTGATGATTATCGGAATCCTTTCCCTTTTTTAACCACTTGCCAACCACCTAACTGGGAATATATATCATTAGTTTGACGTTAAATACCAGGGTTATGGCTGCAGCTAGCTGCCATAACCCCGGTATCTTTTTCTTCATTAGGCGGCCTGCTTTCGGATAAAAGTGATCCCAGCAGCAGATTTGCCACCGGATCACTTTTATAGGCGCCAGAAGCGGTGCACCACCCACCGCTGCTTCCAGATCGTTTCCCAGCTTACCGGAGCCGTAGGTAAGCCTGGAACCGATCCAATGTGGCCGATGGCTAGGCAGGAAGTCAAGTGAGGGCAAAATAGCCCCCACTCGGCTCTATGCCTTTGGAGGACCAGAGCAACCACCGACGGAAGGGGGGAAGCAGACGTGGCTCTCCCTGGCATGAGGGAGTGGGTGCCGAATGGGTGAGTTTTGCCGCTACAGCTAGGAGGGAGGGTTTTGGGTGGGGGGAGGCTTTGTGCTGGGAGGGGGAATGTGGGTGGATTTGTGCTTGGAGGGAAAATTTGAGGGTGTTGGGGGTCGGAGAGGACTTGTACTGGGAGGGGTGAATTTTTGGGGGAAGGATTTATGCTAGGAGGGAGGATTAAGGGGGGTTCTGAGTTTGGACGAGGGATTGGGGGTGGACAAAGGTTTATGCTGGAGGGGGATTTGAACTGGGAGAAGGGGGAGGTTTTACATTTTTGCTTGGGGAGAATTTTGGCTTGCAGAGGGAATTTATACTTGGGGGGGGGGGGGGAGTGTGTAGATTAGTGCAAACTTTTTTTGGAAGGTAGCGAGGGAACTTTTTGCTGAGACATGGGGAGATTGTCATCTTCACCTTGGGCTCTAGAAGACCTCTAGAAGACCTTATCCTGACCTCATGTGCGGTAGACATCTGATGCAGAGGTAAGTATTGCCGACTTTAGTTCCTCTTTGGGCCATGATGAAGGAGGCTTCTTTGTAAGCCCTGAACGCGTTAGTTTCTGTTGACCAAACCCAGAAATAAATACAATCGGGCAATAATTCCATTAGTTGGTGCTCTCTTTACTACTACTTCAATGGCATGACCACACCAACCTAGATAAGGGCTCTGTGTAACTAAAGAACAGCCCATCTAATTACCCGTGCAAATGCTATCCCTCCAGTTTGAGATTTTGGAGATCTAGACCACCAAGCTCTTACTATTCTATTCAATGCCAATTAAAAAAAAAAAAAAGATTCCTATTGACAAAAGATATTTCATAGTTCGTTGTGCCAGCGCATTCTCATATTGGTTCACACTGCAGTTTTTCTAGCCTCACTACGCTCTTTCATTTTAATTTGTTTTCCTTGCCGTCACATCTATACCTAGAGGATGATTCGTGTAGAATCCATTAACCTCTGGACCTTGTAAAGGAACATGAGCAGGCATATTCAAAGCCATGTAATTAGCTGTGATGGCGTGCGGGGAGCCATACGTTCTAGCAACCATTCAGATTTTAGTTTGCCGATATCAGCTTGGTGAAATTATGAATTATGATTGGCTGCTTGGGGCAAGTTTACTCTTTACATTGGCCTTTCTTTTTACTGATAAGGCCAGTTAGATTTGCATCCTTAGTGTGTTTTCATGTTAAAAGATGCCTTTTAGCATGTGCATGAAAATAAAAAAAATGGTTCTACAAGCGAAAGGGTTAAAGCCAAAAAACATTTTTTCGAGTTTTGCATGAAGCGGGGAAGGATTCAAACTCCTGATGGGTTTTTATTGCAAGCGTAAAGGATTTGGGTAACTTTTGACAAGGGCCAAATGGTAATGTCTAGACAACTGGGTCAGAGCAACTCTAAAGCGACAGCTCTTGTGGGATTTTCCTGGTCGGCAGTGGTCAGGACCGACCAAAAAAGTGGTCCAAGGAAGGAAAACTGGCCCAGGGTCATGATTGGCCAAGGCTCATTGATGGGCGTGGGGAGCGAAGGCTGGCCTGAGTACAAGGAAGGAAAACTGGCCCAGGGTCATGAGTGGCCAAGGCTCATTGATGGACGTGGGGAGGGAAGGCTGGCTTCAGTAGTCCGATCCAATAGAAGAGCTACAGGAGCTGAAAAAGTGAATGCTGGCTTCAATAGTAAGGTGTCAGAACACACAAAGCATTGCAGTTTGTTGTGTATGGGGCTGCATTGCCATAGACTGGTCAGGATGCCCATTCTAAACGTGTGTCCACAGCCACAATAGCTTACAATGGGCACATAAGCATCAGAACTAGACCACGGAGCAATGAAAGAAGGTGGCCTTGTCCGATGAATCACATTTTCTTTTACATCATGTGGTTGGCCAGGGGCGTGTGCATCTCTTACCTAAGGAAGAGTTCGCACCAGGATGCAGTATGGGAAATTCAATCCAAGGAGGCCCCACCGGGCAACTTACAGGACTTAAAGGACCTGCTACTGACGGCTTGATGCAATATACCATGGCATACCTTCAGAGGTCTCGTGGAGTCCATGCCTCAACAGGTCAGGGCTGTATTAGTGGCAAAAGGAGGACCTACTTGATATTATGTGGGTGGTCATAATGTTATGGTGATGGTCATAATGTTATGGATGATCAGTGTATATCAAATGAGTATGCCAGTTGTCCCACTGAGCCCAATATAACCCTAAAATTGATTCTCAGCCCTGATGGAGGTGGAGAGTTGGCCCCCAGAATACGTTGAATGATTGATATGGTCATATTAGAAATTATTAAAGTGGTTGGATTCTTTTGCCATTTGGTCTGATGCTCCTGTTGTGTTTTCCTGCTCTTAGGAATTAAAATCTGACAGGGGTTTTAGTCTTTCCCTATTCTACTAAAGAAGATCATTTTGTGTTGGTGTTCGAGAGATCCCCTTACTTCCTGTCTGGTAAAATATTGTCAGCCAGAAAAGAAGTGAAGGGGAATCTCTCGAACAGAGCCCCAGATAGCAGTAAAAAAAAAAAAACAATAGGGTTTCTAATACACCCTAACCCCTTCTATAACTAAAATAAATTAAAAAAAGTTTTGGCTTGACCTATACTTTAAAAGTGGAAGCCCCCAACGAACATGTGGGTGACTCCAGATCCAAAAAGTTGATAAATGTACTATTTAGGTCAATCAATATTGGCATTAAACAAGCAACTAACAGACAAGTATTATAGTGCTTTAGATCTAGGGTAACTGGCAATCAGACACAAAACCGGGCCCTTTAAGAGTTGGTGCTTTAATATCCTTCTGGTCAGAGGACATGCTCAGACATGCTCAGAGTTGTTTCAGGGAACTCTGGCAGTCCTCTGAGTACTGGAGAAGAGGACATGTTTGACTTTTCAGGGAACTCTGAAAGTCCACTAAATACTGAAAGAGATTACATGCGCAGAGTAATTTCAGGGAGCTCTGGAAGTCCTCTGAGTAATGGAGGAGAGGACATGCTCAGAATCGTTTCAGGGAACTCTGAAAGTCCTCTAAGTACTGGGAAGAGGGCATGCTCAGAAACTTTTCAGGGAACTCTGGAAGTCCTCTAAGTACTGGAGGAGAGGAGATGCTCAGAATCGTTCAGGGAACTCTAGAAGTCCTCTAAGTACTGGAGGAGAGGACATGCTCAGAATCGTTCAGGGAACTCTGGAAGTCCACTGAATACTGGAGGAAAGGACATGCTCAGAGACGTTTCAGGGAACTCTGAAAGTCCTCTAAATACTGGAAGAGATTATATGTGCAGAGGCATTTCAGGGAACTCTGGAAGTCCTCTGAGTAATGAAGGAGAGGACATGCTCAGAGTAGTTTCAGGGAACTCTGGAAGTCTTCTAAGTACTGTAGGAGAGGACATGCTCAGAATCGTTCAGGGAGCTCTGGAAGTCCTCTGAGTACTGCAGGAGGACATTCTCACAGACGTTTAAAGGAACTCTGGAAGTCCCTTGAGTACTAGAGGAGAGGACATGCTCATAGTCATTTCAAGGAAAGCTGGAAGTCCTTTGAGTACTGAAAGAGAGGACATGCTCAGAATCATTTCAGGGAACTCTGCAAGTCCATTGAGTACTGGAAGAGAGGACATGCTCAGAATCGTTTCAGGGAACTGTGGAAGTCCTTTGAGTACTGAAGGGAATGGACATGCTCAGAGTTGTTTCAGGGAACTCTGAAAGTCCTTTGAGTACTGGAGGAGAGGACAGGCTCAGAGTCATTTCAGGAATACTCTGGAAGTCCTCTGAGTACTAGAAGAGGGGACATGCTCAGAGTAATTTCAGGAAACTCTGGAAGTTCAGCATGTGCTGGAGGTCTCAGGAATCTTGGAAATCCTAGAAGACCCAGCAGGGATCCTGTGAGTACCGTAACAAGTACACAGGTCAGACCGACAACAGAGATGCTAATGGCAAGGCAATAGTTTAGTGTGGTCCACCTTAAACAAGAAGCATTATTACTGGAAGGATCTCCAGGTAAGAAACTTTGCAACATATTTAGAAAAAATATTTGCTTTGGTTTTGAGTTTGCATACAATTTCATATAAATGAACTTTTCTTTGCAAATTATCTGTAGGTCCATGCATACCTGTGTACTACCTGAGATGTAACTGGGTCAAAAAATTCCCAACAGACCGGAACTATTTTTAAAGAAGAAATATGTGGTCTGCCACTGTCGACGTCTCTTTTTACAAATGCTAGTTGCCTGACTGTTATTCCGATCCAATATTCTTAGTCCTTTTTGAGTCACTAGCCTAGAGACAGTACAGCATGCAGATCAGGAATAGAGTTTATCTTGAATTTAGGTTGCTGAAAGTTCAGATTCATTACTTGGTTTTCTGAATTTGAATTTCAGTGTTATTTTTGGTGGAGTTTTTCTTCTCCAGAGTTTCTAGTAGGATCCCCTGGGTTGTCATTCGAAATGATGGTCTGGGGCATCGTATGATGGCGCACTGAGGCCACCCACAGGCAATCCCAGGTTCCATTGGGTTAGTAGGGGGCCCAGGTCCGGTATGCCCTATTGGGGACCTTGGCTAGAAAGCATTAGCAGCCCACTGACCGCTTTCACTCATTTTTTTTTTCATCCTAAATTTTATTTTTACTTAAATATCAGAAATGTGTCTTTCTCTTCTCTTGGATTTACACATACTGTCATAAAATAAGGTCACGAGTTAGATAAGCGACAACGAACTTGGCCATAACCACAGCAACGGCTGTTCCGCATACAATGGTGAGCCTGGTGTGAACAGCCTTTCCTTTCCACGGGCGATAAAAGCTTCCATTATCTCAGCATTCTGTCTGGGATATTAGAATGTTGACCGCCTTGTTAATGAGATTTTTTGCAACTGTTTTGCTTTTGTTTACAAAAATACAAATTGCTATACGAGCAAAATCTATTTTTATCTCCTTTAAGATTTGAAAGCGCTGTTTGCAAACTCAGTAACATTGAAAACACCTTGCACGCAAATCGCTTGTTGATTTGCTTATCTTTCCTTGCCACGCTACTGCTATAATGAGTGCTGATTCCTTGAGCAGATGAAAGCGAGGTCGTTCTTTCCTTTTTTCTGGCTTGAGTGTGCCATGCTAAGTAGTTACATAGTTAGGTTACAAATAGGACTCGTGTCTATCGAACTCGACCAACTGTGCCTTTAACGCTGTTCTCCAGGCAGGTAGGTATTAACCCCTTCCTGCCCAGCCCCATGGAGGGGGGGGGGAGAGGGATTGACCACTTGACCACACAGACCCATGGCTCTGCTCAAGACTGGCCTTTGTTGCTCATGGTCTGGACAACTCGAGTCCTGGCCATTATAGTCCGTCTCCACTCTCCATTGGGAGTATGAAAGAATCTCAGCCACACTCCACTTAGCTTCTCTAGCAGTATTTTTTTTAATAATCAATGAATTGACTGCATACAGTATTGTCTCTACCCAAGAGCCCACCACCCTTGACGCATTTCACCACACCTGGCTTGCTCAGAAGGAGCATGCTAATAGGAGGAGAAAGCAGTGTGACAAAGAGATGAGCTCATCACTGTGCTGCTTCTCCTTTTACTGTCCAGTCACATGCTGGGGCTGGGTCCAAGATGGGCTGAGAGAAAGTGGATTGAATGATGCCGCCCATGAGGCTGAGGGCATCTAGGTGTAGAAAAAAAAAAAATACTGCTTTAATAAGGGCGTAATATTCCCTATGCTGTGGGAGTTCTGAGAGGTAGTGAACTGGATGAAAACTTCATCTTTTGGCCTACGTGCCTGAGGCAGGGGGAAAGGTCACAAATTTGTCCATACAAAGAGTAATAGAGGATAGGAAATGCTCAGAGTCATTTCAGGGAACTCTGGACGTTCTCTGAGTACTGGAAGAGAGGACATGCTAAGAGACATTTCAGGGAACTCTGGAAGTCCCTTGAGTATTGGAAAAGAGGACATGTTCAGAGTCATTTCAGGGAACTCTGGAAGTCCCTTGAGTACTAGAGGAGAGGACGCGCTCAGAGTAGTTTCAAGGAACTCTGGAAGTCCCTTGAGTAATGGAAAAGAGGACATGCTCAGAGTCATTTCAGGGAACTATGGCCTTCCTCTGAATATTGGAAAAAAAGGTCATGATCAGAGTAATTTCAGGGAACTCTGGACATTCTCTGAGTACTGGAAGAGAGTACATGCTCAGAGTCGTTTCAGGGAACTCTGGAAGTCCCTTGAGTACTAGAGTAGAGGACATGCTCAGAGTCGTTTCAGGGAACTCTGGAAGTCCCTTGAGTGCTGGAAGAGAGGGCATGCTCGTAAATCATTTAAGGAAACTGTGGAAGTCCTTTGAGTACTGGAAAAGAGGACATGTTCAGAGTCATTTCTGGGAACTCTGGAAGTCCTATGAGTACTAGAGGAGGGAACATGCTCAGAGTTGTTTCAAGGAACTATGGAAGTCCTCTGAGTACTGGAGGAGAGGACATGCTCAGAGTAATTTCAGAGAACTCTGGAACTCCTGTGAGTACTAAAGGAGGGAACATGCTCAGAGTTGCTTCAGGGAACTCTGGAAGTCCTCTGAGCACAGGAAGAGAGGACATGCTCAGAGTCGTTTCAGAGAATGAAAGAATCTCAACCACACTCCACTTAGCATCTCTTGCAGTATTTTTTAATAATCAATGAATTGACAGCATACAGTATTGTCTCTACCCAAGAGCCAACCACCCTTGACGCATTTCACCACTCCTGGCTTTCTTACAAGGAGCACGCTGATAGGAGGAGAAAGGAGTGTGACAGAGAGCAGAGCTCATCACTGTGCTGCTTCTCCTTTTACTGTCCAGTCACAGGCTGGGGGTGGGTCCAAGATAGGTTTAGAGAAAGTGGATTGAATGATGCAGAGGACATCTAGGGGCAGAAAAATAAATACTGCTTTAATAACGGCTGAATAATTTCTATGCTGTGGGGGTTCTGAGAGGTAGTGAACTGGATGACAACTTCATCTTTCAGCCTATGTGCCTGAGGCAGGGGAGGAGGTCACATATTATTCCATACCCCGATTCTTCTTTCATTGTACAATCACATGCTGGGGATGGATCCAGCATGAGTTTGGCTCAAAAGAAGTGGGTTGAATGATGTTGCCCATCAGAGTGAGAACATCTAGAGTTTATCCACAAGATTTTACCCAGCCCACAGCGATTCTGGTGTGATGGGGGGTGGGGGGGTGGCTTGTGATGGTAAAGGGGAATTCCAATGCAAAGGGAGAGGGACAATGATGTGTTTTGGGGGGCCTCTGATATGAAAGGGGTACTCTGATGTGAAGGGGGCGGGGCTTTAATGTAATGGGGAGTGTTTGATGTGGGGGGAGGGTCTGATGGGATTAGGAGATTTATATCTCTCTCTGATGTGAAATGGGGGACCTCTGATGTAAAAAGGGGGACTTTGATGTGAAATGGAGAACCTTTGATGTGAAAGGGGGATTCTAATGTGAAAGGGGGGATTGTGATGTTAAAGGTGTGCCTCTGATGTGAAAGGGGGACTCTGGTGTAAAAAGGGGGTCTAATGTAAAATGGGGGGCCCCTGATGTGAAATGGGGGACCTCTGATGTGTGTGGAATTGGGGAGCTCTGATGTGAAATCTGTCACATGTGTACACATGTGCCGCAAACATACAGCTTAGTAACACCCTGCCTCCTGGGATAGCTGTGATGTAGCAATCCCAGGAAGTGCTACCTTGCAATGTTGGAAGTGCAACAGCATGTGCTATAAACTCCGAACTATAGATGGCCCTGTAGTGATATACTAGTGTCTGTGTGTTTATATATACTTGTATATTCTGCACAGGAAGGAAGATTTTTTTTTCTTTCTCTGCTCTCTCCTGTAATGCTGTTCTCACACCTGCATGCTGTTCTCCTATATGTGTAAAGCTGAATTCTACATTCAGAATCTCAGTGTCTCATCTGCTCTGCTCTCTCCTGTAATGCTGTTCTCACACCTGTATGTTTTTCTCCTCTACAAGTAAAGCTGAATTCTACATTCAAAATCTCAGTGTCTCATCTGCTCTGCTCTCTCCTATATTGCTGTTCTCACACCTGTATGTTTTCTCCTGTACAAGTAAAGCTGAATTCTACATTCAAAATCTCAGTGTCTCATCTGCTCTGCTCTCTCCTGTAATGCTGGTTTCACACCTGTATGCTGTTCTCCTATACGAGTAAGGCTGAATTCTACATTCAAAATCTCAGTGTCTTATCTGCTCTACTCTCTCCTGTAATGCTGTTCTCACACCTACATGCTGTTCTCCTGTACAAGTAAAGCTGAATTCTACATTCAAAATCTCAGTGTCTCATCTGCTCTGCTCTCTCCTGTAATGCTGTTCTCACGCCTGTATGTTTTTCTCCTCTACAAGTAAAGCTGAAGTCTACATTCAAAATCTCAGTGTCTCATCTGCTCTGCTCTCTCCTGTAATGCTGTTCTCACACCTACATGCTGTTCTCCTAAACGAGTAAAGCTGCATTCTTCATTCCTTAAGACCTCAGTGCTTTGTCTTATCACATAACCAACATGTCACACAAAAGGAAACAAATTGGTAAAATAAATAGAATAAAACATTTCAGAATTTGTGTAAAAGGGGGGGTGGGGCTAAGTAAAAAAATTTTGTTTAGGTAAGTTAAGTTCTGCTTTAAGGGGCATTGCATTTGACAAAGAGGGCACCCTGTACTCCTATAGGAACAGAGGTTTAACCATTCACATCAGAGAAAGACTTTTTACCAGTATGAGCTATGGAAATTTGGAATAGACTTCCACAGGAGTTCTAGCCAATTCAGTTGGCTGTTAAAAAAAAAAGGCTGGATGTGCTTCTAAATGCGCAGACTATAACTGGCTATTAATATTTATAAGTAATAACACTGTAGATTGTTGATTCAAGGGATATCTGATTGCCTTGGGGGATAAGGAAGATTTCTTTTTCCTTGCTGGAGAAAATTCAACCATGATTTATATATTTTTTTGCCTTCCCCTGGATCATCTGCGGGTTGAGTGCTCTGTGGACTTTGGCTTTTAATTAATTTTGTCTGTTGGTTGAGTTTGATGAACCTTTAGTTTTTCTTTCAATCTAACTATGTAAAATGGTTTTAGTGTTCATAGCGGTGTCAAAATGGCAGATACACACAGTGTGGAGCTGACGGAGAGGAGGAGAACCGGAAAGTGGATTCCAGATATAAGGAAAGCTTTTCTAGCACAAAGGAATGTTAATTACATTTTTTAATTAAAAACTTTTCGTTTTCATTACATACGTTATTTTAGACCCAGTGATGTCATCACTCAGTGCTCCAGGGAAGGGCCGGCTGAGTGCTGTACATAGCTTCCTGGGAAACATCACAGCACCTTGCCTCAGTACACCTCTCAAGACCCCTTGGTCCTAATTCAAGCAGTGGGCTGGCTCTTGGGAACCATTATCAACACTGCAGCATGGGTTTCACCCCTTCTTTTCTAATTCTGGCCTTTAACTGGGTCTTTTCACGTGGGGGACTTGAAGGACTTCCTGACAACAAGACCGCTGTGATTAGTTGTTGAAATCAATGGTCTGACAGCAGGCTCTCTTTAAGTGCTGAACAAAAGGGTGTAGGTGGGCGAAAAAATAATTTCTGCTCCACAGTAGCGTCTGGAATGGCCGTTTGGCATCCATAGTCCAAGCTCTTAAACAGCCTCTGTGGTTCCTCTCTACCTTAGGCTGGTTGTCTTCTTTACTACAGTCCCATTACACTCATTAGCTCTTTCATTGGCCAAATTATTCCCCCCCAGTCGGGTAGTCTACCCGTAAAGCTTTACTTTCTCTGGGGCTAACTATACGTAGAAGAGACATGGAATAACATACTATCTCTGTATATCAGTCATTCCGTGAAACCCTAAAGTTCCTCCACAGGTTGCTAAGGCTGTGGCTGATTGACCTATCATTATTCCAGAACCACACCACTTGGCAGATCCAACTGTATGACACCAAAAGTCTTTTGGCTTCGGAACAATGAAGGCATCTTCAGATAGGAGGTCAATCAAGCGCAGCCCTAGGAACGTCTGGAGGAACTTTAGGTTTCCATGGAACACTGGTTGAGAATAGCTGGTATACAGACATAGTATTTTATGCCATGTCTCTTCTATTTATAGGTAATCAATTCTCAACCAGTGTTCCACAGAACCGTAAGCTTCCTCCAGGGCTTGCTAGGGCTGTGGAGGAACTTTTATACACTGAAAGGTGTTCAGTCCTGCTACAGGTATAACTCCCCCTCACCTCTCCAACACTGGGTGCAGGCCTCCAGCAGTCTCTCTCTCAAGTAACAAGAGGGACATTGCTCCAAATCAGGGACTATCGCTCGAAATCAGGGACAGTTGGGAGCTATGGGATATGTAAAGGTTTGTTTAACAAGAGAAATGAGGCCACTCTCCTGTGTATGTTTATTGAAATATATCATGCACGAGCAGATACATCTGTCCCATGAGGCCTAATGTGTTTCACTCCATCTGGGGCTTATTCCTAGAGTCTACAAATAGCTCCAGATGGAGTGAAACAAATTAGGGCACTTGAGACAGGTGGATCAGCTTGTGCATGATATATTTCAATAAACATACACCAGGCTTTTCATGAAGATTGGCTTCCTTTCTCTCATTGTTTGAAAGTAACCTCTGAGGGAACCCTGTAGTAAGAAGGGCATTCTTCCCATTGGAAACCAAAGTAAGGGCCAATCTTCCCACTGACCACCAATGTAAGGAACATTCTTTGCACTGGTCACCAATGTAAGAAGGATTCTTCCCACTGGACATCAAAGTAAGGGGCATTATTTTCATGGACCACTAATGTAAGGAACATACATTTTTTTGAAATGGACACCAATGTAAGGAGCATTCTTCCCAATTGACACCAATGTAAGGGGCATTCTTCTCACTGGATAACAATGTAAGGGGCATTATTCCCACTGACTTTCAATGAACTTGTTGTAGTAGGGGGTTCCTTGACACCTGAAAATTATTTCAACGGTTCATCTGGGGTAAAAGGTTGGGAAAGACTGCTGTATACAATATAGCCAATAAGTGGGACTGGTGCCTTTCTCTTGGTACCTGAAAGTAACCTCTGACAGAACCCTAGGGTACCATGGAACAATCATTGAGAAAGGCCTGTATATAGCCATAGTAAAAGGGACACTCTTTCCATTGGACACAAATGTGAGGGGCATTCTTCCAATGCACTACCAATGTAAGGAACATTCTTCCAACTGGACCCCAATATAAAGAGCATTCTTCCCTCTTGATACCAGTGTAAGGGGTGTTTTTCCCATTGACTTTCAATTAACTGGTTTTAGTAGGGGGTTTCTTGACACCTGTAAAGTATTTCAAGGGTTCCTCTGGAGTAAAAAGGTTGAGAAAGACTGCTGTATACAATATAGCCAATAAGTGGGACTGTTGCCTTTCTCTTTGTACTTGATAGTAACCTTTGACAGAACCCTAGGGTTCCATGGAACAATCGTTGAGAAAGGCTGGTATATAGCCATAGTAAAGGAGGCATTCTTTTTACTGGATAACAATGTAAGGGGCATTATTCCCACTGACTTCCAATGAACTGGTTTTAGTAGGGGTTTCTTGACACCTGAAAATTATTTCAAGGGTTCTCCGGGGTAAGAAAGTTGAGAAAGACTACTGTATATAATATAGCCAATAAGTGGGACTGTTGCCCTTCTCTTTGTACTTGATAGTAACCTCTGACAGAACCCTAAGGTTCCATGGAACAATCATTGAGAAAGGCTGGTATATAGCCATAGTAAATGGGGCATTCTTTCCATTGGACACCAATGTAAGGGGCAATCTTCCCAATGGACACCAATGTGAGGAACATTCTTCTCACTGGACACAAATGTAAGGAGCATTCTTATCACTGGACACAAATGTAAGGGGCATTTTTTTTTATTGGTTGCCAATGTAAAAGGCATTCTCCCCATTGGACACCAACATAAGGGGCATTTTTCCCTCTGACCACCAATAAACTGGTTTTAATAGAGGTTCCTTGATACCTGAAAATGATTTCAATGAACACCAATGTAAGGGGCATTCTTTCCAATGGACACCAATGTAAGGAGCATTCTTCTCACTGATCACCAATGTAAGGAACATTCTTCTCACTGATCACCAATGTAAGGAATATTCTTCCCACTGATCACCAATGTAAGGAACATTCTTCTCACTGATCACCAATGTAAGGAATATTCTTCTCACTGATCACCAATGTAAGGGACATTCTTCTCATTGGTTGCCAATGTAAGGGGCATTCTTCCCATTGGACACCAATGTATTTTTTCCCTCTGACCACCGATAAACTGGTTTTAATAGGGGTTCCTCGACACCTGAAAATTATTTCACGGGTCCCACTGGAGTTAAGAGGTTGAGAAAGACTGCTGTATTTATTATAGCCAATAAGCAGGACCTATGCTAGATCCCGTTTGTGTTGTTTGGAGACGTGTGTTTGTGTCTATGCTTTCATGCTCTATGTATTTCTTTTTTTTTTTTTTCACTAGTACAGCTACATTTGCTCTCCCTCGGCTAATATTTACATATCTACATGCATTTTCTCTTCCTGATCTCCTCAGACTTATAAAATCCCCAAAGCAATCAGTGATCAGGGTAGGGATTTCACATTTACATGTTAATTGCCAGCTTGTTATGAGAAGCTTGTGTTGCAGCACGTTCATAAACCATATCGCACAAATATTGAAATACAAGAACAAATCAATTATCCTCTTCATTAAATATTGCTGACTTAAGTCAATCCAAATGCAAACTAGTACAGATTATAGGTACAGGATACCTTGTTTTATTAAACTGCACTGCGTGCGAGAGCAACGCATCGGAGACTAGAGAGAACAAGAGGGATGTTAGAGCCAGCTCTATGAGACATGACCAAAAAGGCTTTGGTAGAATATCAAATGACTGATCCTACCTTGTACACGTTACCTTGGTCTCCAGATACGCAATAAATAAAAGGTACATAGGTGATGTAAGATATAAAGGTTAAATTAACTATTTTTGGTCCCATTTCCAAGAAGACACCATGATTAATTACATTACTTATTATGATTCTTAACGAGAAGCGCCATTGAGCATCCCGCTGACTTTCTCTGAGCATCCTGGGTCTAGTGATGTATATGTATATTTAAATTACATTTTGAAACGTATTAATCTCACTGTAGATCTGCCTGTTTTGTGTATTACACTCAGTCACTTTAGAGATGCCTTTGCGTCTAAGATACTACTGTAGGCATTATTACTCTGTTCTCAATTTATACAGTAAGTTTATATATACATATAACAACAGATTTTATATATATATATATATATATATATATATATATATATATATATATATATATATACACACACACACACACACACACCATTTACCAAAAGTATTGGGACACCTGCCTTTACACGCACATGAACTTTAATGGCATCCCAGTCTTAGTCCGTAGGGTTCAATATTGAGTTGGCCCACCCTTTGTAGCTATAACAGCTTCAACTCTTCTGGGAAGGCTGTCCACAAGGTATCCCAGTCTTATGCCCCGTACACACGGTCGGACTTTGTTCGGACATTCCGACAACAAAATCCTAGGATTTTTTCTGACGAATGTTGGCTCAAACTTGTCTTGCATACACACGATCACACAAAGTTGTCGGAAAATCCGATCATTCTGAACGCGGTGACGTAAAACATGTACGTCGGGACTATAAACGGGGCAGTAGCCAATAGCTTTCATCTCTTTATTTATTCTGAGCATGTGTGGCACTTTGTGCGTCGGATTTGTGTACACACGATCGGAAATTCCGACAACGGATTTTGTTGTCGGAAAATTTTATATCCTGCTCTCAAACTTTGTGTGTCAGGAAAATCTGATGGAAAATGTGTGAAGGAGCCTACACACGGTCGGAATGATAGGACAACAAGGTCCTATCACACATTTTCCGTCGGAAAATCCGACCGTGTGTACGGGGCATTAGTCCGTAGGGTTCAATATTGAGTTGGCCCACCCTTTGCAGCTATAACAGCTTCAACTCTTCTTGGAAGGCTGTCCACAAAGCATCCCAGTCTTAGTCTGTAGAGTTCAATATTGATTTGGCCCACCCTTTGCAGCTATAACAGCTTCAACTTTTCTGGGAAGGCTGTCCACAAGGTTTAGGAGTGTGTCTATGGGAATGTTTGACTATTCTTCCAGATGCTCTTTTGTGAGGTCAGGCACTGATGTTGGAGAGAAGACCTGGCTCGCACTCTCCGCTCTAATTCATCCCAAAGGTGTTCTATCGGGTTGAGGTCAGGAATCTGTGAAAGCGAGTCAAGTTCCTCCACCCCAAACTCGCTCATCCATGTCTTTATGGACCTTGCTTTGTGCACTGGTGCGCAGTCATGCTGGAACAGGAAGGGGCCATCCCCAAACTGTTCCCACAAAGTTGGAAGCATGAAATTGTCCAAAATGTCTTGGTATGCTGACACCTTAAGAGTTACCTTCACTGGAACTAAGGGGCCAAGTTCAACCCCTGAAAAACAGCCCCACGCAATAATCCCCCCTCCACCAAATGATTTGGACCAGTGCACAAAGCAAGGTCCATAAAGAAACGGATGAGCGAGTTTGGGGTGGAGGAACTTGGCTGGCCTGGCCTTAACCTGATAGAATACCTTTCGTATGAATTAGAGAGGAGACTGGGAGCCAGGCCTTCTCGCCCAACCTTGCCTGACCTCACAAATGCCCCTCTGAAAAAATGATGATACATTCCCATAGACACCCTCCTAAACCTTGTAGACAGCCTTCCCAGGAGAGTTAAAGCTGTTAAAGCTGCAAAGGGTGGGCCAACTCAATATTGAACCCTACAGACGAAAACTGGGAAGCCATTAAAGTTCATCTGAGTGTAAAGACAGGCATCCCAATACTTTTGACAATATAGTGTGTGTGTGTGTATATATAAGACCTCGTCCTCAATGAATACTCCAATATGGCCCAAAAGTGTTCAGAGGGGTTAAGGCCAGGGCTCTGTGCAGGTCAAACCATGGTCATCAATATAGAGTTCTCCCTTTTTGACTATAATGTCGCATACACATATGATCGGACATTCCGACAACAAAACCGTGGATTTTTTTCTGAAGGATGTTGGCTCAAGCTTGTCCTGCATACACACAGTCACACAAATGTTGTCAGAAATTCCGAACATCAAGAACACGGTGACGTACAAGACGTACAACGAGCCGAGAAAAATGAAGTTCAATAGCCAATGCGGCCCTTCTGCTTGATTCGAAGAATGCGTGGACTTTTGTGCATCGGACTTGGGTACACACGCTCGGAATTTCCGACAACAAAGTTTGTTGTCGGAAAATTTGAGGACCTGCTCTCAAACATTTGTTGGCGGAAAGTCCGACAGCAAATGTCCGATGGAGCCTACACACGGTCGGAATTTCCAACAAGAAGCTCACATCGAACATTCCCGTCGGAAATTCCGACCGTGCGTACGCTGCATAACAGTTCTTCTGAGAAGGCTTTCTACAATATTTTGGAGAGCATCTGTGGCTATTTTGCCCATTTGTGACGCCAGGAACTTATGTTGTTTGAGAAGATCTGGCTCACAGTTGGCATTCTAATTCATCCGAAGGTGTTCAGTAGGGTTAAGATCAGGGTTCTCTGCAGGCCACTCAAGCTCCTCCAGCTCAGACTGGTCAAAACATATCTTTATGGGGCTGGCTTTGTGCATCAAAGGCACAGTCATTCTGAAACAGAAAACCTAAAACTTCTGGTCATTTACATCTGATTGACTGCTTTAATTCTGGTTTATTTATCTGAATTAACCTTTTAGGGGCTACTTAGACCTTATTTCGCAATTTTGTGCTTTTGTGGTTTACTTATCTTTATATCAAAGGTCATGTGTGAGTGTTTTTTCTATTAATTTTAAATTATAATTAGGAACTAGGGTAATTTAAAACTGAATGCAGGTTTGTGTGACATTCAGAAGCATTGTAAATGAAGTATGTGACTTTCTTTTTAAGCGTTCCTCTGTTTTAGTACATTATTACCACCATGGGGCCACCTGTTTCCACCAATTGTCCCTCAACTGCAGGTGCTGTGAACTAAAAACAGCTTATAACACCTCCAGCAAAAAAACACCGGCCTGCTGTCCCTGGCAGTTGCCAGTATGCAAAAAAATTAACCATTTCTTATGCCCCCTATTTAAAAATATTAGGAATCCTTGCATAAGAATATGATTTCGTATTTTCTCCAGCCAACACGTTAAAGCTGTAGCATCCTTTCATTGAATCTTTTCCTACCTGTGTTGTATACATAGAACAGAATGAGCTACAGAGTCCTTTTTTGTTTTACCATTGAGGAACCGTTGAAATAATCTTCAAGTCTTAGGGAACCCTTGCTAAAGCTATTATATGTACAGATCGTTGTACATTGTTACAATCAGTAAGCTGAAGCTATAATAAATACAAGGATATGGAGTAGTGTCCCTTTACATTGGTGATCAGTGAAGAAGTGTCCCCTTAGATTGTGATCAGAAAAGATGTGTCCCCTTACATTGGTGCTCAGGGGAGAAGTGTTCCCCTGGTCATTAGTGATCACTGGAGAAGTGCCCCCTTGTACTGGTGGTCAACCAAGAAGTGCCTATTAGATTCTTGATCAGTGGAGAGTTGCCCCCTAATATTAGTGGTCAGTGGATAAGTGTCCTCCAAATGGTTAGTGGAAAAGTACCCATTTGCTTTGGTGATCAGTGGATATGTGCCACATTACATAGGTGGACAGTGGACAAATGTCCCCTTTTGTTGATAGTTCATAGAAATGTGCCCTTTTGGTCAGTGCAGATTTGCACCTTACATACATGTTCAGTTGAGAGGTGCCCCCTTAACATTGATGGGCAGTGGAGAAATTTCTCCTTGCATTGGTGGTCAGTGAAGATGTGCTTCTGACATTTGTGGTTGGTGGAGAAGTGCCCCCTTGCAGTAATAGTCAGTGGAAAAGTGCCCCCTTACATTGGTTGCCAGTGGAGAAGTTTCTTTCTTCACTAGCGATCAGTGGAGAAGGGCCCTGTTACATATGTGGTCAGCGTAGGGCCCCTTGCTTTGGTGATCAGTGGATAAGTTATTCATACATAGGCCCCCCTAACAGTGGTGTTCAGTGTAGCTGTGACCTCTTGAATTTGTATTCAGTAGAAAAGCCCCCTTACGTTGAGTAGTTGGTGTAAAAGCCATTTTACATTGGGTAGTTGATGGAAAAGTCCCCTTACATTGGCTAGTTAGTGGAAAAAATATTTTACATTGGGTAGTTGGTGGAGAAGCCTGCTTACATTTGGGTAGTTGGTGGAAAAGCCCCCTTTCACTAGTGGCCAGTGTTGGTGGGACATCAATCTGCTGCCGTTTACTGCCTAGGACAACCCTTAAAAATGTTTGGAGAAACTCTGGCACGCCACAGAACCCTGGATGCAAAAGTCTGAGTTAGAGCAAAAAAGTTCCTCCCTAATCTGAGGGCTCAGCCCCAAATTTCAGAGATGGCTATGTCTGAAAAGGAGCTGCTTCTGCTATGCTATTTATTTAGTGATCCTTTAGTGCTCTGGGAATCCTTTGTTCCAAAGTAATAAGAAAATGAAAAAAAAAAAAAAATGTCAAAGTGTGGGAATTGACAAGTGTCCCCGAACATTGGTGATTAGTGAAGTGTCCCCTTACATTGATGGTCAGGGGAGCAAGACATTTCCCTTGGTCATTGGTAGCCATTGGGGAAGTGCCCCTTGAAAATGTATCAAACAGTGGGTAGTTGGTGGAAAACCATTTTACATTGGGTAGTTGATGGAGAAGTCCCTATACATTGAGTAGTTCATGGAAAAGCCATTTTACATTGGATAGTTTATGGAGAAGTCATCTCGCATTGGGAAGTTGGTGGAAAAGCCATTTTACATTGGGTAGTTGATGTGGAAGTTCCCTTATATTGGGTAGTTGGTGAAAAAGCCATTTTATATTGGGTAGTTGATGTGGAAGTCCCCATACATTTAGTAGTTGGTGAAAAAGCCATTTTAGATTGGGTAGTTGATGGAGAAGTTCCCTTGCATCGAGTAGTTGATGGAGAAGTCCCCATACATTTAGTAGTTGGTGAAAAAGCCATTTTACACTGGGTAGTTGATGGAGAAGTTCCCTTGCATCGAGTAGTTGATGGAGAAGTCCCCATACATTGGGTAGTTGGTGGAAAAGCCATTTTACACTGGGTAGTTGATGGAGAAGCCCCCTTACATTGGGTAGTTGGTGGAAAAGCCATTTTACATTGGGTAGTTGATGGAGAAGTGCCTATACATTGGGTAGTTGGTGGAAAAGTCATTTTACATTGGGTGGTAAGTGGGCAAGTCCCCATACATTGAGTAGTTGATGCAGACGTCCTCTTACATTGGTTAGTTGATGGAAAAGCCATTTTATATTGGGTAGTTGATGGAGAAGTCCCCATACCTTGAGTAGTTAGTAGAAAAACCATTTTTCATTGGGTAGTTGGTGGAAAGATCAGTTTACATTGGGTAGTTCATGGAGAAGTTCCCATACATTGGGTAGTTGATGGAGAAGTCCCTATACATTGGGCAGTTGGTGGAAAAATCCCCTTACACTGATGGTCAGAGTTTGTAGAACATCAATCTGCTCTCTTCACTGCTTAACACGACCCTTACTAACATTTGGAGAAACTCTGGCACACCACAGAACCATGGATGCAAAAGTCTGAGTTAAAACAAAAGCAACTCCTTATCTGAGGGCTCAGCCCCAAATTTTAGAGATAACCATGTCTGAAAGGGAGCTACTTCTGCTGTGCTATCTCGTTAGTGATCCTATAGTGCTCTGGGAATCCTTTGTCCCTAATAGGTATATAGTTAAAAAAAATTAAAATTCAAAGTGTGGGAATGTGGGAATGGAAAAGTGTCCCCTTACGTTGGTGATCAGTGAAGAAGTATCCGTTTCATTGATGTTCAGGGGAGCGAGAAATGTTCCTTGGTGGTCATTGGGGAAGTGCCCCCTTTTACTCTATTAAAATGTATTAAGCAATACAATTAACCCAAGATCATTACAATTTCTCTTTAACCTTCTTCGCTCTATTGTAAAACCATTACTAGCACCATATCATGCTTCTGATGCTACCTTTTTTGAAGACCGATATATTCATATTTTTAACAATTGTTTCCTTTTTGTCTTTCCCATGCAGGACTCCAAAAAATGGAGCAATAATGAGAGGGGAGAAGCAGAGGGAGAAGCATGAGCTGGCGTCTATTCAAGTTGCTCTCCTTCCTGTTTATTTGGGAGCAGATCACAGTTCAGAAATCATTCCAATCCCAGGAACATGTCTCCAAAGAGTTTGACTGGATTATCTCTGATCGAGGACCATTTCATCATTCCCGGAGTTACCTGTCCTTTGTGGAGAGGCACCGGCAGGGCTACTCAACTAGATACAAGATTTACAGGTTGAAACTTTTAATTATCTCTTTAATGATATGTGTTTCGTTGCATGCACAGTATTAATATAATGAACCATGGGGACCTTTATAGCCCATTCGTAAAATGCAGGTAATAGCTAGAGTATGCAATGTCCTACAGCATTTTCTCAGCCTATCGTTCCACAAAGAACTCTGTGATTGGAGGAGCGGCTGATTATATGGGTTTGAGAGTCACAGGACTAGATTCTCCACCTTGTAGCCTTCTTTTAGGCTCTGTTTAAACCTGAGCGTACTTGAATCAAGGGCGGAATGCGATGCTATTATTTCTTAATGGCGCCCCAAGCGCGGCGTGATTTTGCAGTGATTGTCATTGTTTAGCCTAAAACGTGCTAAAATCGTGGCAAAAATTGCAACGCCAAACGCACCTGGTCTTCTTTGGAGCATTTTTGGAGCAGAGGGAGGCCCATTCAAATGTGCGCCAAAAAACGCGCCACAAAAAAAAAACACAAAAAAGCTAAGAAAAAAAAAAAAGCGGTGAAGCATCTGTCAATGCGCTACGCAAATATTTAGTGTTATTTATATTATATTAATCATAGTTTTATATTTATCATAGTTTATAATGATATGGAATACCTGTTAATAAAAATATTTTTTAACATTTCAATACTTTTCCGATTTTTTAACATAAATTAATTTCAGAAATTAAAGCTGAACTCCAGCCAGATATTAAAAATCACAACCAATAAATACAGTTATGTATTTATTAAAAATAATGAACTGTATTTTAAAATGTAAGCAGTGCAATCATGCTTTGCTGGACATCTGTACTAAACTTTGCAACTATTTAGTGTTATTTATATTATATTAATAATAGTTTTATATTAATTTATATTGATATGCAATACTTTTTTAAATAAAAATATTTTTAACATTTCAATAGTTATTGGTTTTTAACATAAATTCATTTCAAAAATTAAATCTGAACTCCAGCTAGATATAAAAAAAACAAAAAAACAACCAATGAATATAGTTATGTATTTATAAAAAAAAACAATAATAATGAAATGCATTTTAAAAATAATGTGTTTTAAAAATTCAAGCAGTGCAGTTGTGCTGTGCTGGTCATCTGTACATACCTTTGCAACTATTTAGTGTTATTTATATTATATTAATCATAGTTTTATATTTATCATAGTTTATAATGATAGGCAATACCTGTTAATAAAAATATTTTCAACATTTCAGTACTTTTCCGATTTTTTAACATAAATTAATTTCAGAAATTAAAGCTGAACTCCAGCCAGATATTAAAAACACAACCAATAAATACAGTTATGTATTTATTAAAAATAATTAACTGTATTTTAAAATGTAAGTAGTACAATTATGCTTTGCTGGACATCTGTACTAAACTTTGCAACTATTTAGTGTTATTTATATTATATATAATAATAGTTTTATCATAGTTTATAATGATACTTGTTAATAAAAATATTTTTTAACATTTCAGTACTTCAGTACTAATTAAAGCTGAACTCCAGCCAGAAAATTAAAAAAAAAAAAACAACCAATAAATACAGTTATGTATTTATTAAAAAAATAATTAAGTGTATTTTCAAATTCAAGTAGGTATAATTGTGCTGTGCTGGACATCTGTACGAATCTTTGCATTTACAGTATTTTGTGATATTTACAGTGCCTTGAAAAAGTATTCATACCCCTTGAAATTCTCCACATTTTGTCATGTTACAACCAAAAACGTAAATGTATTTTATTGGGAGTTTATGTGATCGACCAACACAAAGTGGCTCATAATTGTGAGGTAGAAGGACATTGATAAATGGTTTTCAAAATTTTTACAAATAAATATGTCAAAAGTGTGGGGGGGACATTTGTATGGCGCCCCCCGGAGTCAATGCTTTGTAGAACCGCCTTTCGCTGCAATTACAGCTGCAAGTCTTTTTAGGGATGTCTCTACCAGCTTTGCACATCTAGAGAGGGACATTTCTGCCCATTCTTCTTTGCAAAATATCTCAAGCTCTGTCAGATTGGATGGAGAGCGTCTGTGAACAGCAATTTTCAAGTCTTGCCACAGATCCTCAATGGGATTTAGGTCTGGACTGTGACTGGACCATTCTAACACATGAATATGCTTTGATCTAAACCATTCCATTGTAGCTCTGGCTGTATGCTTCGGGTCGTTGTCCTGCTGGAAGGTGAACCTCCTCCCCAGTCTTTTGTAGACTCTAACATTTATTTGGCTCCATCCATCTCCCCATCAACTCTGACCAGCTTCCCCGTCCCTGCTGAAGGAAAGCATCCACACAACATGAAGCTGCCACCACCATGTTTCACGGTGGGGATGGTGTGTTCAGGGTGATGTGCAGTGTTAGTTTTCCGCCACGCATAGGGGTTGATTTACTAAACCTGGAGAGTGCAGAATCTGGTGCAGTTCTGCATAGAAACCAATCAGCTTCCAGGTTTTATTGCCAAAGCTTAATTGAACAAGCTGAAGTTGAAAGCTGATTGGCTACTATGCACAGCTGCACCATATTCTGAGTGCTCCAGTTTTAGTAAATCAACCCCATAGTATTTTGCTTTTAGGCCAAAAAGTTCAATTTTGGTCTCCTCTGACCAGAGCACCTTCTTCCACATGTTTGCTGTGTCCTCCACATGGCTTCTCACAAACTGCAAATGGGACGTCTTATGGTTTTCTTTCAACAATGTCTTTCTTCTTGTCACTCTTCCATAAACAAAGACAAGCTAGGCTTTCATTTGGTGGCTAATGGTAATGAATATATCCTGATTTTTTTGCTATCAATAATAAATAAATAAAACCTAGCCCAAAATATTATTATTTTGAAAATCTCCTCGTGTATGACCAGCTTTAAGTGGATCTTAGCCCTCAAAAACAACTTTCATCCACCCCAAACCCCCCCTACACAAATTGACACATTTTTTTATTTTTGTTTGCTTACTTTTTTCTTGGCAACGTTTTTGGCCATTCCTGAGATCGCCTAGGCAAATTACAACAGTGCCCACCGGTGCCCGGGGCCCTGAACAGCAGTTGCTGAGAAGAGGATCTCAGCAGGTCAACGCTGGATCCGCTGGGTAGATATGATAGGTTATGTGGCTTGCATATCCCAGGAGGCAACGGGAGCACTGCATGTAAAGTAGAAGAGGGGGGGAGGGCATCATTGGAAGGCTGTAGCTGAACCTAGGAAGAGATGGGCACCTCCTGATGATTTCACAGATGAAGATGGCGGCATGGGCCCTGAACGGCAGTTGCTGAGAAGAGGATCTCAGCAGGTCAACGCTGGATCCGCTGGGTAGATGTGATAGGATATGTGGCTTAGCTATCCCAGGAGGCAACGGGAGCACTGCATGTAAAGTAGAAGAGGGAGGGCATCATTGGAAGGCTGTAGCTGAACCTAGGAAGAGACGGGCACCTCCTGATGATCTCACAGAAGAAGAGGGCGGCAGGGGTCCTGAACGGCAGTTGCTGAGAAGAGGATCTCAGCAGGTCAACGCTGGATCCGTTGGGTAGATATGATAGGATATGTGGCTTAGCTATCCCAGGAGGCAACGGGAGCACTGCATGTAAAGTAGAAGAGGGGGGGAAGGCATCATTGGAAGTCTGTAGCTGAACCTAGGAAGAGACGGGCACCTCCTGATGATCTCACAGATGAATATTGCGGCACGGGCCCTGAATGGCAGTTGCTGAGAAGAGGATCTCAGCAGGTCAACGCTGGATCCGCTGGGTGGGTGAATATCTGAATTGAGGACAACCCAGCAAAATAATAGCGGGGAGGGTAAAGCATCTCTTTATGCTGAAATTCTGTCAGAATGAAACTTTTGTTTTTCATGTCTAATACTGCTTTCCTATATTTGTTTCAAAGGGAATTTGCCCGCTGGAAGGTGAGGAACATAGCAGTGGATCGTAAGGAGCCTCAGAAAAGTATCTTGCCCTTGATGCCTGAATTTCAGCGGAGTTTGAGGCTTCTAGGAAGGAGGCCAAGCACTCATCAGATCATCGAGACCATCATCAAGAAATACGGCACCCACTTGGTGGTCTCTGCTACTCTGGGGGGTAAGACACAAACTCATAAGCTGACTGATTAACCAAATAGCTAATTAACTGCCTCGCTGTATGAGTGCTTATGTTTGCAAATGTCAAGGTTATGTTCAAATCGGATATATTGGTGCTCATTGCTGTATAATTTATAAGAGTTCTGATGAAGGTACCAGGTTATGAATGTAGGTCATCTATTCTAGAGACTGAGTCATCTCTGCTGGTTGAAATTGAGCTTCTTCAACCATTCTGCCCTAGGTGTAGGCCAGTACATAATAAAAAAAACAAAAAAAAAACATAGGCTATACACTCACTGGGCACTTTATTAGGTACACCTCGCTAGTATCGGGTTGGACCCCCTTCATTCTTCATGGCATATATTCTTTTCCCCGTCAGCACTCCTACTTCTTGTTTCCCCCCCGTCGGCGCTCCTTTTTCTGGTTTCCCCCCTTGGCACTCCTTGCCAATGATTGAATGATTGAATTGGCACATTGGTGACACCTCCGCAGGCAGCAGGACAATGACACCCTTTTTTTCATAGTATGTCCTCGGGTTTACAGGTTGAATGCACAGTTGAGCATTATTCCACCAAAAAAGACTAAGGACATCTAGTGTCTAAAGCAGGCTTTCTCAACCTTTTAACCCTAGAGGAACCCCAAAAATAATTTTCATGTCTCGAGGAACCCTTACTAAAACCAAATCATCAATGCTCCTTATATTGGTGGTCAATAGGAAGAATGTCCCCCTTAAGGTGGTCTTCAGAATGCCACCCTTAAAGACAGCGAAAAAGATATTTGGTGTCATGCTGCTGGCTTTGCTAAGTGATGCTGAACCTTAAACTCTTTAGGCATCATCAAATAGGTGGTTCACCAGCCACAGCTCAAGGAACCCCTACCAACCTTCTGGAGGAACCCGAGGTTTCCACGGAACCCTGGTTGAGAATGGCTGGTCTAAAGAAAAGTACTTCAGGGGAATACTGCTCTGTGTGTCCATTCCCATATGGAGCGTGGCTCATGGCCGCCCCTGCTCTATCCTCATTGGCGTCATTGGCATTAAGGAAGAAGAGACCCGGGAGAGCCGATTCTCTTGTGCACATCGCTGGATCGAGATGGAGCTCAGGTAAGTATAGGGGGGCTGGGAGTAAAAACCTTCAGCTTCTACAACCACTTGCCAACCGTATAACCTAAATATATGGTGGCAAGGTGGCACTGCTGCACTGTATTGTGTACCTAGTTTGTGATCCAAACCCCGTGGTTGGGGGGGGCTGCAGCCCACTCCCCCTGTCATTATACATAGTGGGAGCTGATCTGCGGGTACTCACCGTTCATCCAGCACAGAGGCAGAACGGTGGTCTGACAGGAGGGGGAGGCCTGTATCCTGTGTTCCTGCAAAGCAGGGACAAGGATCCATCTCTTCCCTTAGTAAAAGCATCTCCCACAGTACACTAAAACACTGGCTAGGCACACAGTTAACCATTTGATTGCCCCTGATGTTAACCTCTACCCAGCCAGTGTCATTAGTACAGTGACAGTGCATATTTTTAGCACTGATCACTGTATTAGTGTCACTGGTTCCCTGCCAAGTGTCAAAAGTGTCAGTTAGTGTCCAACTGTCCACCGCAATATCGCAGTCCCGCTATAAGTTGCTGATTGCCGCCATTACTAGTAAAAAAAAAATTATAATAATGAAAAATTAAAGAAATATCCTATAGTTTGTAGACGCTATAACTTTTGAGCAAACCAATCAATTAATTATTTATTATTGCTTATTGGGTTTTTTTTCTTTTTTTTTTAACCAAAAATATGTAGCAGAATACATATTAGCCTAAAATGATAAGGAAATGTGATTTTTTTTTTTGGGGGGGGGGGGGGTATGTTTTATATCAGAAAGTACAAAATATTGTTTTTCTTTTTTCAAAATTGTCGGTCTTTTTTTTGTTTATAGCGCAAAAAATAAAAAATGCAGAGGTGATCAAATACCACCAAAAGAAAGCTTTATTTGTGGGAAAAAAAAGGACATCAATTTTATTTGGGTACAGCATTCCATGACTGCGCAATTGTCAGTTAAAGTAGCACAGTGCCGTGTCACAAAAAAAATAGGCTGGTCAGAAAAGGGGGGAGGGGTTACCCCATTCTCCCGGATTAATATCTTTACTTCACTCATCAATCTTTTCCTTCAGGAAACCCCGAGTGAAATCTTACCATCTCCAATGGGAGAAGGACTTGGGAAAACAATTCGATCCAGAGGATTGGTAGATCATGACAATAGCCCTTTCAAGGAGCTCCAGGAACGTTCCCTTTTTGGAGAATGCCTACAAGGTGTTCTCTAGATGGTACTATACACCAGCTAGACGAGCTCGCTTCATTCCATCCTGTTCCCCTCTTTGTTTCCGGAGGTTGCTCACATGAGGGAACTATGGCCCATATTTTGTGGGCATGTCCTTTACTGTACTCGTCAATCATTTCCTTCAGGAAACCCCGAGTGGAATCTTACCATCTCCAATGGGAGAAGGACTTGGGAAAACAATTAGATCCAGAGGATTGGTAGATCATGACAATAGCCCTTTCAAGGAGCTCCAGGAACGTTCTCTTTTTGGAGAATGCCTACAAGGTGTTCTCTAGATGGTACTATACACCAGCTAGATAAGCTCGCTTCATTCCATCCTGTTCCCCTCTTTGTTTCCGGAGGTTGCTCATAGGAGGGAACTATGGCCCATATTTGGTGGGCATGTCCTTTATTTTACTCATCAATCATTTCCTTCAGGAAACCCCGAGTGGAATCTTACCATCGCCAATGGGAGAAGGACTTTGGGAAAACAATTCGATCCAGAGGATTGGTAGATCATGACAATAGCCCTTTCAAGGAGCTCCAGGAACGTTCCCTTTTTGGAGAATGCCTACAAGGTGTTCTCTAGATGGTACTATACACCAGCTAGACGAGCTCGCTTCATTTCATCCTGTTCCCTTCTTTGTTTCCAGAGGTTGCAATGCTCACATGAGGGAACTATGGCCCATATTTGGTGGGCATGTCCTTTACTGTACTCATCAATCATTTTCTTCAGGAAAGTCCGAGTGGAATCTTACCATCCCCAATGGGAGAAGGACTTTGGGAAAACAATTTGATCCAGAGGATTGGTAGATCATGATAATAGCCCTTTCAAGGAGCTCCAGGAACGTTCTCATTTTGGAGAATGCCTACAAGGTGTTCTCTAGATAGTACTATACACCAGCTAGACAAACTCGCTTCATTCCATCCTGTTCCTCTCTTTGTTTCCGGAGGTTGCTCACAGGAGGGAACTATGGCCCATATTTGGTGGGCATGTCCTTTATTTTACTCATCAATCATTTCCTTCAGGAAACCCCGAGTGGAATGTTACCATCTCCAATGGGAGAAGGACTTGGGAAAGCAATTAGATCCAGAGGATTGGTAGATCATGACAATAGCCCTTTCAATAAGCTCCAGGAATGTTCTCTTTTGGAGAATGCCTACAAGGTGTTCTCTAGATGGTACTATACACCAGCTTGAGGAGCTCGCTTCATTCCATCCTGTTCCCCTCTTTGTTTCCGGTGGTTGCTCACAGGAAAGAACTATGGCCCATATTTGGTGGGCATGTCCTAAGGTACGTAGACTGGAATTCCTATGGCTCCCAGTACATGCACAGGCCTTGTTGCCCTCCAAGGTTCAGGAGATACTCAATGGAAACACTGTAAAAAAATGAAGAGAGGGCGCACCAATATTGCGCATTACCCAAGTAATATTTAATATAATATAAAAAAGAAGGAAACATACTCACAAACAAGTGGATAGTAAATGCATATCAGAGTCCACACTGGACAAAAAAGTGGGGAAAAAGAGGGAAAGAAGAGAGAAAAGAAGAGAGGAGAAAAAAAGGGGGAGTCCCACCTTCCAGGTGGCTGACAGGATTCGAGGGGGGAGCCCCTCTTCCTGAGAGAGGGCTCTGAGGAAAAGGGGATCCCCCTCGAAACGCGTCAGCCATCTGGAAGATCCTCCGGCTTGTTGGACTTAGTCTTGGTGACCTGGTTGCTTTTTTTTTGTGAATATTTTATCTTTTTTTTTATTTTAGAAAATGTATTTTGATTAATTTAAATGTATTTATTTATTTTTTTTTGTTTTTTGTAAATATTTTGGGGCAGGATTACAAAATCAATGTGTGATTTAACTTTTTATTTTATTTTTATTTTCATTTTTTTTTTATTTTGGAAAATGTGTTTTAATTTATATAAATGTATATATTTTTTGTAAATATTTATTATAATGTATTTAGATTTATTTAAAGTTATTGTATTGCGCTTTTACTCAAACAAATCTAATATTTTTTGATACTCTTGTATCGCAAGAACTGTTTGCGAATAATCACCAGACACGGACTTCCTACATCCTAAACCGAGACCGGCAGTTATGTTGCAGGTGGAGCAAAGCACAACCTTTGTGATAGGGAACCTTCTTAACGGAAGTCTTACTTGTACGCGTTTTATACATTAATGTGAGTTTGCAAGTTTTCTGGTTGTGTTGCTGCTAATTTAGTTAATCTTCAAGTATCATCAGCCTCCTTCTTTAAGATAATTATTGTTAATTAAATATTGCAATTTATATAAGCAAAGACTGTTCTTTGAAAGCAGAAATGTGAGTGTTCCCGACTCTTAAAGTGCTGATTGCTGTCATTATACGATCAGTGTATATATTTTCAGGGATGATTTTCCCAACGCTTTTCAGTTGGTAAATTATGTTGATGTGTAAATTAGAAACCAAGACAATAAAAACAAATTATAGTGTTTCCTATAAGGCAAGGGAATGATCAGTTACCATGTCCTGAGTGTAGCAACCAATCGGAATTCAATTCCTTGAGGTTGCATACATGCCAACAGTCCCGATTTTCCCCGGAACATTCCCGGGATTTGGACTGTTGACCCTGGAAATTGGCATTTGTCTCGACTCCCGGGGAATCGCCAGAGCCGCTGCTAGAGGTCCGAGGCCGGCACTGGTGATGATCTCCACCGCCAGCTCTCGTGGAGCCCGGTCACCCGCCGAGGGGAAGAAGCAAGAGGTGGAGCCCGGGTGGCTGCCAATAGAAATGGAGCTGCCACCAACCTCTCGCCCCCGCGGCCTGCAGCCAGTCTGTCACCTGTTGTGGGAAAGGCCGCAGGCGGTGGGGGGTTGGTGGCAGCTCCATTTCACTTGGCAGCCACCCAGGCTCCGCCTCTTGTTTCTTCCCCTCAGCAAGCTGGTCTTCTGTAAAGGCGGCGGAGATCAAATCATGCATTATCCTACAGGAAGCAAAGCCAAGGGACTCTGCTGGGGGCACCTGATGTAAGGAGGGAATCCGCTGGGGGCACCTGATGTAAGGAGGGACTTCGCTGGGGGAACCTGATGTAAGGAGGGACTCCGCTGGGGGAACCTGATGTGAGGAAGGACTCCGCTGGGGGAACCTGATGTAAGGCGGGACTGTGCTGGGGGCACCTGATGTAAGGAGGGACTCCGCTGGGGAAACCTGATGTACGGAGGGACTCCGCTGGGGGCACCTAATGTAAGGAGGGACTCTGCTGGGGGCCCCTGATTTCAGGAGGGACTCCGCTGGGGGCACCTGATGTAAGGAGGGACGCCGCTGGGGGCACATCATGTAAGGAGGGACTCTGCTGGGGGCCCCTGATTTCAGGAGGGACTCCGCTGGGGGCACCTGATGTAAGGAGGGACGCCGCTGGGGGCACATCATGTAAGAAGAAACTCTGCTGGGGGCACCTGATGTAAGAAGAAATTCTGCTGGGGGCACCTGATGTAAGGAGGGACGCCACTGGGGGCACATGATGTAAGGAGGAACTCTGCTGGGGGCACCTGATGTAAGAAGGAACTCTGCTGGGGGCACCTGATGTAAGAAGGAACTCTGCTGGGGGCACCTGATGTAAGGAGGGACTCCGCTGGGTGCACCTGATGTACAGAGGGACTCCGCTTGCCGACCAGCTGCTGTAGTTACCTTACGTCGCTTCGCCTTTTGGCCACTAGGGGCGCGCGCCCTCCAGAGCCGATGCGAGTGCCCGGCAGGCGCGATGACCGCTGGGCACCTACGATCGCTCGTGACAGAGCGAGAACCAGGATCTGTGTGTGTAAACACATAAATCCATCTTCTTTCAGGGGGGGGGAGACAGATCATGATGTGTTCCTAACTAAGTAGGAACACCGATCTCTCTCCTCCCTTAGTCAGTCCCATCCCCCTACAGTTAGAATACACACTAAGGGGAACACAGTTTGATTGCCCCCTAGTATTAACCCCTTCCCTGCCAGTGACATTTACACAGTAATCCGTGCATTTTTACAGCAATGATCGCTGTATAATTGTCAAAGGTCCCAAAAATGTGTCAAAAGTGTCCGATGTGTCTGCCGCAATATCGCAGTCCTGATAAAAATTGATAGTAAAAAAAAAAAAATAATAATACAAATGCCATAAAACTATCCCCTATTTTAGACGCTATAACTTTTGCACAAACCAATCAATATATGCTTATTGCGATTTTTTTTAACCAAAAATATCTAGAAGAATACGTATTGGCCTAAACTGAGGAAAAATTAGGTTTCTTGAAAAAAAAATGGAATATTTATTATAGCAAAAAGTAAAAGATATTGTGTTTTTTTTTTTTTCTTAAATTGTCGGTCTTCTTTTGTTTATAGCGCAAAAAATAAAAACCGCAGAGGTGCTCAAATACCACCAAAAGAAAGCTTTATTTGTGGGGAAAAAAATTATCAATTTTATTTGCGTCCAGCGTCGCACGACCGCGCAATTGTCAGTTGCCGTATCGCAAAAAATGGCCCGGTCGTTGGGCGGCCAAATCTTCCGGGGCTGAAGTGGTTAAAGAGTCGTTGCAATCATTTGGTGAAGATTTTCCTTTTGGTTGTTCACTTTGCCACATTTGAATCGGAAAAAAAAAAAATCTAAAGTTTTCGATTCGGCCATTTTTAAAATTTATCGATACGTACGCTTCGAATAAAAAAAAGCGGTAAATTCAAAGAAAATTTGAAAAAGACAAAAAGCGATTTCCGAATACGATTCAACCGAATTGAACACAACTAAATAACAAGATTAGCGAATTTGAATGAAATTAAGCAAATTTTTTCGTCGTGCGCATATCTAACGGGCAGAGCTCCGTCCTGTGTCTATCCTCGATAATCACCGGGTGCCGGCGTTCATCCATTGGCACCCGCTGATCGGCTTCTCCTGTGACTAATCATAGCGGAAGCAGTGCACTGGCGGGGGGCTCCCCCCTACTTGGAAGTGCAGAATCATGTATACAGTATATATACGTGATTCCGCACAGAACGGCACGCCCTGTAGCAGCAAACCTGCTATGGGGCGGTCGTTAACTGGTTAATAACTCAGAATTCTAACTGCTTTAGCACAGCATTGAACTTCAGCAGTAGCCATCAAAAGCAAATAACGTCGCAAAATTAGGACACCTTGATGATTACAAAAGAAAGTTGAGAGGAGCTTCAACTGGCCCCAGCCTTGAAATTCTCCACATTTTGTCATGCTACAACTCAATACGTAAATGTATTTTATTGGGATTTTATGTGATAGACCAACACAAAGTGGCACATAATTGTGAAGTGGAAGGAAAATGATAAATTGTTGTCAACATTTTTTACAAATAAATATGTGAAAAGTGGGGGGGGGGGCATTTGTATTCAGCACCCTGTACTCTGATACCCCTAACTAAAATCTAGTGGAACCAATTGCCTTTGGAAGTCACCTAATTAGTAAATAGAGTCCACCTGTGTGTAATTTAATCTCAGTATAAATACAGCTGTCCTGTGAAGCCCTCAGAGGTTTGTTAAAGAACCTTCGTGAATAAACAGCATCATGAAGGCCAAGGAACACACCAGACAGGTCAGGGGTAAAGTTGTGGAGAAGTACAAAGCAGTGTTAGGTTATAAAAAAATCTCCCAAGCTTTGAACATCTCACGGAGCTCTGTTCAATCCATCATCAGAAAATGGAAAGAGTATGGCACAACTGCAAATCCTACCAAGACATGGCCGTCCACCTAAACTGACCGGCCGGGCAAGGAGAACATTCATCAGAGAAGAGCCAAGAGGTCCATGGTAACTCTGGAGGAGCTGCAGAGATCCACAGCTCAGGTGGGAGAATCTGTCCACAAGGACAACTATTAGTTGTGTTCTCCACAAATCTGCCCTTTATGGAAGAGTGACAAGAAGAAAGACATTGGTGAAAGAAAGTCATAAGAAGTCCTGTTTGTAGTTTGTGAGAAACCATGTGGAGGACACAGCAAACATGTGGAAGAAGGTGCTCTGGTCAGATGAGACCAAAACTGACCTTTTTGGCCTAAGAGCAAAACGCTATGTGTGGTGGAAAACTAACACTGCACATCACCCTGAGCACACCATCCCCACCGTGAAACATGGTGGTGGCAGCATCATGTGGTGGGGATACTTTTCTTCAGCAGGGACAGGGAAGCTGGTCAGAGTTGATGGGAAGATGGATGGAGCCAAATACAGGACAATCTTAGAAGAAAACCTGTTAAAGTCTGCAAAAGACTTGAGACCGGGGCGGAGGTTCACCTTCCAGCAGGACAACGACCCGAAACATACAGCCTGAGCTACAATGGAATGGTTTAGATCAAAGCATATTCATGTGTTAGAATGGCCCAGTCACAGTCCAGACCTAAATTCAATCGAGAATCTGCGGCAAGACTTGAAAATTGATGTTCACAGATGCTCTCCTTCCAATCTGGCACTGTAGTTAGTCAGTTTGAATAAGATAATAAAGTCCATCTATTTCAACCAAAAGAAAAATTGAGTAAATAAATAGAAAGCCTCCATAAACAGAGCCCTATACCCATGGTTGATCCAGAGGAATGCAAAAAAAAAACAAACTATTGGCAGCATGATCCAAATTGCTCTTGATGTATGGGGTCTATTAATGTCTGGCTTCCACAACCACCCTGGGTTGTGACTGGAAAGAGTTAATCCAAAGTTAAAGCATCACACCGTGAAAAATCAGATGAAAACTGTATACAAAGTCAGGTTTAGGGTCTAAACCTTGCCTCCTTCATCAGGGCAAAATTTAAGTGAATTTCTTTTCTTTTGAACTCCATTCCAGTTCGATAGACCAGTTAAATGGGTCTCCTAATCAGTTCTTATATTATTTTACACTGGAATAGACTTGTATCTGGACTATAACATCACAGTACAGCAAAAATACAAAAGCAGTGCACAGTGACGGACAAAGTCACCAAAGGACCTCCATGCAAAATCAATTTTTAGGTCACCCCAATTAACCACTGCTTCAAACACAAGTTCACTGTGTATAGATAGATAGATAGATAGATAGATAGATAGATAGATAGATAGATAGATAGATAAACAGTAGACTTTGGGTACCCTAACTCTCTCATGGTTCATAATATGCAACTAGGGTCACTAAGTGAACACTTCCAGCCCCCTCAGCCTAAATCAGTATTGGTCAATGTTCTTGATAAGGGTGGCCTTAACTGCGGCCCCTGACATCTCCAAAGGGCCACACATAATATTCAGTGTAATAGGGCGTACACACGGTCGGACTTTGTTCGGACATTCCGACAACAAAATCCTGGGATTTTTTCCGATGGATGTTGGCTCAAACTTGTCTTGCATACACACGGTCACACAAAGTTGTCGGAAAATCCGATCATTCTGAACACGGTGACGTAAAACACGTACGTCGGGACTATAAATGGGGTAGTGGCCAATAGCTTTCATCTCTTTATTTATTCTGAGCATGCGTGGCACTTTGTCCGTCGGATTTGTGTACACACGATCGGAATTTCCGACAACGGATTTTGTTGTCGGAAAATTTTATCTCCTGCTCTCCAACTCTGTGTGTCGGAAAATCCGAGGGAAAATGTCCGATGGAGCCCACACACGGTCGGAATTTCCGACAACACGCTCCAATCGGACATTTTCCATCGGAAAATCCAACCGTGTGTACGGGGCATTAGAAATAGCAGACTCGCAACAGGATATGGTTAAACACCATGGGCATAATGCAAGAGATGATCAGAGACTGGAGACATGCTACAGGAGAAGTTGGAGACTGGGGACATGCTATAGGAGATGTTGGAGACTGGGGACATGCTATAGGAGATGTTGGAGACTAGGGACATGCTATAGAAGTTGCTGGAGACTGGGGGGGGGCATGCTATTGGAGTTGCTGGAGACTGGGGACATGCTGTAGTAGTTGTTGGAAACTGCAGACATGCTATAGGAGTTGTTGGAGACTGGGGACATGCAATAGAAGATGTTGGAGACTGGGGGTGTGCTATAGGAGATGTTGGAGACTAGGGGCATGCTATAGGAGATGTTAGGGGCTGGGGACCATGCTATTGGAGTTGCTGGAGACTGGGGACATGCTATAGGAGATGTTGGAGACTGGGGCATGCTATAAGAGATGTTGGGAGACTACGGGCATGCTATAGGAGTTGCTGGAGACTAGGGACATGCTATAGAAGTTGTTGGAGACTGGGGGCATTCTATAGGAGATGTTGGGGACTGAAAACATGCTATAGGAGATGTTGCAGACTGGGGATATGCTATAGGAGTTACTGGAGACTACAGGCATGCTATAGGAGTTGCTGGAGACTAGGGGCATGCTATAGGAGTTATTGGAGACTAGGGGCATGCTATAGGAGATATTGGAGACTGAGGGCATGCTATAGGAGTTGTTGGAGACTGGGGACATGCTATAGGAGTTGTTGGAGACTGGGGACATAATATAGGAGTTGTTGGAGACTGGGGACATGCTATAGAAGTTGTTGGAGACTGGGGACATGCTATAGAAGTTGTTGGAGACTGGGGACATGCTATAGAAGTTGTTGGAGACTGGGGACATGCTATTGGAGTTGCTGGAGACTAGGGATATGCTATAGGAGTTGTTGGAGACTGGGGGCATGCTATAGGAGTTGTTGGTGACTGGGGACATGCTATAGAAGTTATTGGAGACTGGTGGCATGCTATAGGAAATGATGGAGACTGGGGACATGCTATAGGAGTTATTGGAGACTGGGGGCATGCTATAGGAGTTATTGGAGACTGGGAACATGCTACAGGAGATGTTAGAGACTGGGGACATGCTTTAAGAAATGTTGGAGACTTGGGGCATGCTATAGGAGATTGAATAGAAAGGCAGTACAGCGCATATAAAACTAAATAAAAACAATCAATAATAGTCCATATATAAAACTAGATCCAAAATAAAACTAGATCCAAATAAAATCCAGCAATTTCTCCAGTGATAATTGTGACATGCAATATCTTGTAGGGGACACACAATGTCTCCAAACACTTTAAATTAGTGCATGGTCAAAATCCCAGGGGATTAAGTTTCTGGGGGATTGAAAGAGTAAATAAACAATGGAGAGGGGGTAACTTTTTACGTCAATTAAGTCGAAGGGAATCCCATTGGATTCATGAGACCAAGGTTCTCATTCCTGGGGGCTTGAACGTTGATTTTGACGTTAACTGCTTTATTTCAGATCGGTAGCAGTTGAATGCCAGAATCATCTATTATTTCCCTCCTTTCTTCAACCCCCCCCCTCTCCCCCCTCCCTGTTATGGTATTTGTATTTCTTATCCCATATGGGTGTTTGATGTTTAGGGATTGACTTTGTGTTTACAATTATTATGTAATTCACACATTTTATGTAACATGCAGATATGGGTGATTCTGGGATAGCCGTTTGGAGCGCGGGATGTCACACATTTTTGTATACAGAAATATAAGTAAAGATGTCTTTTTTTAATTATTACATTTTTATTTTGTTTCAGATACATATACATTTTTTATATTGTTTATAGATTTTTTATTTTCTACTTTATTTGCGCTGCAGTTATTTCAAATGGCCACTCATAAAAAAGCAATGTAAAGCGGATAGCTGCGGTTGCTATTTTGCGCAGTGCTTCCTGTTTGCTTCGATTGCGCTGTCTGGTGCCTCTCCATGGGTTGCCATGGAGTAAGGTACGCATAGACGTTGATTGGCTATCTCCCACTGTTATTATATTTATATAAGCGGGTGTAGTCACGGCCGGCCGTCGCCGCTGAGGAAGTCCTGCCCCCTTTAGGGACGTAACGCATACGGCACCGCCCACGTGTCTGGATCGTGACATCACCCGCGCTCCGTTTGTCTATTCAACGTGGATCACCCATCTTTACATGCTGTTATCCTTTGCACTGGGGTACAGTGCGATGCTTGTAAGTGTTCTGATTTACTTTTAAATAAATGAATTTTAGTGATATACAGAGAGCACTAGATCTCTTTTATATATCTCCACATGTCATGACTGCAAGAGCACCTGTTGCTGATACCTGATCAGGATTTACATTTACCATCCTCTGCCTTTATCCCTGTGAGGGAACTGCTTAACTGACCTGACTGATAAACTCAGGGGTCCATCTTTAGAGGTGAGCGGCTTGTGCTACCGAAGGTGGAGGTCCATATCACTACAGTCACCCTACAAGATATTGCATGTCACGATTATCACTGGAGAAATTGCTGGATTTTATTTGGATCTAGTTTTATATATGGACTATTATTGATTGTTTTTATTTAGTTTTATATGCGCTGTACTGCCTTTCTATTCATACTTTTTGGGATTTGATAAATTTTTACCCCCAGTACTACAGCTGCTCAGTGTTAGGATATATGGTTTGCGCTGATCGATTTAATTTTATATGCTATAGGAGATGTTGAAGACTGGGGACATACTATAGGAGATGTTGGAGACTGGGGACATGCTATATAAGATGTTGGAGACTGGGGACATGCTATAGGAGATGGAGATTGGGGGCATGCTATAATGGATGTTGGAGACTGGGGTCATGCTTTAGGAGATGTTGGAGACTGGGGGCATGCTATAGAAAATGTTGGAGACTAGGGACATGCTATAGGAGTTGTTGAAGACTGGGGACATGCTACAGGAGTTGTCGGAGACTGGGGGCATGCTATAGGAGTTATTGGAGACTGGGGACATGCTACAGGAGATGTTAGAGAATGGGGACATGCTTTAAGAAATGTTGGAGACTTGGGGCATGCTATAGGAGATGTTGGAGACTTGGGGCATGCTATAGGAGATGTTGAAGACTGGGGACATACTATAGGAGATGTTGGAGACTGGGGACATGCTATATAAGATGTTGGAGACTGGGGACATGCTATAATGGATGTTGGAGACTGGGGTCATGCTTTAGGAGATGTTGGAGACTGGGGGCATGCTATAGAAAATGTTGGAGACTAGGGACATGCTATAGGAGTTGTTGAAGACTGGGGACATGCTACAGGAGTTGTCGAAGACTGGGGGCATGCTATAGGAGTTATTGGAGACTGGAGACATGCTACAGGAGATGTTAGAGAATGGGGACATGCTTTAAGAAATGTTGGAGACTTGGGGCATGCTATAGGAGATGTTGGAGACTTGGGGCATGCTATAGGAGATGTTGAAGACTGGGGACATACTATAGGAGATGTTGGAGACTGGGGACATGCTATATAAGATGTTGGAGACTGGGGATATGCTATAGGAGATGGAGATTGGGGGCATGCTATAGGAGATATTGGAGACTGGGGTCATGCTTTAGGAGATGTTGGAGACTGGGGGCATGCTATAGAAAATGTTGGAGACTAGGGACATGCTATAGGAGTTGTTGAAGACTGGGGACATGCTACAGGAGTTGTCGGAGACTGGGGGCATGCTATAGGAGTTATTGGAGACTGGGGACATGCTACAGGAGATGTTAGAGAATGGGGACATGCTTTAAGAAATGTTGGAGACTTGGGGCATGCTATAGGAGATGTTGGAGACTTGGGGCATGCTATAGGAGATGTTGAATACTGGGGACATACTATAGGAGATGTTGGAGACTGGGGACATGCTATATAAGATGTTGGAGACTGGGGACATGCTATAGGAGATGGAGATTGGGGGCATGCTATAGGAGATATTGGAGACTGGGGTCATGCTTTAGGAGATGTTGGAGACTGGGGGCATGCTATAGAAAAAGTTGGAGACTAGGGACATGCTATGGGAGTTGTTGAAGACTGGGGACATGCTACAGGAGTTGTCGGAGACTGGGGACATGCTATAGGAGACCGGGAAGATGCTTGAGAAGACATAGACTGGGACACATTGTATGAGACTGAGATCGACACTACAACAGGGCAATAGGGAAACATAGATCTGTGTCTGGAGATCTTGGCACCAAAAGTGCCAAAGGGCTGTAGGTTGGGCACTAAGGGGTCCAAATATTATTTTAAAAAAATGGTAGAACCATTCTGTATATCTCAGTTCTGGATAAGCATTCACTAAAGGATATGCTGGTGGCTTAACACCACAGGCGTTTGGTTAGAGTATCATAAAGAAAGACAGACCTGGAAGAATACAATCAATGGATGGGCTACATGACTGGAGGGAGGAATTAGTCCCTAGAAAGAGTTAAATGTAAGTAGGCAGTGTAAGTGTAGTAGGCCATACTTTATTGGAAGTTTATGGTCAAGTGGTAAGAAGAGGCTACGCGGGAAGGAGCAGTGGAGATCATTACAGAAGTGTGGATGAGAGGATAAAGTTATCCCACTGGCCCTTTTTTAGTTATGGTATGTTAAAAAGGTTGTATTGATGCAAAATGTGTCATGGCAGCTTGGTGGGTTAGAGTGTCTTTAGGGTTCTGTAGAATAGTGGGAGGGTTACAAAATGTTGGGCCCATTGGGTGGTTTTCATTTTGGTGCTGGGAAGCTTGGCAGTTTAGGATGTTTTTAGGGGTCTGTGGAATTGTTGGAGCTTTACAAAATGTTAGGCCCATTGGGTGGTTTCCATTTTGGTACTGGGAAACTTGGCAGGTTAGGATGTCTTTGTGGATCTATGGAATAGTTGGAGGGTTACAAAATGTTGAGCCCATTGGGTGGTTTTCATTTTGGTATGGGGAAACTTGGCTGGTTGGGGTGTCATTGGAGGTCTGTGGAATAGTGGGAGGGTTACAAAATGTTAAGCCCATAGGTGGTTTCCCTTTTGGTATTGGGAAGCCTGGCAGTATAGGATCTGTTAAGGGGTCGGTGGAACAGTGGAACAGTGGGAAGGTTACAAAATGTTGGGCCCCTTGAGTGGTTTTCTTATTGGTATTGGGAAGCTTGGCAGGTTAGGATGTCTTTAGGGGTCTGTGAAATAGTGGGAGGGTTACAAAATGTTGGGCCCATTGGGTAGTTTCCATTTTGGTAATGGGAAGCTTGGCAGTTTAGGATGTCTTTACGGGTCTATGGAGTAGTTGGCGGGTTACAAAATGTTGAGCCCCTTGGGTGGTTTTCTTTTTGGTTTTGGAAAGCTTGGTAGGTTAGGATGTCTTTAGGGGTCTGTGAAATAGTGGGAGGGTTACAAAATGTTGGGCACATTGCATGGTTTCCATTTTGATATTGTGAAGCTTGGCAGTATAGGATGTCTTTAGGGGTCTGTGGAATAGTTGGAGGGTTATGAAACATTGGGCCCATTGGGAGGCAGATGGCTTTCCCCGTGACATCAGAGGGGGGCGGGGTCACCCGTTAAGTGTCAGGCGAAGAGAAGTGTCACATAGAAGAACGAAGCGGGGAAGAAGACGCCGCGGAGGAAGATGCCAGACAAGAACACTGGAGCAAGAAGCAGAGGATTGGAGGAAGAACCAGAGAAAGAAGAAGATGGAGGAAGAAACTTCAGGAAGAAGGAAGAAGACCCGAAGAAGATGGAAAGAAGAAACCTTTAAATTAAGGAATTGCCAAAAACTGTCTCTTGTCATTTTTAACATTTTTGACACTTTTTTTGTGAAATGGTAGGGGTAGTTTTGTACCCCATTACCATTTCACACGGCGGGGGTGGGATCTGGGGGTCCCCTTGTAAAAGGGGGCTTCCAGATTCCGATAAGCCCCCCGCCCGCAGACCCCCACAACCACCGGCCAAGGGTTGTGGGGATGAGGCCCTTGTCCTCAGCAACATGGGGACAAGGTGCTTTGGGGGGCTACCTCAAAGCACCCTCCCAATGTTGAGGGCATGTGGCCTGGTATGGTTCAGGAGGGGGTGCGCGCTCTCATACCCCCTCTTTTAAGGCGGCCTGCCAGGTTGCGTGCTCGGATGAGGGTCTGGTATGGATTTTTGGCAGGACCCCACGCCATTTATTTTTTTTTTAATTTTGGCGTGGGGTTCCCCTTAAAATCCATACCAGACCTGAAGGGTCTGGTATGGATTTTGAGGGGGACCCCTACGCCATTTTCTTTTTAATTCTTGGCGCGGGGTTCCCCTTAATATCCATACCAGACCTGAAGGGCCTGGTATGGAATTTGGGGGGACCCCCACACCATTTTTTAAAAAAATTTGGGTTCGGGGTTCCCCTGTGGGGAAATCCCATGCCATTTTTATCAATGAACTTTTATGTGTTTGGACCGACAATTCATTAATAGCCGTGAGTAGTTTTAAATGACTTTTGAAATTTCATTTTGCTGTCAGACTGTTCTAAACACAGGAAACATGCGCCCCTTTACAGGCATACTATAGACACCCCCCAGGTACGAAATTTAAAGGAATATTACACTTTTATTGTTTCACTTTAAGCATTATTAAAATCACTGCTCCCGAAAAAATGGGCATTTTTAAAACTTCTTTTTGCATTGATACATGTCCCCTGGGGCAGGACCCAGGTCCCCAAACACTTTTTATGACAATAACTTGCATATAAGCCTTTAAAATTAGCACTTTTGATTTCTCCCATAGACTTTTAAAGGGTGTTCCATGGCTTTCAAATTTGCCGCCAACACCCCAAATTGTTCGCTGTTCGGGGAACTGGCGAACAGCCGATGTTCGAGTCGAACATGAGTTCGACTCGAACTCGAAGCTCATCCCTCATGGTCAACCAAAGAAGTTGAGTGCACGTGCTCAGCGTCATATCCAGAGGTTGTCTTTGGGAAATAGACGTATGAGTGCTGCCAGCATTGCTGCAGAGGTTGTAGGGGTGGGGGGTCAGCCTTTCAGTGCTTAGACCATACGCCGCACACTGCATCAAATTAGCCTGCATGGCTGTCGTCCCAGAAGGAAGCTTCTTCTAAAGATGATGTACAAGAAAGACCGCAAACAGTTTGCTGAAGACAAGCAGACTAAGGACATTGATTACTGGAACCATGTCCTGTGGTCTGATGAGACCAAGATAAACTTATTTGGTTCAGATGGTTTCAAACTTGTGTGGCGGCAACCAGGTGAGGAGTACAAAGACAAGTTTGTCTTGCCTACAGTCAAGCATGGTGGTGGGAGTGTCATGGTCTGGGGCTGCATGAGTGCTGCCGGCACTGGGGAGCTACAGATCATTGAGGGAACCATGAATGCCAACATGTACTGTGACATACTGAAGTAGAGCATGATCCCCTCCCTTCAGAGACTGGGCCGCAGGGCAGTATTCCAACATGATATGACCCCAAACACTCCTCCAAGACGACCACTGCCTTGCTGAAGAAGCTGAGGGTAAAGGTGATGGACTGGCCAAGCATGTCTCCAGACCTAAACCCTATTGAGCATCTGTGGGGCATCCTCAAACGGAAGGTGGAGGAGCACAAGGTCTCTAACATCCACCAGCTCTGTGATGTCGTCATGGAGGAGTGGAAGAGGACTCCAGTGGTAACCTGTGAAGCTCTGGTGAACTCCATGCCCCAGAGGGTTAAGGCAGTGCTGGAAAATAATGGTGGCCATGAAAAATATTGACACTTTGGGCCCAATTTGGACATTTTCACTTGGGGGGAACTCACTTTTGTTGCCAGCGGTTTAGACATTAATGGCTGTGTGTTAAGTTATTTTGAGGGGACAGCAAATTTACACTGTTATACAAGCTGTACACTCACTACTTTACATTGTAGCAAAGTGTCGTTTCTTCAGTGTTGTCACATGAAAAGATAGTATAAAATATTTACAAAAATTTGAGGGGTGTACTCACTTTTGTGAGATACTGTACATTCAGTGCTGGAGGTGCCGGAACTGCGTTCCCCCAGCGTTTCCGCTGAAAAAAAAAAAATCCCTGCATATATGTATTTTCTCCATGTATTTAGTTCAGCTTTCATTTTATTTTTCTTCAAGTATTTATCCATAAGTGTTTTCCTGATCCATTTAAACCAGTTTATAAAAATTGTATAATTGCATAATTTTACGTGAAGTGGGCCATTATACTCTTTCAATTTAGCGTAGATATAAAATTCTTGTAAAATTTCTGCATCTGAAGTGTTTGTCTGACTTTTCCAGTACAGATCTTTCAATTATCATTAATGAATTTCTTATTGTCTACACATGCAGCTGAAATACTTAGGGGTGTTTTAAAAAATATATAATTTTTTTTAAACTCATAAAAAATTAAAATGTTTAAAAAAAATAAATCTGTATGAATGACCCAAGTATTCACACAGCCTTCTCAAATAATTCCCGTAATTTTTGCTAAATAGGTTTATTTACTTATGATCCTCAACTCTTATACTTATACTAATATGAAACTTATACTTGGATTTTGCAAAAGCGCTTGACACCGTTCCCCACACACGGCTCATGTGTAAGGTAAAGTCTACAGGCTTGGAAAGATCGAGAATTCAGAGAGTAGTGGTTAATGACTCTTACTCTGAATGGTCTAAGGTTATCGGTGGTGTACCCCAAGGTTCAGTACTGGGACCCTTACTCTGTAATATATTTGTAAGTGATATCGGGTCTGGGATTTCAGTCTTTGCAGATGACCCCAAACTACGGAATAGCGTCCTTACAGGATGTCTCCAATTTTACAAGCCAACCTCAATGCACTGTTTAATTGGGTAACTATTTGGCAAATGAGGTTTAATGTTGATAAATGTAAAGTTCTGCACTTGGGGGCTAAGAACATGCATGCTTCATACATACTAGGGGGAGTACAACTGGGGGAATCCATGGTGGAGAAGGATCTGGGGGTTTTGGTAGATCATAAGCTCAATAATAACATGGAAGGCCAAGCTGTGGTTTCCAAAGCGAGCAAAGTCCTTTCTTGTATTAAGAGAGGTATGGACTCCAGAGAGAGAGAGATATCATCTGTACAAATCATTAGTAAGACCTCATCTGGAATATGCACCGGGTTCTCAAAAAGGATATCGGGGGAACTGGAGAAAGTGCAGAGAAGAGCAACCAAACTGATAAGAGGCATGGAGGAGCTCAGCTATGAGGAAAGATTAGAGGAACTGAATTCCATTCATTCTTGTAAAGAGGAGGTTAAGGGGGTATATGATCACCCCATACTTGAGGAAATAACTGTGTTCTTGCTCATCTGGAATATGCAGTTCAGTTTTGGGCACCAGTTCTCAAAAAGGATATTGGGGAACTGGAGAAAGTGCAGAGAAGGGCAACCAATCTGAAAAGAGGCATGGAGGAGCTCAGCTATGAGGAAAGATCAGAGGAACTGAATTTATTCTCTCTTGAGAAGAGGAGATTAAGGGGGGATATGATCACCCCATACTTGAGGTAATAACTTGTGTTCTTGTTCACCTGGAATATGCAGTTCAGTTTTGGGCACCAGTTCTCAAAAAGGATATCGGGGAACTGGAGGAAGTGCAGAGAAGAGCAACCAAACTTATAAGAGGCATGGAGGAGCTCAGCTATGAGGAAAGATTAGAGGAACTGAATTCCATTCATTCTTGTAAAGAGGAGGTTAAGGGGGTATATGATCACCCCATACTTGAGGAAATAACTGTGTTCTTGCTCATCTGGAATATGCAGTTCAGTTTTGGGCTCCAGTTCTCAAAAAGGATATCGGGGAACTGGAGGAAGTGCAGAGAAGAGCAACCAAACTTATAAGAGGCATGGAGGAGCTCAGCTATGAGGAAAGATTAGAGGAACTGAATTCCATTCATTCTTGTAAAGAGGAGGTTAAGGGGGTATATGATCACCCCATACTTGAGGAAATAACTGTGTTCTTGCTCATCTGGAATATGCAGTTCAGTTTTGGGCTCCAGTTCTCAAAAAGGATATCGGGGAACTGGAGAAAGTGCAGAGAAGGGCAACCAATCTGAAAAGAGGCATGGAGGAGCTCAGCTATGAGGAAAGATCAGAGGAACTGCATTTATTCTCTCTTGAGAAGAGAAGATTGATGGGGAATATGATCTCCATGTATAAATACATAAGGGGGGAGATATGATCTCCATGTATAAATACATAAGGGGGGAGATATGATCACCATGTATAAATACATAAGGGGGGATATGATCTCCATGTATAAATACATAAGGAGTCCATATAGTGAAATTGGTGTTGAGTTATTCAGCTTAAAGTCATCACAGAGGACAGAGGACCAAATACTGAAAGGTTTCTTCACAGTAAGAGCTGTAAAAATGTGGAATAGACTCCCTCCAGAGGTGGTTCTGGTCAACTCAGTAGAATCCTTGAAGAAAGGCCTGGATTCTTTCCTGAATGCACATAATATAACTGGGTACTGACATTTATAGGTAAAGTTGATCCAGGGAAAACCCGATTGCCTCTCGGGGGATCAGGAAGAAAAGTTTTCCCCTGCTGTAGCAAATTGGATCATGCTTTGCTGGGGTTTTTCGCCTTCCTCTGGATTAACTGTGGGTATAGGATTGTGTATATGGGATTTTATGATTTTGTATTTATTTATTTATTTTTTATTGGATGAACTAGATGGACTTGTGTCTTTTTTTCAACCTGACTAACTATGTAACTAGGTAACCTCATCTAGTGGCCATGATGTGGTATTTTGCTGATTGAGGAATTTCAGCAACATATCACATTATGGCCACTAGATGGAGCTGAATGCCATAGAAAATAAACATATTAAGACAAGTTATACTCTTTCTCTACTCACCGATTTTCTCAATTTAGCACAGATATAAAGATCCAGTAAAATTTCTGCATCTGAAGTGCTTGTCTGACACTTGCCACTTGCCAGTAAAGATCTTTGAATTATCATTAATTAATTGTGTATTGTTCTACGCATGCAGCTGAAATATTTAGGGGTGTTATTTAAAATTATATATATATTTTTTTAAATTAATAAATATTAAAATGTTAAAAAAAAACATCTGCGTGAATGTCCCAAGCTAAATAGGATTATTACCTACAATCCTCAACTCCATCTAGTGGCCATGACGTGGCGTTTTTCTGATTAAGGCATTTCAGCAAAATACCGCATTATGGCCACTAGATGGAGTTGAATTTCGTAGAAAATAAACATATTAGATGAGTTATGGGGATTATTTGAGATGGCTGGGACAGCAGCAAACTTTTCATCAATAAAACCCTTAGTATAGCAAGCTGCACGGGGTCTTTAGCACCCCATTTAACCTCCCTGGTGGTTTTCCCCAAGTGTGGCTCGGGGTTAAATTTCAGCACCATTAGCGGTAACCCCCGAGCCACACTCGGGATTGCATTGCAGGATCCTGGTGCGGTGCACTTACCTTGTCCCCAGGATCCTGCGATGTCTCCCCCCCCGCGCTGTGTCTGCGGGCTCTGTCCTCCGCCCGATGCCTCTGTGTGCCGAGTGTGAATATAGTGTGTCAGTATAGTGTGAGTATAGTGTAGTGTGAATCTAGTGTGAGTATAGTGTAGTGTGTCAGTATAGTGTAGTGTGAGTATAGTGTAGTGTGAATATAGTGTGTCAGTATAGTGTGAGTATAGTGTATCAGTATAGTGTAGTGTGTCAGTATAGTGTAGTGTGTCAGTATAGTGTAGTGTGAATATAGTGTGTCAGTATAGTGTGAGTATAGTGTATCAGTATAGTGTAGTGTAGTGTGAGTATAGTGTGTCAGTATAGTGTAGTGTGGGTATAGTGTAGTGTGAATATAGTGTGAGTATAGTGTAGTGTGTCAGTATAATGTAGTGTGAGTATAGTGTGGGTATAGTGTAGTGTATCAGTATAGTGTAGTGTGAAAATAGTGTGTCAGTATAGTGTGAGTATAGTGTATCAGTATAGTGTAGTGTGAGTATAGTGTGCGTATAGTGTAGTGTGTCAGTATAGTGTAGCGTGAATATAGTGTGTCAGTATAATGTAGTGTGAGTATAGTGTATCAGTATAGTGTTGTGTGTCAGTATAATATGAGTATAGTATGGCACTTGGCACTGTAAGGGGGCCAGCAGCGTACGTGTCCACAGGCAAAGGTGGACGAGAGTTCTAGGCCGAACCGCGCGCGGGGGGTTTCGGACCATCTCTATTGGAAGGTGGGGGGCATTATTCCTTGCATGTGTGTGGAAGTCAGTCATTCCGGAGTGTGTCGGGAATGCACGCTGTGCTGCCTCCATCTCCACTTGCTTACTACAATGTCACTAGCGTGTCCCTCCACATTTCTATAGATAAATTATACTAATAGAAATCTTCCTCTCTATATATTGATATACCTTTTTTGTAATTTTTTTTTTAATACTCTGGTGTCTTTTTTTCAATCCAACTACTGTAACTAACTATGTAACTGCAGTAAAGAAGTCGACTTCACCGGAGTGCAGTTATCCCCTATTCTTCACGTTGGGTAGCGATAATGTTGCTCTTTTATGTCATTTTATATGTGTTTTTTTTCAAAACTAACAAAATAAACCCGTAAAAAGGAAAACAAATCACAAAAACACTTTGGCTGTTTTTTTTATTAGGTCTAGGTTTCTTTTCATTTCTTTCTGCGTCAGACTCTGTTACATATGGCCCTTTTAACTCGGAAAATAGAAGTGTTCTGTAAACGCGGCTTTAACAGTGAAGAGTATCAGAAAAAATAAATAAATTGTAATAATAGCAAAGTTCTAATGGAACCCTATTGGGTTGACAGAGGATGCTTTTTCCGCTTACTGGGGTGATATACAGACAAGGTAAGAGCTAACATCTCCGTATAATAAATGTTCACTATATTTAGAATTTGCTTTCCAAAAAAACATATGGTTAAGAGTACTTTAGAAAAATAAAGTACTGTGCTAGCCACAGTTCACGAGGTTGCTGTGAAATGTCAATGGACTCCAATTCCGCTTCTATTTTATAATCCCATTTACTAAAATTTGATACAAGCTTTGAACCTTTCTCTGCCAGAGCCATTTTTATAGATCTTTTTTTTTTTTTGCACACATGTTTAAAAATGAATAGATAGTTTCCGTTTCCTAGTCGATGCCTCTTACGGCGAAACGCGCCGGCTGGAGCTGAATTCTGTGACGTCACCACGCTTCAGTCTGCAGGCGAAGATGGCACAGCTGACTGCTTGTTTGTTTGCTTCTTACCGTTTTCTTTGCATGTAAGTGCAACAGTTACTTTCAATAAATATTAAAAGTATTTAAAATATTTAAAATAGTTACTTTTAATAAATAATAAAATATTTAGTAAAAGCAAAGACATCACCCTACCGACAAAGCGCCGTATAGTCAAAGCTATGGTATTCCCAGTAGTAACCTATGGCTGTGAAAGTTGGACTGTAGCCATGAAATTAAGAGACGCTTGGCTTCTTGGGAGGAAAGCAATGGCAAACCTAGACAACATTATAAAAAGCAGATACATCACCTTACCGACAACGTTTTGTATAGTCAAAGCTATGGTATTCCCAGTAGTAACCTATGGCTGTGAAAGTTGGACCATAAGGAACGTTGAACGCCGAAGAATTTATGCTTTTGAACTATGGTGTTGGAGAAGACTCTTGAAAGTCCCTTGGATGGCAAGAAGATCAAACCAGTCAATCTTGAAGGGAATCAACCCCTGAATATTCACTGAAAGGAGAGATGCTGGAGCTGAAACGTAAATACTTTGACCACCTAATGCGAAGAGAGGACTCATTGGAAAAGACCCTGATGCTGGGAAACATGGAAGGAAAGAGGAGAAGAGGACAACAGAAAACAAGATGGATAGATAGCATCATCGAAACAATGAACATGAAGTTAAGCAAGCTCCGGGAGGCAGTAGAGGACAGGACTATGGTCCATGAGGTCACGAAGAGTCAGACACGACTTAATGACTGAACAACAACAACAAAGCTTCATTAAAGTCACTGCTTCTTTAAAAAACAATCTTTTTAAAAAAAAAAAAGTTTTTGCATTGGTACATGTCCCCCAGGACCATAAGGAAGGCAGAACGCTGAAGAATTGATGCTTTTGAACTATGGTGTTGGAGAAGACTCTTGAAAGTCCCTTGAAATTAAGAGATGCTTGGCTTCTTGGGAGGAAAACAATGGCAAACCTAGACAACATTATAAAAAGCAGATACATCACTCTACCGACAAAGTTTCATATAGTCAAAGCGATGGTATTCCCAGTAGTAGCCTACGGCTGTGAAAGTTGGACCATAAGGAAGGTAGAACGCTGAAGAATTGATGCTTTTGAACTATGGTGTTGGAGAAGACTCTTGAAAATCCCTTGGATGGCAAGAAGATCAAACCAGTCAATCTCGAAGGAAATCAACCCCTGAATATTCACTGGAAGGCCAGATCCTCAAGCTGAAGCGGAAATACTTTGGCCACCTAATGCGAACAGAGGACTCATTGGAAAAGACCCTGATGCTGGGAAACATGGAAGGAAAGAGGAGAAGAGGACTTAAGCAAGCTTCGGGAGGAAGTGGAGGACAGAAAAGCCTGGCACGCGTGGAAATGACATAACCCAGGAATTTAACCTGTTCATGATGGAACTCGCACTTCTCCAGTTTACAATAGAGATGGTTCTCTCTTAGTTTCTGAAGCACACGACAGACATCTGTGTTATTTAACTGTACTTCTGTCTCGGCCTGATTTCATGGTTTCTGACAGTAGGTTTCGTGATATCTTTGCTTTCTGAGAGAGCCTTGGCCTAGGCAAACCCTCTATGGGAGACGCAAAAACCTGTTGTCTTGAGCTACCCTGAGTTTGTGGCTTTGTTTAAAAGGGTATTTGACGTCCCCGCACGCTCCGCTTCTGCTGTCAAGTGCCTCATGTCCATCGAACAGAGTACGAGAATGGTTGCCGACTACATCATTGAATTCCATACTCTGGCAGCAGAGGTTGTGTGGAACAACGAGGCCCTCGTGGCTGCTTTTTCTCATGATCTCTCGGATACCATCAAGGATGAGATAGCAGCCTGAGATATACCCACTGAGCTGGAGAAGTTGATCATGTTTGCCATCCTCATTGACTCCAGACTCATTTATATATATATATATATATGTATATATTTTTTTTTTTTATTCCCCTTTATTTACGTTACTCAATTTTTCTCAGTATGGACTTAAAATGAACATTGTTTTTTGATAATATTAGAATATTTATAGGTTGCATACTTACTGTATAATATATATATTTTTACTGTATATTTAGTGAGTTGTGTATTTAGACTTTCATAAGTAGCAGCACCTTCAAGTACACTTTTTTGGGTAAAAGGGTAGGCGCAAAATTATTTTTAAATATAAAAATTATTTTTGGCCTGGAATTTATTTAAAAACCCCCAAACGTTACGCATTTTTTCGGAAAGCAGAGACCCTGGAGAATAAAATGATGGTAGCTCCAGTATTTTATGCCACACGCTACTAGTGAAATGGTTTATCAAGCGCAATATTTCAGTTAAAAAATACACTATAGTTCATTTTTGGACACGCAAGCACAATATATTACCCAATTTTTGGGTAAAATATAAAAAGTTAGGCTGCACCGAGATATAGTCACTTGCCGACTGCCCACACACTATATATATATATATATATATATATATATACATATATACATATATATATATATATATATATATATATATATATACATATATATATATATATATACATATATATATATATACATATATATATATATATATATATATAGATATATATATATATATATATATATATATATATATATATATATATATATATATATCTATATCTATATCATTACATTGACGTTAAATATCGGTGCTGCCATAACCCCGGCATCATTTTTTACTTTGGGTGATTCGGTGTCTGAGAATTTTATTTTATTTTTTTTTTGATATTTTGACTTAAAAAAAAAAAAAAAAATATTTCTTTATGCCCGAGAACCAGAAGTGACATCAGAGGTCGCTCTGGTCCTCCAAGGGAATGGAGTCGAGTGGGGGTTATCTTACTCCATTCTCTCCCTCTGACGTCACTTCCGGTTCTCTGGCATACAGAATTTTTTTATTTTATTTTTTTAAAGAAAAAAAAAAAAAAAAAAATCTTGCTTTTAGAGGTAAATGAGAGATTTGGGGTCTTTTTGACCTCGAATCTCCCAATAAAGAGGACCTGTCGTGCTTATTTATATTACAAGGGATATTTACATTTCTTGTAATAGGAATAAAAGTTAAAAAATAAATAAAATAAAGGGAAGGTGTAAAAAAATAAAATAAAAAGTAAAATAAATAAGAAGAAAGAAATTGTTTTTTTTAAAGGTGCCTAGTCCTAGGCGAACGCATATGTAAGTCGCGCCCGCATATGTAAACGGTGTTCAAACCACACATGTGAGGTATCGCCGCGATCGTTAGAGCGAGAGCAAGAATTCTAGCGCTAGACCTCCTCTGTAACTCTAAACTGGTAACCTGTAAAAAAATTTTAAAGCGTCGCCTATGGAGATTTTTAAGTACTGTAGTTTGTCGCCATTCCATTTTCGGTCTAGATATACAATATGAAGAAATATTATTTGTTTGGTGTGTTTTATAACAGAAAGTAAGGTCAACATTTTCAAGAATGTTTCCTTCATTTACTAAAAAAAAAAAAAAAAAAAAAAATCCCAGTGGTTATTAAATTTGTCTCAAAAGGGTGGCATAAAACTCATTTGGGTATAGTGTTGCATAACTGAGTATTTATCAGTCAAACTATCACAGCACTGAAAACTGAAAAATGGCCTAGACAGGAAGGGGGTGTATTATTATTCAGGTACTAAGGTGATTGAAGGCAAAAAAAAAAAGAAAAAAAAAGGTGCTAAGGTGATTAAAAGGCAAAAAAAAAAAAAAAAAAAAAAAGGTACTAAGGTGATTAAAAGGCAAAAAAATATAGAAAAGGTCAGTGAAAAGTTACTACTGTTAACATTCACTGTAGATATATTTTTCAAATCATATTGTTTCATTTGTCTAATAAAAAAAAAAACAAAAAAACATTAAAAGTAAAGTTATGTTTCTGGTGCAAAGCATGGAAAGATTATTTACAAATTGAATGAGAACATATTTTAGGTTAGTTTATTTTTTTGTGCAGCACTAAAAAAGACAAACAAAACAAAATTCAATTGAATATGAAAGAAATAACACAAAAGATATATGAAATGAACAAAAATAATGCAAAGACTAGCGAAAAAAAGGGGAAGTAGATAAAGGAGCTAGGGTAATTAGGGTTAAATAATGGTTTATAAGGGATTTAATAGGATTACATTTATTGAATTTTTTTTTTTTTTTGCAAGGTCAGTGGAGCTCACATTTTTTTGCAGATCAAAGGACAAAGCTTTTATCTGCTCATAAGCACTACGACCAAATATTGTAATAGAAGCCGCTGTCAGATTTTCAAGTAGTTAATTTACTTATCTAATTAGGCATCATGTCTAAATCCGGTCTTTTAAAGCTGACCTCCAAAAAGATATAAAAGTGCACAATTTATTATAATTGAATATATACAGTATATATTTATATATATATTAAAAATTCGGTGGGTTACTTCAAATGTTCCTCCAGTTCTCAGTTCTCAATGTAGAGATCAGTGTCAAAGTAGACTCCCAATATTACACCTATAACCATTTTATGCCTTGAAGAGCATTTGATATAAATATATTTTGCATTGGAGAATGTGTCCAATAGATTTTTTATATATATATACACATGCACACACACACCCACTATATTACCACTTTTTTTCCGAAGTGCGTGTGTCGGCAACTTGCCTTGCATACAAATGGTACACAATTGTCGGCCAACAAACACAAACCTAGTGATGTACTACGAGGAATTTCAGCTCTTGAGTGCCACCCTTTGGGCACCTTCTGCTAATGTCATGTTTGGTGAGCATTGATTCCGAGCAATGCGCGTTTGTACTTTCAACTTTTGTGTGGTGGACTGATACGAAAATCTGACAACAGACCTTTGTCCACCGACAATTTACTAGCCTGCCATCCAACATTTGTTGGCGGAAAGTTGGACAACAATTGTCTGATGGAGCGTACCAAACGGTCGGATTTTAGGCCAACAGCCTGTCGTCACACAATTCCCTGCCGAAAATCGGATCGTGTGTACGAGGATTTAGTCCGTAGGGTTCGATATTGAGTTGGCCCCGCCCTTTGCAGCTATAACAGCTTCAACTCTTCTGGGAAGGCCGTCCACAAGGTTTAGGAGGGTGTCTATGGGAATGTTTGACCATTCTTCCAGAAGAGCATTTGTGAAGTTAGGCACTGATGTTGAGGCGAGAAAGCCTGGCTCACAGTCTCCGCTCCCTAATTCATCCCAAAGGTGTTCTATTGGGTTGAGGTCAGGACTTCGTGCAGGCCAGTCATGTTCCTCCACCCCAAACTCGCTCATCCATGTCTTTGAGGACCTTGCTTTGTGCACTGGTCCAAATCATTTGGTGGAGGGGAGATTATGGTGGAGGGTTGTTTTTCAGGGGTTGAGCTTGGTCCTCTAGTTCCAGTGAAGGGAACTCTTAAGGCGTCAGCATACCAAGACGTTTTGAACAATTTCATGCTCCCAACTTTGTGGGAAAGTTTGGGGATGGCCCCTTCCTGTTCCACATGACTGAGAACCAGTGCACAAAGCAACGTCCATAAAGACATGGATGAGCGAGTCTGGTGTGGAGGAACTTGACCTAAAAGTGACACGCAGCCACTAACTCTTCAGCACTGGGGTTGCTTACTCACATAACATATCATCGGTTGGCAATATCCACCATACCTCCTGCCGATATCCACCAGGCTTTTCCTAGTGAGGGAGATGTAGACACACACCGCCATAGCACAGCCAGACTCCTTCCCACCAACTTCCCCCTGGCTCTCTCTAGTGAGCGTCTCTAGACCTAAACTTGATCCCAAGGCTCAAGCTTGCGAATAGCCCCCCCCCCCAGCTAAGTCTTGCTGGGATCCCGGTGTCTTCCTAATTTATTCTTTTTAGATATCTGCCCCAGGGGTAGAGCCCCTGCACAGAGGTCTCCTCCAGCAGAACTGGACCCAGGAACTGTGCTGCTCAGGCCTCAGACTATTTATTTATTTATTTATTTAAATAGATAATTTATTTATTATTATTTATTTATTTTTCTCAATTTTTTTATTGAAATACAACAGGGACATGAGAGAAGGAGAAATGACCCAGAGGGCCTAAGACAATAAAATGCAGATTATAGTTGGTGCAAAGATGGAGTACAAGTCCAAAAAAAAATAATCGTACAAAGTAATTTAACGTTGATATTAGCAGCCTATAAACAGGAATGAATACTTGGGGTAACCGGATATACAGCAAATGGAAACCATAGAAAATGTGGAAGCAATAGATAATTTATTTAAATCGATAATTTATTTATTAAATCGATTATTTATTTTTATTTTTTTAAATTAATTATTTATTTATCTATTTATTTTATTATTTATTCATTTAGACTATGAGCCCTCTCACCACCAACTGGACCCACCTCCCCAGGGATTGGTTGGAGTTCCACAAATATTCAGGCTGCGTGTCCTGTTCTTCCTCCCACTTTGATTGTAGAATCCTATAGAACAGGGAGGGTCCTCCAAACTTTCTAAACAAAGGGCCAGTTTACTGTGGGGGGACGGCCGTTCCATTTGGTGTGGGAACTATTATTGCCCCATTGTTGGTATCAGTGGGAGGAATAGTGTCCCATCATTGGTGTCAGTGGAAGGAATAGTGCCCCATCATTGGTATCAGTGGAAGGAGTAGTGTCCCATCATTGGTATCAGTGGGAGGAATAGTGACCCATCATTGGTATCAGTGGGATGAATAGTGCCCCATCATTGGTGTCAGTGGGAGGAATAGTGCCACATCATTGGTATCAGTGGAAGGAGTAGTGTCCCATCATTGGTATCAGTGGGAGGAATAGTGACCCATCATTGGTATCAGTGGAAGGAGTAGTGTCCCATCATTGGTATCAGTGGGAGGAATAGTGACCCATCATTGGTATCAGTGGGAGGAATAGTGTCCCAGAGCAGAGTCAGGCAACTGGCAGGCCAGTCAGAAGCAAAACAGCAGACAGGAGAGTAGTCTGAGTCCAGGCCAGAGACAATGAGGCAGGTGGGCAAAAGGAGTAGGCAGAGATGTGGTCCAAAGGCCAGTCAGGGGTCAGTGCAGGCAGAGTTCTAGCATAGTCAAGGCAGATCAGGTCGACAACAGGAGATCAGATATAGGAATGGGTGGCAGAATGCAGGAACCACAGTAGACCATAAGGCAAGGTCCTAATGCACCAGTACCGTTTAAATAGTCTGCTTGGTGCCTGTCTTAGTGGTGGGTGTGTGGGCAAACTCATGCACCGGCGTGCTCACATGTGCGTGCATGAGCAGAAATTTGTGTATGTGCACGAGCATTGCCAACAGGGATTCTGAGCTTGGGCATACCTATGCGCCTGAACACCTTTTTCCGACACCAGGGCCAGGACATGAGGTGGGCAGAGGGGACAGCTGCCCCAGGCGCAGAAAAGCAAAGTGACAAAAATAGATGCAGGGTGGTACACCTATTCTACAGCATGTATTAACAGAGGGGGGGGTGCAATTTAGGATCCTTGCCCTGGGCACTGGACAACCCTGTAGTATAAACAGAAAAGTCAGTGCTACTACCCATACACCACATAGATAGCAGAGCTCCCAGGTGCTCGATCCACAGTCGCTGGCTGAGTAGAGTGATGTAGAAAAAATGATCCGCACTCTGGTTGTTGCTCTTAAAATTTCTTCATTTTATTGAATAGCCACAGTGAACAAACGCTGATTAAATCAGTTGACGCGTTTCAGCCTATAAGGCCTTAGTCATAATCAGTTGACGTGTTTCCGCCTATAAGGCCTTAGTCATAATCAGTTGATGAGTTTCAGCCTATAAGGCCTTAGTCATAATCAGTTGATGCGTTTCAGCCTATAAGGCCTTAGTTATAATGACTAAGGCCTTATAGGCTGAAAAGCGTCAACTGATTTAATCAGCGTTTGTTCACTGTGGCTATTCAATAAAATGAAGACATTTTAAGAGCAACAACCGGAGTGCGGATCATTTTTTCTATTGGACAACCCTGTCCTCATATTGCCCGACACTCTGCTATATTTACACAGCAGCACAGACTGGTTAGGTCATCCCACGGAGGCCTTTCCACCTGATGTCTGAACATATACGCAAAAGAACCCTACAGAGTTCTATGAGATGGCTCTGATACATCTTCCAGCCCCATTGAGGTCCATAGGGGTTTTATGACGTTAGGTGAAGAAGAAGCTGTTTCAAAAGATATAACCAACCTGGCCAAAACATAAGTATAGAGCTTTAGAGAAGGGAGAAAGGGAGACTTCAACACAGTGGGGTGGGGGTGGGGGGGCAAGAAGTAAAACATTTTTAACAAGTTTCCCTATTCATTAAATTAAAATTGATGGAAACACCTGAATGCAGACCTATGTGAAAGGTTCCTCATACAGGCCTATTTGAAAGGTTCCTCATACAGACCTATTTAAAATGTCCCTTATACAGACCCATTTGAAAGGTTCCTCATACAGACCTATTTGAAAGGTTCCTCATACAGACCCATTTGAAAGGTTCCTCATACAGACCTATTGGAAAGGTTCCTCATACAGAATATTTGAAAGGTTCCTCACCCTTTAAACCCTCCTATGTTAAATCTACCCATACAGTAGGATCTCCACCACACCGTGCATGGGTTAAATGCTCATTGGGCTCACATAACTTATATATTAAAATAATAAATAACACGACTGCTCCCCTTCGTCCTGTATTACCCTCAGCACCTTTACCTTATGGCAACCAGCCACCATAGCAGCGTCTGCAGAATATGCAGCCTCATATGTTGTAGGCAATTGTGGGTCGGAACACCTGCGGGGAAAAATAATGAAATCAGCCGCTGAAATGGTTATTTGGAAGATTGGTAATTTATGCTAATGTGATGCTGCAGCTGGCAAATAAATAACACATGATGTGAAAAGTTTAATACCGGGTGGATGTGTTAAAGGGCAAGGAGAAAGTGTGACTAGATAAGGTCATAAGAAGTCTGGTTGCAGCTCAAGGGTGGCTTTTTAATAATAAAGGGGTGGAGATTTTCCGAAAAAAAAGTCAACTGTTGCTGTATATTATGACACGATGTTCATTTATTGATCCAGACTTGTACAGATATTGAAAGGTCCACTGAAAAGAAACCTACAGAATTGCAGGTGACGAGCATAGGTGAGCACAGAAGCCAAACAACACATGTGAAAGGAATCACAGGTCTAGGAGGAGCACCGCAGCAAGGAGGTAAAGAATTACACAGGCAAGAAAACTGTAGGCTAAATCATGACACTCCCATAGTGATCCACAGTGGCCCTCAATCAGCCAGGTGCCCCCAGGTCCCCTAAGAACCCTCAGTCCCCGCAGTGTCTGCCAACCTCCCATAGAGCCCTCTAGTTTACTGCAAAGTCTCCAGCCTCAATATTCCCCCGGCAGCGCCCTACAGTAGTGCCTCCCCAGCCCATGCAGTGCTAGAGCCCCCTCTAGAAACTACATTTCCCACAGTTGCCCCATCTTCCTCCAGAAGCCTCATCCTCTACAGGACCACCAAGCCTGCTTTCCCCAACCCCCTCCAGAACCTTCATTCCCCCACAGTGATACCCAGCCCCATCAGAATTTCAATACTTACAGTATTTTGTATTCCAATGCCTTTATTGTGTGAGTATAAACTTTTTTTGTTGGGGCATGTAAGGTTTTGGAAGAATTTACCAGGGGCCTGGCCTCATGGAGTCTGAAAACCACTCCTATAGAAGACTGTCCCACATCTTCAAGCTATTGCTCCGAATACTGTTTTCGATATGAAGAAGTTAAACCTTTTTGTTTCCTTCAGGCTCAAAGAATGCCCCCTTGTCTTTTGCAAAGACCCTAAAGTCAACAACTTTTCCAAGTTTACTAAATGGATCATTAATGTATTTGTACTAGGTGGTCATATCCCTCCTCTAATCGCTTCTTCTCAAGGGTGAGTCAATTCAGTTGAATGAAACTTTTCTCGTAGTTGAGGTTCTCCATGACTCCTCTTAACATATTTGCCCTTCTCTGCACTCAGTTCCACAACACCTTTTCTGTGGACTGGTGCCCGAAACATAACTGCATGTTCAAGATGAGGTTTTACTAACATAGAGGTGCAAGAATATGTATTGATTAATAATTATTATGAGGTCATGGTTGATGCAGCCTCCAAAACACAGAGGTCATCATGACTTACAGTCTCAATAGGCAGCGCTAAATTATGGTTTCCGATACACGTGCACTGAGAAGATGACAACCAGTGTGCCTCCAAAACTCTTCTTAGGAGGTTGTGTCTGAAGGCAGAATTCTGTCTGTCTGGCTATGGGAAGGGAGTTGCAAGACACAGAGAAGGATGGGGTTGCATCCAAAGCACCCCCGGAAAGTCCCCTAAGAAGGTCACTAGGAAATGAACATGACATACCTTTTTGGCATAATCATCCAAAAGATATTTGAATGGAGGGATTTTGGATCCAGGTAAAATCCTGGGTTATGCAAAAACTTGTGCCGTGGATCTGAGGCATCAAAACCACATGTAGGCAGGTTGCCTATAGTGTATTAGTTAGACAGTTGGCTTGCCCAGGCTGGGGAAGGGGTTAACATTTTGCATTTCAGTTCCTTTTGGGCCCTGCCTATCCACCCTGTGAAATGAGGGGGAGGAAGTCTGGGTTCAGAGCCCCTGTTCCTGGAAATGCCGTAAAGTTCATGGAGCACTGAGTGGGACTGCTGCACCCAGCAGTCCATCTGAAGACAATGGGAGTCCAGAGAACTACCATCCTTGGGAAAATACCAGCTATGGACTTACACATTGTTGAGGTACGGCTGGGCAGCCTAGTTTAGTTTGAGAGGGACATGTGGCACTGCAAAAGCGTTTCGATCACTTGTTGGACTTTCTCGCAAAGGTTTAAGTAAAGTTGCATAAAGTATTTAAAGCCTGGTCTGAAAGAGTAAGGGTCAGTAAAGCGTACGTGGGGTAAGAAGCGAAGGTTTACTTGGCAAGATAAACAGAAGGAGGAATGCAGTTGCTATGGGTAACCAGGAACTAGTGCAAGGTACATTTCAGTTGGTCATATAGCGTGGTACCTGGCGTGGCAAATGGTCCTGCGGTAGCGTGGGGGGTTGGTTGGTGTCCTGAAGGTAACGGGATAAAACCCGTATTATGGAGACCCACTGCATGGTATTGGAGAGAAGGAGTTAACAAGTGCACTCATGAGATCCACGCTAGATGCACAGTGGAACCCCCCGTTCTGTCACTGGGAGTGAGGTGGCAGAGGTACCTTGGATGAGTGGAGTGAGCATAGGCTCCGGGTATGGATATTTTGCATGCAGTCCAGTTTGGACCAATATAACTATGCATATTCCATACCTAGCCAATGCCATTGGAAGCTGGAAATCACCGTATCCGTGTGCCTAGAGTTCAGCTTTAACCATTACAAGCCGATAACACGTGTCTATTTTAGTAATGCAAAATATGCAACATGTAACAAGGTTAAATCTCTGCCTCTTCTACTGGATATTATTAGCAGTGTACCTGAGTGCCATGAGTATGTGTGCTCTTAATTATTTTATTACTGCTTCAGAGTCTTTCCATCTGTCACTTCTGCTCTGCTGTGGGTTTTTTTATTCCCATACACACCATCCACCTAATAGAGATAGCTGGCACCAGAGAGGCACCCCAGATGGCTCAGACCAAAGAGCATCGCACAGCTCAACATAATTTTCATGAGTCTCTTGTGGAGACCGGATATTCCTTCGATTCTGCATATCCGGAAGCCTTCAACTACTAGTTTCATTTCATTTTTTTTGTTTTCAAATAATTGTTTCCATTTTTTTTTTTACATTTTTGGGATAGCTAACAATTTTACAGCGTTGGTATTAGATACATTATTATACAACTCCAAGTGGTGGTGGCCAATGGCCATGTTTTGTCTACCCCCATTAACATTTGCTAGACTGTTCCTATCAACTGAGAACCTAGTCTTATGATCTCATTCTGTGGTCCCTCAACAATATTCCGATGCTGTGGACACTAAAGAGAGACAGTCATAGTCTCTGTAGAGTATCTCTTGCCTTGTGTACTCAGGTCAAGCCTACTCAGTTTTTTTGGCCACCCTTCTGTCCCTGAATGCAAAAGGCATGCAAGAATACAAGATTTTTACCCAGCCCACAGTAACTCTGATATGATGGGGGGGAGACTTCTGATGTGACATGGGGGACCACTGATGTGAAAGGTGGACTCTGATGTGATGGGGGCTTCTGATGTGAAGGGGGAGCTTTGATATGATGGGAGCTTCTGACCTGAAAGTGGGCTAATGTGATGGGGAGCATCTGATGTGGGGGAGGGGTGTCTGATGTGAAATAGGGGTCCACTGATGTGAAAGGTGGACTCTGATGTGGTGGGGGCTTCTGATGTGAAGGTAGAGCTTTTATATGATGGGGGCTTCTGATGTGAAGGTAGAGCTTTTATATGAAGGTGGACTCTGATGTGATGGGGGCTTCTGATGTGAAAGGGGAGCTTTGATATGATGGGGGCTTCTGACGTGAAAGTGGGCTAATGTGATGGGTAGCATCTGATGTGGGGGAGGGGTGCCTGATGTGAAATAGGGGACCACTGATGTGAAAGGTGGACTCTGATGTGATGGGGGCATCTGATGTGAAAAGGGGGCTCTGATGTGAAGGGGGCGACTTCCAACTTGAAACAGGCTTGGATGTGAAGGGGGGGCTCTGATATTAAGGGGGCTTCTGATGTGAAGGAGGGGACTCCGACTTTGAACAGGTCTTTGATGTGAAGGGGGGGCTCTGATATGATGGGGAGCGTCTGATGTGGGGGAGGGGTGTCTGATGTGAAATGGGGGTTCACTGATGTGATGGGGGCTTCTAATGTGAAGTGGGTTCTCTGACTTGAAATGGGTCTTTGATGTGCAAGGGGGGGTGCTCTGATATGATGGGGGCTTCTGACGTTAAAGTGGACTAATGTGAAAGTGGGCTAATGTTATGGGGGGTGTCTGATGTGGGGAGGGTTGTCTGATGTGAAATGGGGGACCACTGATGTGAAAAGGGAAACTTTGATGTGAAAAGGGGACCTGTGAAAGGGGGGCTTGGATGTGAAAGGGGTACTCTAGTGGAAAGGGGGGGCTCCAATGTAATGGGTGGGGAGCTTCCTTTGTGACAAGGGGACTCTGATGTGATGCTAACTTCTGATGTGAATGGGGCATTCTGGTGTGATGGGGAGCTTCTCATATGAAAGGGAGAACTTCTGATGTGCTTCTTGAAATGTTTTTATTCATTAATTTTAAATGGATCTAGATTGATATACTCATGTTTTGACTCTTTGCAGGTGAGGAGGCGTTGACCATGTACATGGACAAAGGTCGTCTAGATCGTCACATTGGAAATGGAAGTCAGAGTGTAGAGTCATTGCATCATTTGGCATCATCTTATTTTGTAGACAGGGATGGAACCATGAGAAAACTTCATGAGGTCCAAATATCAACAGGAGCCATCAAGGTACGGTGTCCCCGAGTGGGATTTAAATAGAATGGAGCTTATAAAGTAATAGGAATATGAACCAATAGAAACATAGAATGATATAAGAAGAGTTGATTGGAGAATGTTTCTAGAAAGTTAGAAGGTGTTACAAATACATAGATAACTTGGCAACTCTGTATTGCATAAAATCCTTATAGTCTTTATTACGAATCCATCAAGATACACAAGGGAATCCAATACAGAAAGGGTTGACATGTTTCAGCCCTTTTACTTGGCCTTAGTCAGTGGTTATGACTAAGACACATTAAAGGGGCTGAAACACGTCAAGTTTGTTTTTTGCCCTCTCCTGGCACAGTCCTTTTTGTAAACGTATTTAGACCTTTATAGCAACTATGAATCCATCAAGATAAATAGGGTCCCGTACTGAAAATAGTCTTTATTACGAATCCATCACGTTAAACAGGGGAATCCAAGTCAGAAAGAGTTGACATGTTTCAGCCCCTTTAATGTTCCTTAGTCATAACCACTAAGGCCAAGTAAAGGGCCTGAAACGCGTCACCTCTTTCTGTATTGGACTCCCCTGTTTATCGTGATGTATTCATAATAAAGACTACATGGATTTTATGCAATACTGAGTTGCCGGACCTTCTTCTCTCTAATACATTAGTGGACGGTATGCAGCGGTGGTCCTGGCACAAGTATTTAGCCTTATCAAGTAGCACGCATTTACAATAATGGTAGTAACACCACAATGGTTTACTGTACGTTACAAATGCATAATGGTTGATTTATTAAAGCCAAATAGGCTTTTCACTTTACAAGGGACGAAGGAAAGTCCTTCAATGGGGACACCTGTTCCTATGATAACTTTTCTCCAGGACAGGATGTAAAGAAGTTCCTTTGAGGGGTACATTAGCAAAAAATGTTTTGTCATTACAAGCACTTTTCATGACTTTGTGTTATGTTAGGAAGAGGTGATGGGACTGGATGAAACTAGGGGATGGGCAGGAGAAGACCTTTATGGTAAACTTGGTTTACTTATGCCCCTGGTTCAATCCGCAGCCTAAAATCAGAGTTACTGGATTTAACATGGAGCAGTCGAAATAAGCCATGGCCATCATCCTATCCAGCTACTATAAAGGTCTATGGTTAACTTGGTTGGCTAATGACACCAGTCCAATCTGCAGCCTGTAATCATAGGGTTACTGGATTATATATGGAGCAGTCAATGTAAGTCATGACCACCATCATAGATCATATCTAGTTACTATAATGGTCTAAAGAAGTTCACAAAATGGACTGTGCCAAGAGAGAGAGAACAAAAAACTAAATTTTAAAGTCAGAAAATGGAATTTAGTAATATAATCCCAAGTTGCAAGAGTTTTGGACCAACGTCAAAGAAATCATGAATAACACCCAACTAAGCAATCATTTTATGTGTAGGATCCAGAGGTTACATCATGGAAGGAACAACATTGGACATCTTCAATACTTCATAAATATAAAAAAAAAAGATATGAATGAATTATAATATACTAATATAATATACCTTTATGGTAAACTAGGTTGTTTTTTTCCACGGGTCCAATCTGCAGCCCATAATCACATTGCAGCAGTCAAAGAAAGCTACGGCCACCATCCATCTATCAACTATAAAGGTCTAAAGAAGTTCACAAAATGGATTTCACCAAGAGAGGGAAACAACAATTTTTTTTTAACAGAAAATTAAATTCTCAAATGTAACCCCAAATGGCAGCAGTTTCGGACCAACAAAAAACCATGAATAACACCCAACTAAGCAATGACTTTATGTATCAAACCCAAAAGTTACATCACAGAAGGAACAACATTGGACAGTCTTCAAGACTTCATAAAAATAAACAAAAAAAAATACAAGGAAATATTAATATTCTAATCTAATAATACCTTTATGGTAAACTTGGTTGGCTAATGCCACTGGTCCAATCTGCAGCTGAAAATAATAGAGTTACTGGATTATACATGGAGAAGTCAAAATCAGCCATGACCCCCTTACCATCTAGCTACTATAAAGGTTTAAAGAAGTGCACAAAATGGATTGCACCAAGTGGGGGCAACAACCAATTTTTTTTTTTTTTTACAGAAAACAAAATTCTGAAATGTAACCCTAAATTGCAGCAGTTTCGGACCAATGACAAACCATGAATAACACCCAACTAAGCAATGGCCACCATCCATCTATCAACATTAAAGGTCCAAAGAAGTTCACAAAGGTTTAAAGAAGTGCACAAAATGGATTGCACCAAGTGGGGGCAACAACCATTTTTTTTTTTTTTTACAGAAAATGAAATTCTCAAATGTAACCCCAAATGGCAGCAGTTTGGGACCAACGACAAGCCATGACTAACACCCAACTAAGCAATGACTTTATGTGTACAACCCAGAAGTTACATCACGGAAGGAACAACATTGGTCATCTTCAAGATGTCATAAATATAAACAAAAAAGATACAAAGAAATATTAATATTCTAATATAATAAGACCTTTATGGTAAACTTGGTTGGCTAATGCCACTGGTCCAATATACAGCCGAAAACAATAGAGTTACTGGATTATATATGGAGCAGCCAAAATCAGCCATGACCTCCTTACCATCTAGCTACTATAAAGGTTTAAGGCCTGATTCACACCTATGCATTTTTAGTGCTTTTTGCATTTTGCAGATTTGCACTACAGAACGTGTTCCGTAGAAAACCATGTTAAATGGACTGTAGTGCAAATCTGCAAAATGCAAAAAGCACTAAAAATGCCATAGGTGTGAATCCAGCCTAAAGAAGTCCACAAAATGGATTGCACCAAGTGGGGGCAACAATCAATTTTTTTTTTTACAGGAAATGAAATTCTGAACTGTAACCCTAAATTGCAGCAGTTTCGGACCAACGAGAAACCATGAATAACACCCAACTAAGCAATGGCCACCATCCATCTATCGACAATAAAGGTCTAAAAAAGTTCACAAAATGGACTGCACCAGAGTGGGGGCAACAACCATTTTTTTTTTTTTTTTTTTTTTACAGAAAATGAAATTCTCAAATGTAACCCCAAATGGCAGCAGTTTCGGACCAACGACAAACCATGAATAACACCCAACTAAGCAAGCAATGACTTTATGTATAAAACCCAGAAGTTACATCATGGAAGGAACAACATTGGACATCTTCAAGATGTCAGAAAAAAAGAAATAATAATATTCGAATATAAAAAGACCTTTATGGTAAACTTGGTTGGCTAATGCCACTGGTCCAATATACAGCCAAAAATCATAGAGTTACTGGAATATATATGAAGCAGCCAAAATCAGCCATGAACCACCATCCTATCCAATTATAACTATAAAGGTCTAAAGAAGTTCACAAATGTATTTATAGAAAATGGAAATGAAATTTAGAAATATAATTACTAAATTGTAACAGTTTTGGACCAACAACAAATATACCACGAATAACGCCCAACCAAGCTTTATGTGTAAAACCCAGACGTTACCTCATGGAGGGAACACCATTGGACATCCTCAATACTTCATAAATATGAAAAATATAAATACAAAGAAATAATAATATAATAGGACCACTGTCATAACATTTCTAACATCAGTCGTCACAAGCACAAAGGATCCGTACAGAACGGTCCCATACTGAGAAAACATTAACCTGAATATCTGTTAGTAAAAAGAATAAACATAAAAAAAAAATGGTCCCCAGTCATAAGAACAAATATAAATCCAGATCAATGGTAAACCTTTTAGGCTGTGAAGTATTCAGTTTAGAAATCCATTGTGTTTCTCTTTGTTTCCGCTTTAGTTTCTGATACCACCTCAGTCTAATTTATTTATCTTGTCTATCACCATAAATCTCAACTCTGAAACGGGATGTGAACATGGTATGAAATGCTACTGGGAGATCTAACTGTTTTCCTCTAATAGAATATTTGTTCCGTGCAGTGCAACCTTTTATTTTTTTTGAGTGCTTTCTCCTATATATAGTGAAAACCACAAGAAAAGAAAAAATATTAAAAATTTAGGGTTTCCTAACCTGTTTACAACTACAGACCCTCAATGGATTGCCCAATATCTCACCATACTTTCTTCACCAGACTGTCCATTTAGGTACCAGTACCAGGTGTTAATAGCTTGGTTTAGCTTTACAAAATGGGTAGCTAGAAACAAAATGGCTAAAATAACATCATAAGGAGTTATTTTTTTCATTTTTTCATTTATTTTTTATTTAACTTTTTTTGCTATCACGAGGGGGCTAACAACCCTTCTTGAGATATCTTTGGGCAGGTGACAAGTACTCAGAGGTCTATTAAACCTCTGATGTCTCCCTTTCCCTCCAAAGCAGCTAACCAAGCACAGCTCATGTTTGATTGGCTGCTGCATCAAAAACATTTGATCATTTCTTTTTTCATTTAACTTTATTGCTATCGCATGGCGACCAGCAAGCCTCCTTGTGATAGCTGTGGCCAGGTGGCAAGTACTCTTTAATCGAGACATCAGGGGCCTATTAGATCTCTGATGTCTTCCCTGCCCTCCACCAAAGCAGCTTACCAAGCACAGACCAAGCTTGATTGTCTGCTACGTCATAAGGATTTTATCTTTTTTTTTTTTCATTTAACTTTATTGCTATCGCATGGTGACTAACAAGCCTCCCTGTGATAGCTTTGGGCAGATGACAAGTACTCTTTATCAAGACATCAGGGATCTATTAGACCTCTGATGTCTCCCCTGCCCTCCAAAGCAGCTAACCAAGCACAGACCAAGCTTGATTGTCCGCTACATCACAGGAGATAATGTTTTTTTTTTTTTCATTTAACTTTATTGCTATCACATGGGGGGTTAACAAGCCCCCTTGTGATAGCATTGGGTAGGTGTCAAGTACGTTTTAATAGACCCCTGATGTCTCCTCTGCTCTCCATAGCAGCTAACCAAGCACAGATCAAGCATGATTGCCTGATGTATTGTAAGGATTTTATCATATTTATTAATATCATTATAGACAAAATAATAAATATTAGGAAAATATATATTAATAATTATTAATATATTAAAAAAAGGAAACCACAAATACACGTTATTGCTATCACATGGGGGCTAACAAGCTTTGGCCAGGTGTCAAGTACACTTTATGGAAACATCAGGGGTCTGTTAGACCCCCGATGTCTCCCCTGCCCTCCAAAGCAGCTAACCAAGCACAGAAAAAGCTTAATTGTCTGCTGCATTGTAAGGATTTTATCATACTTATTAATATTATAATATATAAAATAATAAATAATAATAATAATAATAATAATTATTTAATATAATAAAACAGGACGATAACTTCTGGAACTCCGACGCTGCTCTTTTTGGGTCTTAGTTCCTTCAAGAGCAGAGTCGTTGGAGCTGCTATACAGCCCCTCCCCTCTGCTGCCCATTCACAGAAGCCTTTGTATTATGTGAACTCATTCACAAAATGCGAAGGCTTCTGTGAATGGGCAGCGGAGGCTAGGGGGTGGGCCTAGCTGCTCTGTGTGCTTCTCTCCTCTCTTACAGCCTCAAGTGCTCCTCCAGGACTGCAATAAACCTGTTGCATATAAGTAACAGAGATAAGTCCCGAAGGTGGACTGAACTCATAGCGTGCCTGCACTTTTTGCAAAGTTGCTATATTCTTGTTGCTCAGCTTTAAGCTGGGATATTCCTGGACCTTTTTAATTGTGAGTGAGCAGTTGTCCATCTCCAGGTCTTCCAGCCTGGATATATTTTATTCTTATTTCTTCAAGGAGGGTTGGTCAATAGAGATGGGCCGAACACCCAGAACAGGGGAAAAAATCTAACCTGAACGGCAAACCCCATTGAAGTCTATGGGAGCTGAACAGGAAAAATCAAAGGTGCCCATTTTGAAAGCTTATATGCAAGTAATTGGCCATTAAAGGGGGTATAGGGGTCCAGATACTGTCCTGGGGGGACATGTATCAATGCAAACATTTAAAAAAAAAAACAATTGTTTTTTCCGGGAGCTGTGATTTTCATGATGCTTAAAGTGCAACAATAAAAATAAAAAATTCTTTAAATATCGTGCCTGGGGGGTCCCCTTAGTCTGCTTGTAAAATGGCACATCTGTAGCATGTATAGAACCTGCTGCAGCACAAATTACATTTCTAAAGGAAAAAAAAAAAAACTAGTCAAATCACATTTAAAATGATTCCCATTGATGCATTGACTGGATTTGCAGGGGAACCCCACGCCACAATAAAAAAAAAAAGCGGCATAGGGTCCCCCCCCAAAAAACCATACCAGACTATTATCTGAGCATACAGCCTGGCAGACCAGGAAGGGGGGGCAAGCGAACCCCCCCCCGAACCATACCAGGCCACAAGCCCCCAATATGGGGGGTGTTTTGGGGCAGGGAGACTCTGCCCCCTCCCCACCCCAAAGCACTTTGTCCCTGTGTTAATGGGGACAAGGGTCTCCTCTCCACAACCCTGGGCTGTGGTTGTTGGGGGTCTGCGGGCAGGGGGCTTTTAGGAATCTGGAAGCCCCCTTTAAGAAGGGGGCCCCCAGATCTCGGCCCTCCACGGTAATAAGTATCGGGTACATAGCACCCCTACCCATTCACCAAAAAAGTGTCAAAAAGTAATAAAAACACAGAGACAGTTTTTTTTATTAATAAGTCCTTTTAAAAAAAATAAAAAACAGTGTCCCCCAATGAAAATCCATCGCCAATCACGCCGCTCGCCGCACCCGAAAAAGAAAAAAAACCTGCCGAATGCCGCCTCTGCCCTTTGACAGTTCTTATATAGGTAAGGGTGGGGCCACCTGATGACGTCACCTGGTGGCGCCGCTCCCCCTTGTGATGTCACAGACCGATGCATGTTGGGTCGCTTACGTTTTCGGGGGGGGGACCCCACGCCATTATTTTTTTTCTATTTTTTACTTGCAAATTATTTTTTTTATGCAGCTGCCAGCAGGGAAGCCCATTGACATCTGATGACTCATCGGTTGTCAAGGACGCCACGGCCAGCTTCCCGGCCCCTTAACAACCAGATTTTTCTGCTCCCTGATTGGGCAAAGCTTTGCCCATCAGGGCGCAAAAATGCACTGTGCAGCGCAGGGCGTTTTTGGCAAATTCGGGGGTGTTCCCTGAACAGGGCGAACAGCCAATGTTTGGCCCCACATCATGCTGGGGCCGAAAGGTTCGCCCAACACTATTGGTCTAACTGAGGGAATGTAGAAAAAAAGGGCGTTGAACCCAACAGCCCCAGGAAAGGTGGGGGGACAGGGAAAGGATAGGATAGAATGACCGGGAAGGTGGACATCTCCGTCTTTATGTACTATTTCAAAAACATAAAGACCCCCCCAGTGTCCTGACCTAAGGCTACTCAACACAACTCTATAAATGAATGGCTTTCTCTATAGCGGTCTTACTGTGTTCACCAACATAAAAAGACACATTAAAACATCTTAAATTTATTACATTTTCCACGAGATTTATATAGTAAACATCCAACTCTAACCCATGGAAACAATTAAAAATTACTCATTAGTAATCTTCCGGCACTTTAATTAACACTGACTTCATAAAATACGGGTCTACAAATTCTCAACCAACCATTAGCTCTGCGTAATATAAATCAGGATTCCATTATAACACTGGAATCCACCCAACTTAAATCCATCCAAAACCAATTTCATCCCTAGTTTGCAAAGTATAAATCCATGCCCTTTTATTTATAACCGTAAACTTTCCCATGTAATTAATATAGAAAAAGTCAACGTAACATAGAAAATATCATCAGAATATATATATATATATACGCGTATGCCCTTTAGCTAGAAGATAAAAAAGAAAAAAAAGATTATTAAGCAAATGAAAAAAATAGAAGAAATAGAAGAAATAGAAATGCTTAATAAAAAATGTATGTGTATATGTGTGTGTGTATATATATATATATATATATATATATATATATATATATATATATATATATATATATATATATATATATATATTTATTTATTATGTATTTATTTATTTTTATTAAGATATAAGGTCATACGCAAGTATATATATATATATATATATATATATATATTTATATATATATATTTTTTTTTTAATTGTAACATATATAACCGTAAACATTCCCATTTAATTAATATAGAAAAATCAACGTAACATAGAAAATATCATTAAAAAAAAAAAAATATATATATATATATATAAATATATATATATATATGCCCTTTAGCTAGAAGATAAAAAAAAGATTATTAGGCAAATGAAAAAAAATAGAAGAAATGTATAATAAATATATATATATATATTTATTTATTTTTAATAAGAATGAAGGTCATACGCAAATATATATATATATATATATATATATATATATATATATATATTTTAGAGAATTAAGATCATATGCAAGTATGTGTATATGTATATATATATATATATATATATATATATTTATTTATACACATACATATACTTGCGTATGACCTTAATTCTTAATAAAAATAATAAAAAAGAAAAAAAAAAAAAAAATATATATATATATATATATATATATATATATATATATATATATATATATATATATATATATATATATATATATATACACATATACACATACTTTTTATTAAGCATTTCTATTTCTTATTTTCTTTTCATTTGCCTAATAATCTTTTTTTATCTTCTAGCTAAAGAGCATATGCATATATATATACACATATATACATATATATATATACACATATATACATATATATATATATATATTTTTTTTATTAAGAATTAAGGTCACACGCAAGAGAGTCGATGCCCGGAGGAACATAAAACTAATCCATGGGTATTAAAGATAAACTTGAGGAAGCAATTTGTGTATATTGTAATTGGCGCCTCGTATAATAATCCCTCGCTCATTAAAAGTCCAGGAGCAACCTACAACATTTGCACCTAAAACTACATATGAGGGTTTTTTTTTTTTTTTTTTTTTACTGAATACTTGATAAATGATGATTTTTTACTCAGCCTTGGGAAATACTTTAAACTTCTTTTAACCATGCACTTGTTCACTATTCATTATTAATTATTTTCTTGTTATATAGTTTTCTACTTTGGAATGAAGCAGAGTGTAGTCCAGGGCTAAGCCTCAAAGTGGTTTTACCGACATTTAAAAAAAATTAAAAAAATTATAATAATATTTAACATGTTCTACTCACCTGCTCTATGCAATGCTGTTATTGCACAGAGCAGCCCTGAACCTTGTCTTATTGGGTAGTCCGCCGGTGCCCCAGGGTCCTCCTCTTCTGTGTCTGCCCCATAGCAAGCACATGTTATAGGGGCAGATGTGCCAGGCTTGATCCCAAGCTGGACTATTGACACACACAGTGCAGCTCAACCAACCCCCCCCCCACAACCCCCCGCGCTCTGCTCGCAGGATTTGACTGACAGCAGCAGGAGCCAATGGCTCCCTCTGCTCTCAGCCAAGCTTGTGAGAGAGGAGAGAGGACTGGCAGACGACCACAGAGCTGGGTCCATACAGGACTTGCTTTGTGCACTGGTGGGCAGTCATGTTGGAACAGGAAGGGGCCATCCCCAAACTGTCCCCACAAAGTTGGGAGCATTAAATTGTCCAAAATGTCTTGGTATGCTGATGCCTTAAGAGTTCCCTTCACTGGAACTAAGGGGCCAAGCCCAACCCCTGAAGAACAACCCCCCACATCATAATCCCCCCATCCATCAAATGATTTGAACCAGTGCACAAAGGAAGGTCCATAAAGACATAGATGAGCGAGTTTGAGGTGGAGGAACTTGACTGGCCTGCACTTGGCTCGCAGTCTCAGCTCAAATTCATTCCAAAGGTGTTTTATCAGGTTGAGGTGAGGCCAGTCAAGTTCCTCCATCCCAAACTCGCTCATCCTTGTCTTTATGGACCTTGCTTTGTGCACTGGTCCAAATCATTTGGTGGAGGGGGGATTATGGTGTGGGGTTGTTTTTCAGGGGTTGGGCTTCGCCCCTTAGTTCCAGTAAAAAAGGAATTTTTAAGACGTCAGCATACCAAGACATTTTGGACAATTTCATGCTCCCAACTTTGTGGCAACAGTTTGGGGATGGCCCCCTGCTGTTCCAACACGACTGCACACCAGTGTACAAAGCAAGGTCCATAAAGACATGGATGAGCGAGTTTGGGGTGGAGGAACTTGACTGGCCTGCACAGAATCCTGACCTCAACCCGATAGAACAGCTTTGGGATGAATTAGAGTGGAGACTGTGAGCCGGGCCTTCTCGTCCAGCATCAGTGCCTGACCTCACAAATGCTCTTCTGGAGGAATGGTCAAACATCCCCATAGACACACTCCTAAACCTTGTGGACGGCCCTCCCAGAAGAGTTGAAGCTGTTATAACTGCAAAGGGCGGGTCAACTCAATATTGAACCCTACGGACTAAGACTGGGATGCCATTAAAGTTCATGTGCGTCTAAAGGCAGGCGTCCCAATACTTTTGGCAATATATGAATGAATGAACAAATGAATGATTTGTATAGCGCTGCAAATGCGAACTGAATCGCCTCAAGGCGCTAGATCCGTCCTGTGTTGTCCAGCTTCTTAGAAGAGGTAGGTCTTGAGCAGCAGTTGCAAATGGTCAACAAAAGAAAAACAAAAACGAAAAGAAAGAAAAAAGACTAAACACAAATACAAAAAGCATACAATGAAATAAAACTGCAATAAAGACAATGAAAACCCCTCTCAATAAATAAAAAAAAAGCAACATTAGACAACAGTCAACTACAATAAAAAAAGGAAAAACAACAAATTCAAAGATCAACCAAACAAAAACAAAAGCAACAGTTGCAAATGGTCAACAACAAAAAAAGAAAGAAAAAAGACAAAACACAAATACAAAAAGCATAAAATGAAAGAAAACTGCAATAAGGACAATTAAAACGCCTCTAAATAAATTAAAAAAAGCAACATTAGACAACAGTCAACTACAATACAAAAAGGAAAAACAGCAAATTCAAAGATCAACAAAAAAAAAACAAAACAAAAGCAACAATTGCAAATGGTCAACAAAAAAGAGAAAGAAAAAAGACTAAACACAAATACAAAAAGCATAAATGAAATAAAACTGCAATAAAGACAATTAAAACCCCTCTAAATAAATAAAAAAAAAGCAACATTAGACAACAGTCAACTAAAGATCAAACAAACTAAAACAAAAGCAGCAGTTGCAAATGGTCAACAAAAGAAAAACAAAAACGAAAAGAAAGAAAAAAGACTAAACACAAATACAAAAAGCATAAAATGAAATAAAACTGAAATAAAGACAATTAAACCCCTCTAAATAAATTTAAAAAAAGCAACATTAGACAACAGTCAACTACAATAAAAAAAGGAAAAACAACAAATTCAAAGATCAACCAAACAGAAACAAAAGCAACAGTTGCAAATGGTCAACAAAAAAAAAAAAAAACAAAAAGAAAGAAAAAAGACAAAACACAAATACAAAAAGCATACAACAAAATAAAATTGCAATAAAGAAAATTAAAACCCCTCTAAATAAAAAAAAAACAAAAAAAACCCCAGCAAAATCAAATTTCACCAAAATCTGCTGCTTGGGACTGTAGCAAGGACACATTTGCTTGCTCCGGTTATTGCCGTGACAGGTTGAGCTCAACTTTTATGGCTAAGCAAATAATGTTTCTTTGTAATACAGAATAAAGAGCTAGTGGGGAGAGATACATTTAGGGTCGGATTTCTCTTTAAAGTGTAAAGAATATAGTGAAAGAATGATGAGTTTGTAGATTTATGACCATCTCACATTTGTGTCTGTAGGTCACGGAAACCCGTACTGGCCCGCTGGGATGTAGCAGCTATGACAATCTCGATTCAGTCAGTTCGGTGCTGTTGCAAAGCACAGAAAGCAAACTGCATCTTCAGGGTGAGTAATATGGATTGTCCAAACTTATAATATAAGGCAACTTGAAAAAAATAATAATAAATCAGGCTAAAAATTATTATTCTTTAAAAAAAAACATGCAATTTTTCCTGTAGATCAGAAAATTTTGGTAAGCCGAAATTATAATTTACTTTCCCTATGTGTATGATTCCTGCATCAATTATTGTATCAATTCACACTCCAATTCAAAAAAGGGTTCATGCATATTATTTTTTTTTAAATGAGCTTTTGTGAAAACAAATTTGTAAATGAAAAGAGATTTAACAGCAAGGTCACTACATCGTCCCCCCCCACCCCCAGCTGACTAGGTGACAAAAGTCAAGTAGGGGATCACTCCCCCCATCCCAAACTGCCATTGAGTCCTAAAGGAGGAGCGCCAAAGGCACTCCCTTGTAAAATGTAAATGGAAGTGTCGTTTTGTTGCCTGTCTGAACAATAAATCGACACTTGCGTTGGATATATTCACAGTGACCGCCTGCTTTCTTCCTTTTGGATTTACTAATTCATCTGTGCTGAAGACCTAAAAAGTCCCTTATTAATATCATAAGTACAACAGAAACACAAAAGGCAACCAACGCGTTTCGGCGGACAAAAAATCCTTCTTTATCAGGGCTTAGACAATGTGGCAAAAGGCATCTACTGGAGCATATTTTATTGTTAAGGGCAACAAACATGGTACTCCACCTGATAAAGAGTCAATAATGGATCACTATGGTGATAAATGGGAAGACAGTCTCACCAGATGGCTGGCACAACACGGAAGGCCATCATCTGGTATGGATGAGGTTCAGTAATTACTAGGGGTAAAATAATGTTTATGTGGCTGTGTTACCCGTAATTCTCTCTGCTTTGGTTGCTGTGTGCCTGGCCTTGTGGCCCGAATGCCTGCATTCAATGGGAAACCCTTTCTGATAGTAACGCCATCTTGTCCACACCTGTTGGACTCTTGAGGAAGCAGGTAAATTCTGGGAAACATGTTGAGAGTACCCGCCCATCCAGCACCTTATACGAACTGTAATTATGGATGAATATCTTTCAAGGGGGAACCCTTTCTGATAGTAACATCAACTTGTCCACACCTGTTGGACTCTTGAGGAAGCAGGTAAATTCTGGGAAACACGCTGAGAGTACCCGGGCCCATCCATTACCTTATATGAACTGTAATTATGGATGAATATCTTCCTCTCTAGGAAACATTATATGAGGATAATTATATTGGTGTGGGATCAGGTGCTGATTATTTATGGGTCTCTCTTTCTTGTGTCTTCCTTTACCTTTGTCTACCTATATCTGTATTACGAGGTTTGACAGAACCATCCAGCACCCAGCTTGGGTGCCTCAGTCAAGATATGGCTTCCTCCAGTCTGGATCCAGGAACTGGGTATTATAGCTGAGCACCCAAGACTAAGCAACACTAGCTTAGACGCAAACTGGAACTCCCTTTATTAAAACTCAGACCCATACTTTATAGCCCCTTAGGAGGACATTCCATTCCCCTCTTGGGGATATTAGCATGACAATACAAATTGTAACCAGGAATATAATTAACATAGCTAAGGAACAATCAACATAAACATTAAGTTAAACAACTAGCCTCCTAGGTGACTCAGTGGCCACCCAGACCGTTCGGCACCAAGCCCACAACCCTGGATACAAAGTACATTACATATTATCATAAGCATAAACATCCCACAAGATAAAGTGGTCACAATATTAATCACCTTTCCAAGAGATGATCAGATAGACAGAAACAATAGGTGACTCAATTAACAATGGAAATGCACACCTAGGAGGCACACAATTGGGGAGACATATGTAACCGATTTTAACAGGAGACCCCAGTATCAGGTTGCTTTGAGCTGATCATATTGACATCTGCTCTGAGTCCCACAGTCTAAAGCAATCATTGCTGGTTTGGGCATAGAGGTCCCACACATGTATGTTGGTCCTTCAGTTCCCAGAGTTTGTATGTTTTGGGGAAACATGGACTTCAGTCAGAAGCAAGACCACTCCAAGGGTCTCCCCAGGGGCTGGCCCAAGACATTGTGCTGCCTGGGTCCAAGAATGAAATGCTGCCCCCCCCAACTAAAATCACGCCCACCAAAAGGCCCCGCATCCATAATTTTATATCATGATAATTTAAACTAAAATTAAATGTATCAGGAAGTCAAATTTACATGCAACAGCACCTTGTCTATATGCAAAATTATATGACATATCATTGTGTTCAATTTCAAGGGGTGGGCTAGGGCAGTATAGAGGCGGGCTAGGGCAGTGTAGGGCAGAATATAGACAGGCTAGGATAGTATAGGGGCAGGCTAGGGTAATATATGGACAGGCTAGGGTAGTATATGGACAGGCTAGGATAGTATAGGGGCAGGCTAGGGTAGTATATAGACAGGCTAGGGTAGTATATAGACAGGCTAGGGTAGTATATGGACAGGCTAAGGCAGTATAGGGGCAAGCTAGGGTAGTATATAGACAGGCTAGGGTAGTATATAGACAGGCTAGAGTAGTATATGGACAGGCTAGGGTAGTATATAGACAGGCTAGGGTAGTATAAGAACAGGCTAAGGCAGTATAGGGGCAGGCTAGGGTAATATATAGACAGGTTAGGGTAGTATATAGTCAGGTTAGGGTAGTATATAGACAGGCTAGGGTAGTATATAGGCAGGCTAGGGTAGTATATGGACAGGCTAGGATAGTATATAGACAGGCTAGGGTAGTATATAGACAGGCTAGGGTAGTATATGGACAGGCTAGGGTAGTATAGGGACAGGCTAGGGTAGTATATGGATAGGCAAAGGCAGTATAGGGGCAGGCTAGGGTAGTATATAGACAGGCTAGGGTAGTGTATAGATAGGTTAGGGTAGTATATGGACAGGCTAGGGTAGTATATAGACAGGCTAAGGCAGTATAGGGGCAGGCTAGGGTAGTATATAGACAGGCTAGGGTAGTATATGGATAGGCTAGGGTAGTATATAGACAGACTGGGTTAGTATATGGACAGGCTAGGGTAGTATATAGACAGACTAGGGTAGTATATGGACAGGCTAAGGCAGTATAGGGGCAGGCTAGGGTAGTATATAGACAGGCTAGGGTAGTATATAGAAAGGCTAGAGTAGTATATGGACCGGCTAAGGCAGTATAGGGGTAGGCTAGGGTAGTATATAGACAGGCTAGGGTAGTATACGGACAGGGTAGGGTAGTATATAGACAGGCTAGGGTATTATATGGACAGGCTAGGGTAGTATATGGTCAGGCTAAGGCAGTATAGGGGCAGGCTAGGGGGGCAGTATAGGGGCAGGCTAGGGTAGTATAGGGGCAGGTGGAGCAGCCTGGGGGGCAGTTGTCATCATGACACACAAAACTGCTGGTAAAAAAATCTTGGTCTTCAATTTTCTGAATAAATAGAAGAGATGGAGAGGTGGCCGTGGTTCAATTTGCTGCCCCTCTCAAAGTGCTGCCTCGGTCCAATGGACCCACTGGGACCCACGGTAGGGTCGGCTCTGGGTACCCCAGGCATGCACCTCCCAAAGAGTAGTGTTCCCTTAAAAGCCAGGCCTGCAGTCCCCTACAAAAGCCCCAGTCCCGGTTGGGTCCGTCACGTGAGGGTAGTCTGAAGAGTTTACAGCCCGACATGGAAGGAGTGACCACAGACATGAAACTAATAATGCACCAAGCCACTCTTCCAGATGTTCAGCACTGAAAATGGCGCATGCACGCTATTTAGTTTTCATGCGCTCTTTGCAAACAGTTGAAACCCCCCCCACTGTAGTCAAGTTGAAAATGGAGGATGTGGAAGAAGAAGAAGGCTTGAAATGTTCCACCAAAGTGATGGCAACAGTCTTTCCTGCACAACTCATCCCTGGATCCTAGTAGGGTACCGACTATGCTGAAAGATCTCCAACTAGCTGTCTTTGATTTAGTCATACCTTTTTTTGAGATCAGTAACACGTATTGTCACGGTTGACACCCTCCAGCGCCACAGCAAGAGGTCCCTATGGAGTCCCATCAACATTTTGCTGTGTGACCTGGTTGCACCATTAAACGTTTGCCTTGGGTCACCCCCCATTGTGTGTAGCTATGACCCCGAGTGAAGTAATGAAAACCTAGAATATCAAACACGTGAAAATATAAAAAGCAAGAAATTACTTTCCCAAAAAATGTTACAATAATAACTCATAATGTGAAGCTTCTCTGGGCGGAATTGAGAACAAGCTCCAGACAATAAAATTTCTTGGTTCGTTCGGTATTGACTTTGAACATATTTTATGTACTTCACCTAGTATGATTCCATGAAATCTATTACATTGCCGATGTCTGGTTTTCCTTTCTCCCTAATGTAAATTGAACTCACCATGTACAATCAATGTAATTATACTTGGCCCCGAAAAAAAAAATTAATTATATATTGCAATCTGTAATATAAGAAAGTGTTGATTCCTTACTATCTAAATATGATTAACTGCAGTGCCCCTGGGCAATGTGGATGGTTGTGGATACTAACTTGTATGTAAATCAGGAACCTTGGAAGAAAGCTTTTATTAGCTTTAAGTGCAAGGAGTGCGCGAGAAGTTAGAGACGGGCAAATTTCAAGCTAGAATTTTTTTTAAGAATAATTATGGCTTCCCATTAAAAAAAAAAAAAAAATTATAAGTACATCTTTAGTTACACTTTTCCAACAACTCCCTGCAAAACCTCCCAAATGACTACCAAACCAACCAGTGAAGGTCATCTACTGAAGCTTCTTGTGATGGTGTGACAACACGGCTGCACTGCTCCTTGGTTCAGAGCAGCGTTGTCCCCCTTATGTAATCTGTGCCTGCTTGCACTACGATGGGTTAAGAAGACATCCCAGAGGGTGTGGCTTTATAGGCATTGTCACAAGTCTGTCACATGTCAACCAGTAGCTGGCCACGCCTAGCCCTGCCTGCTGCTTTCTGCGTTGAGAGTATTTTCACGGTTGACTAGACCTGGGATAACCAAACTTTTCAAACGAATGGCCAGTTTACTGTCCTTGGGACTTTAGGGGGGCCAGATTGTGGCCAGAGGGGGTAGAAAAAGACTCAGGCCCAACACCAGTGAGAATAAACATGGCCTCGGGGTTGGTGGTCAGTAGAAAAAGGAGTAGTGCCCCAATAACTCGTATTAGCATCATTGGTATCAATGGGAGGAGTTGTGCCCCATTGATAGTATCAGTAGGAGGAACAGTGCCCCATCATTAATACTACAGGGAGGAACAGTGCCCCATCATTGATACCAGTGGGAGGAATAGTGCCCCATTGTTGGTTTCAGTGGGAGGAATATTGTCTCATCATTGGTATCAGTGGGAGGAATAGTACCCCATCATTGATACTAGTGGGAGGAATAGTGCTCCATCATTGGTATCAGTGGGAGGAATAGTGCCCTATTGTTGGTATCAGTGGGAGGAATAGTGCCCCATAATTAGTATCAGTGGGAGGAATAGTGCCCCATAATTAGTATCAGTGGGAGGAATAGTTCCCCATTGTTGGTGTTAGTGGGAGGAATAGTGCCCCATTGTTTTTATCGGCGGGAGGAATAGTGCCCCATAATTGATATTAGTGGGAGGAATAGTGCCCCATCATTGGTATCAGTGGGAGGAATAGTGCCCCATCATTGATACCATTGGGAGGAATAGTGCCCCATCATTGGTATCAGTGGGAGGAATAGTGCCCCATCATTGGTATCAGTGGGAGGAATAGTGTCCCATCATTGGTATCAGTGGGAGGAATAGTGCCCCATCATTGGTATCAGTGGGAGGAATAGTGTCCCATCATTGGTATCAGTGGGAGGAATAGTGCCCCATCATTGGTATCAGTGGGAGGAATAGTGCCCCATCATTGGTAATAGTGGTAGGAATAGTGTCCCATCATTCGTATCAGTGGGGGGAATAGTGCCCCATCATTGGTATCAGTGGAAGGAATAATGTCCCACTATTGATGTCAGTGGAAGGAAAAGCGCCCCATTGTTGTTATCAGGGGGAGAAATAGCACCCCATTATTGGAGTCAGTGGCAGGAATTATGCCCCATTGCCCCAAGGAATAGTGTCCCACTATTGATCTCAGTGGGAGGAATGGTGCCCCTTCAGTGGTATCAGTTGGAGGAATAGTACCTCATTATTCATTATTGGTGTCAGTGGGAGGAATAATGCCCCATTGTTAATGTCAGCGGGAGGAAAAGTTCCCCAAGGGCCGGATAAAGGCAAGCAAAAGGCTACATCTGGCCCCTGGCCCTCAGTTTGGAGATCACTGCACTAGCACATGCCATCACAACAGACAAATCCTACCAAAAGGACTGTAGTCACGACCAGAGTGGCCGTGAAAATTGCTGATTGCAGTAACAAAGTGCATTATAGTAGAGCTTCTCAACCTTTTTTCATTGGAGGAACCCTTTAAAAATTATGAACAGTCTCGAGGCACCCCATTCTAAAATGTAAAAGCTATTCTAATAGCTTTACACAATGCAGCAACATCCACACGTCCAAGTAGGACACCCAACGTTAGAGGTGATTTATTCTTTCAAAGCAAACACACTTTTGCAAACTGGTACTGACTAGTATTCCAATGTTTCTCTTCTCCCTCGGTTTTTCTCCATCACAACAATAATGGAGAAGGGCAGGGGGAGGGTCAAACAAGGATGGCCATGCAGGCAACTGACACCCTCCTTATCAACCGACGATGTCGTTGGTCGTTAGGACACCAGCAGCTAGAAGGTTGTCATGGTGCACAAGGCTTAGTGTAACTAAAAGGCAACCTTTATCCACACGCCGGCTTGTATACCGTTTTTGGGCAGTTTTTAGGCATTTTGCCAAGGCAACTCCTGAAGACACCTCAAGGCACCTGGGGCACCCTGGTTGAAAAAAGGCTGCCCTATAGGACCGGAAACAAGTCTGTTAGCCCAGGAACTGCCTTGGTGCATTCAGAAGACTTTATATTTACTTACCACCCAGTTTGGCCAAAGGCAGCAGGTGCCTATGCTGTATTCTAGCTTTTAACCAAGAGACGGGCTTAGTAGGCTCCCCCTTAGAAAGACAATATTTAATAGTAAATAGGAACTACCAACTCCTTAAAAAAAACTCTCCCTCTCTTACAGTTCCACCGGTATTGTCTCGCTGTCCTGTAGAGAAATGGCTGGAACACGTTTATCTTGGCCATTTTTTTTTTTTTGTAGTGAGATGATGACCTAAGAAGTATCTGCCAAGTCTCTTCCAGCACACCATGATGTCTGGCATAGCCTGTATTGGTGACTGGTACGTGAAGAGAAGCATAAAAAAAAAAAGACTTTGGAATAAAGCCCAGATACAAGAATTACAATGATCCAGAGATTCACTGATGTGACTGTTATAAGAGAACCTCATTCGAGGGAAGTAACCTAAGCAAGTCCTCTTGGAAGATGAATGTTTCTCAATGTTTCTCTGTTCTGAGAAGAGAGAATTCCATAACCCAGAGCTGACTTGATGGGAGTCCTACAGTTTGTAAAAGTTGAAGATGTTTTTATTCTGTATGAATGGTGGTTGGAGGAGGACTGGCTCCATCAAGAAGATGACACCACTCCTCTATTGCAAGCTTGACAACAGCAAATATCTCTAACACCTCTAATTCTGCGTACACGCGATTGGATTTTCCGACGGGAAATGTTGGATGTGAGCTTGTTGGTGGTAAGTCCGACTGGACTTTCCTCCCAACAAATGTTGGCTAGCAGGTTCTCAAATTTTCCGCCAAGGAATTTTTGTTGCTGGACTTTCCTATCGTGTGTACACAAGTCCACGCATGTTCGCAATCAAGTACGAGCCGTAAGCGCTCGGTCTTGTAAAACTAGCGTTCGTAATGGAGACATCGCGTACGTCTTGTAGGTCACTACGTTCATAATTGTTGGCCAACATTTATGTGACCGTGTGTATGCAAGACAAGTTGGAGCCAACAATCCTCCGAACTAAAGTCCACGTTTTTTTGGAATGTCTGATCGTGTGTACGGGGCATAACATGACTGGCTCCATCAAGAAGATGACACTGCTCCTCTGTTGCAAGCTTGACAAAAGCAAAGATCTCTAATATCTCTAACAGGACTGGCTCCATCGAGAAGATGACACCACTCCATTATTGCAAGCTTGACAAAAGCAAAGATCTCTAATATCTCTAACATGACTGGCTCCATCGAGAAGATGACACCACTCCATTATTGCAAGCTTGACAAAAGCAAAGATCTCTAAATCTCCAACATGACTGGCTCCATCAAGAAGATGACACCACTCCTCTGTTGCAAGCTTGACAAAAGCAAAGATCTGTAATATCTCTAACATGACTGGCTCCATCAAGAAGATGACAGCACTCCATTATTGCAAGGTTGACAAAAGCAAAGATCTCTAATATCTCTAACATGACTGGCTCCATCAAGAAGATGACACCACTCCATTATTGCAAGCTTGGCAAAAGCAAATATCTCTAATATTAATAATAATTCTTCTCTGCAGGAGTTGATTTATAAAAATATAGTACACCAAGGACCAAAGTTTTCCTTTACCATTTGCCCTGGTAGAAACCTGCTCTTATACCTGTAATTCCTTTCGTTTTTGGTCTTGATTTAGCTCTGTAAAGGATTCGGCACAAGCTGCATGAGAACTGATCATGGGTTACGGGACACTTTTGCTGATGATAAGTACAAAGTGATAGTTTAGACTGAGGGTCTCTAAACTTTCCAAACAAAAAAGAGCTAGTTTTCTGTCCTTCAGACTTTAGGTGGGCCAGACTGTGGCCAGTAGGATTAGAAAAGGTCTCAATGTCAGTGGGAGTAAACAATGCCTCAAGACTTGGTGGTGGGGGGGGTCAAAAATTCATAGCACCGGTGATCAGTTGGAGGAGTTATAGTGCTCCATCATTGGTATCAGCGGGGGGGGGGGGGGATTATGCCCCATCAATGGTGTCAGTGGAAGGAATAATGCCAGTGGAAGGAAGTGCCGCCAGGCTGAACCCAGAAGAGCTGGCAGCTTCCCACTGATGTCACCCAAGATGTTGGCGTTGTTGGATCAAGGTGGGGGGGCAGAGGAGAAGAGGATCTCAGTCGAATAAAGCTGGACACTCTGGGCGGGTGAGAACCTTAACTGTGCAGGACCCACAACCAAATAAGCAGAGGTTAAAAAAAGGCAGAGGAGGGTGGGCGAAGATCCACTTTAATAAAACAAAGTACTAAATTAAAGACATACTGTATATCTCCTTCGGTGTAACATTTTTTAGGGTAGACAGATTAGTTGTGCGGTTTTATTTAACTTAATCTACACGTGAGGAGACAGCTAACTTTGGCCTGGCCATCTAGACATTAATAATAACCCATGGCCACAAAAGGCTTACAGAGAAGAATAGCAATCCGTTCAATTCAACAGAGAGCGAGGGACTTTGCAAGATTTGAGCGGCAGACAAAGAAATGTCGAAGTTTATAAAAAAAAAAATTCCAGGAGCGTTGACAGATCACAGAGGCAGGTGACAATATTTTTCTATAGCGGCGAGGGACATGCAAGAGTTCCTTCAGAATCAATTTGAAAGCTGGTTCTAAGCCAAGCCTTCTCCGACAACATCAGTACCTGACCTCACAAATGCATCTCTCTTCTTTTTTTTTTTTTTTGGCAAATTAGGCAATATTTTCCACAAATACCTTCCAAAGTCTTGTGGAAATCCTTCCCAGAAGAGGACGTTATAGCAGAAAAGAGGGGAAACTCCACATTAATACCCCCCATGGCTTTGAAATGAAACGTCCAACAAATACATATACAGTAGTTGTGATGGTCAGGCGTCATCAAACTTTTGGGAATTTTACATAATTGTCCATCTCTAAGGCTGCATTCACACCCGAGCTTTGCATTTTTTTAACGTTTTTTCGGGTATTTTTTTTTTTTTTTTTTAGCGTTTGTATGCGCGTTTTAAAAAGGTTTTTGAGCTTTGCAGTTTTTTAATTAGCCAATAGAGAAAAATATAATCTGTATAGACAGAGGGATATTTTTTGGAGCGATGTTTTAGGTGCTGATACAGTAAAAAAAGATATTAAGCATAAAAGTAAAATATTTTTATTAAGACGTACAGAATAAAATTTTCAAATGGTTGTTATTGAACAACATGAACAATAATACAGCTTAGATAGACATATGCATACAAGGAAGCATCTTTTTGTGTAGATGGTGGCAGTTATGGAATTTATCCCAACATGTTTCGCCACCGTGGGCTTCCTCAGGGGTAATATTAAGTGACACAATACAGACCACTAAATGTAAAATAGAATACATTTATAACATAATATTTACAATATATGATCATGTCTTAAGAAAATCAAAAAATCAAGACATTTGTCGCTATTGTTGGCCACACCACATAAAACTCCCAAAAGCTTCAATGCGAACGCCTGACCAACTGGGGGAAAAAAAGACGGTCAGACAGGATTCGATCTGACCAACTATAAAGTAGATAAAGCTTTAATGAATTATAAGTTCACCTGCCAAACAATTGGTAAATAATGATGGACAGGTGATAGCAGCTTAAGATTAGGAATGGGCCGAACCAGAACTTCCGAACACCGCAAAAGTTCGGACGTGAATAACGAACCCCATTAAAGTCAATGGGACCCGGACGTCAAAAATCAAAAGTGCCCATTTTGAAGGCTTATATGCCCAATAAGTAATTGGGCATACAATGGTTATAGGGGTCCGGGTCCTGCCCCGGGGGAAATGTATCAATAAAAAAAAAAGTTTGTGAAAAACATCATTTTTAAAGCAGTGATGTTTTTATTTTTATTGTGAAAGCCTAAAAATGAAAAAATTCCTTCCAATATAGTGCCTGGTGGGTCCCCTTAGTCTACCTGTAAAGTGGCAGATCTGTACCATGTCTGGAATCGGCTGCAGCAATAATTGCATTTCTAAAGCCAAAAAAAATTACATTTTCCCTGCAAGCTGCCTTTATTTTGCTCAGAAACAGCTGAGGAGCCAGTGTGTATGATGGGGCCACAATGTAGTGCACTGGGAACAAGATTAGAGATTTTTTGGATACATTCTGTTGTCACATTGACTTTGGATAGAAGTAACGGGTGTGTAAAAATTGGTCTTTGGGTGTCGGTGGCGCCTTCTCACCGTAAACCTATAAAGGTACTCCTGATGAAAGCAAGCACTGGCCTTGCTGGAAAAAAATTGCAATGATATGTACCTGTCAAACAGGTGCAGAAAAATTGGTCTTTGGGTGTCGGGGGCGCCTTCCCACCAAAACCCTATAGAGGTGCTCTTGATGAAGGCAAAAGAACTTGCAATGATAGGCATATGGTTGGTGTTTTTGCCACGTTTGATGTGCCTGTGACACAGTTTGCAGATAGCAACAGTGCGATCTGCTGCAGATGTGCTGAAAAAGGCCCAGACAGCTGAGCTTTGGGGGGTGGGCCGGGAGATAACAGCTGCAGAATGTGATGGAATAGGATGGCTGCTCTCTACTCTTTCTTGATGTCGGCCTCCTTGGGGTTGTGCCGCCTCACCTTCAGTTTCCTCCTCTGCTCTATCGGGCACCCAAGTCGCATCAGTAACCTCATCATCATCATCTCCATCTCCTCCATCTTCATCATTACCACTGGAGACAACTTGGCAATATGCTGTGGCTTGGGGAACATGAATGCCAATTTGTCTACCAGTGTTCCTCCCTCTCTCTAGGCTCATGTTCCATTCATTCTCAACCTCAGAACCAACATCTGAATCCAGTAATGGCTGGGCATCATCAAGGGGCAAGTGGATGACGCTATGGTCAAATAACTCAGCTGACTCCACAATGGCTGATGTTGGGGATATGGCAGGAATAGATGTGGACAAGGAGGCAGGTTTATCCACTCTGGCGAACTGCAGGGGACTGCGCACTTGTCTCTGCTTGTGTGACAGAGGATGAGGAGGATGAGGAAGGTTTAGTAAGCCAGTCCACCACCTACTCTGCATGCTGTGGCTGGATAGCACGGGCAAACTCACTAAACAGAGCAAATGATGCCCTGCCTGAGGACTGACCACCACGTCCACCTTTGCCTGTGGACACATTTGTTGTTGGCCCCCTTACAATGGCAAGGGAACGTCTGCCTCTCCTTGTTGTCCTCCCAGATATTATTGGGAGGGGGCAGTGCTTATAAGCAAATGTAAAAAATAAGTTGAAATCTTTACGTGGATGCGCTTTAATCAACGTAAAGATGTTTGGTGCACTTTAATTTGAGTACTCACACTACACAGACACCCTCCACGGATACACTATAATATACTGCAATATAATGAGGCCAAACGTACAGTGACACACAAAACTATATGGTGTTAAACTGTCAGTAACGCACACAGAACTATATGGCATTAAACTGGCAGTAACGCACACAGAACTATATGGCATTAAACTGGCAGTAACGCACACAGAACTATATGGCGTTAAACTGGCAGTAACGCACACAGAACTATATGGCGTTAAACTGGCAGTAACGCACACAGAACTATATGGCGTTAAACTGGCAGTAACGCAATCAAATAGACGGTATTCAACTGTCATCTAAACTGTCCCTACTATAGCTATACAATAATGTAAAGATTACTGACACGGTCTCACTACTCTACAGTGAAACTATCTGAGCTGTCCCTACTCTAGCTGCACACTATGCAAAGCTGAATGATGGTCCTCCTCACTACACTCACACTATCCCTAGACAGACACTAAACTAATATTCTATACTGACAATTAAAGCAAAACAGGACAGTATAGCACACTAACTAACTAACAGCACTGAACAGAGCCCTGTTGTATCTCTCTCCACGCCAAAATCACACTGAATACTGTGGGGCGGGAATGAGCCATGATTGGATAAAGTCATGATGACAGCATCCAATCATGACTCTGACAGTGCTCTGTTCCCTGATTGGCTGAAGCTTTCACTGCTTCAGCCAATCAGGGCTTGCAATGCACTGTTCAGCGCCGCAATGCGTAGTGGTTCCGGGGACCGATCAAACGGCCGAACGACCCGTTTGTTCGGCTGTTCATCGAACATCCGAACAGCTAAAGTTTGCCCATCCCTACTTAAGATATGACTGAATGGTTCAAGATAGAAATATACTCACTAACAAACTATTGAAGTGCAGAAAAATCAAGGGTGCCGTATGACATTAGGAAATACTGATTGGCAGAAAGATTAGATGAAAAATAAGCTGAAAGGCATCAAAAGGGATTAATAAGTAACACTAAGCTTAAATGTGATCTTAATATAGATAAAGCTAACTTAGTCATTCCATAAGAAAGCGTATTCTTAGTATATGCCAGTATAGGGGAAATTTAATGAAGTATGTGAGCTATCAAGCATAAGCAACTAAAGTGCATGCTGCAGATCACCTGTCTCCTACCAGTAAGGAGATTAAACAGATGGCATCAAGCAAGGCATATATATGATTAGCAAGCTAATCAAAAGCAGGAGAAGTTAGCTCATAAGTCCAAAGAAAAGAGAATGCAATAGATGCCAGCATAGAGAAATGATTAAGCTTGAATTCAAATTTACCCTGGAGCCATCTTCAGCAATATAAGGTCACCCTTGATGCAACAAGTGCTATCAAGAGTGATGGCTTTATATACAGACTTGCCACTGGGCCGGCGTCTGACGTCACCGGCCAAGTGTAGACGTGCAGGAGTTAGTGCGCATGCGCAAAACATCAATCATCCGGATTACAGAGTCCAAAATGCACTGCGGTCTGACGAGCATGGAGGTGATGCAAATTTACCCTGGAGCCGCCTTCAGCAATATAAGGTCACCCTTGATGCAACAAATGCTATCAAGAGTTATGGCTTTATATACAGACTTGCCACTGGGCCGGCGTCTGACGTCACTGGCCAAGTGTAGACATGCAGGAGTTAGTGCGCATGCGCAAAACATCAATCATCCGGACTACAGAATGCAAAATGCATTGCGGCCTGACAAGTATGGAGGTGACGCAACGGGAGCTGACAAGCCCCAATCAGTGGGCGGGCGTCTATAGCTCTATACAATCACACAGGTGAACAATACAAGGGCTCAAAAGCGGACCTTTCTAGCAAAAACAATTATGAGTAAGCAAGGAAAAAGAAATAGAAAGGAAATGCAGGCATTTGTGATAGTATATAATATAATCTGTTTTATCACCTGTTGCTATGTTTCTCAGCTTTTCAGCTTTTTTTATCCGCTTTTATTTATTATTTATTTATCATTTTTTTGCTTTTTTTTTTTGGAAGGGGTTCAAGTTTAGGGTTAGGGGTGAATGTATTTATTATTATTTATTTATTTACTTATTTATTTATTTTTTGTTAGGTTAGAGGTTAATATTAAGGTTAGGGTTTAGGATTAGGGGTCAAAAATTTGTGTTAGGGTTTACTATTAGAGTTACATCAGGGTCCACGGAGTCCCCCTTTACATCAGGGTCCACAATGTCCCCCTTTACATCAGGATCCACATAGTTCCCGCAGAGTTCCCCTATTCATCAGGGTCCACGGTGTTCCTCTTTACATCAGGGTCCACAGAGTCTCCCTTTACATCAGGGTCTGCAGAATTCACCTTTGCTTCGGGGTCCACAGAGTTCCCCCTTGCACTGTAAAGGGAAACCCTGCGGACTCTGATGCACTGTAAAGAGGGACTTTGATGTAAAGGGGACTCTGGCAACTCTGATGTAAGGGGGGGATTCTAATATAAGGGGGAACTCTGTGGTCTCTGATGTAAGGGGGAACTCTATAAAGTGCCCTGGGATCAGTTGGAAGGGCCCTGGGCTTGGGTTAGGCGGGCCCTTCATGGTTTCTTGCATCGTAGGCCCTGATGTTTCTAGTTATGCCTCTGCCAGGATCAATCATTTTGTGAACATACTTTTGCCTTAGTGAAACAAGCAAAATTGTTATTTGCCACCCAGGTACAAGTTCATCAATCAACCAATAGAAAAAATTAATAAATAAATGGAAAACCTGTATATATAGAACCCTAAGCTTACAGTTGATCAAGAGGAAGGCAAACAAACCTTATAAAGTCCAATTTGCTTCAACAGGGAAAAAAATTTCATTCCGATCCCCCCGAGGCATTCAGAGGTTTCCGAGGTCCACAAACCACAGTGTGATTAATTATATATATTAGTAGCTATTTATAATCCACCCACCATTTTTAGCATTCTACTGATCTTGGTAGAACTAGCTCCTGAGGTAGGTACTGAACATTTTTACAGCTCTTACGGTAAAGAAAAGCCTTTCTGCATGCAGAGGTTAGACATCTTTTCTTCCAGAAGCGAAGAGTGTCCCCTTGTCCTTGTAATGACCTTAAAATGAACAACCTTGCACCACATTCACTGTATGGACATGATATACATGCTAGAATGTGTCTATGCTTCTGACGAACAAATGGTGAAGGTTCAAACCTGAAAGCAAACTCAGTCAGGAGAGTGAGGGACCTGATTTATTTGAAATAGAACTTGTCTTCACATTAAACATCCAATAATGTAGTTTTGTTAATAGGAGTCTCTGATTTTTTTTTAAAATCCCCTGCACATGGTTGGATGATGGAAGGAATTCAGATCCACCAAGGGGCCCATCAATGAAACAGAGGTGTGGCCTTACAACTTATATTTTTAAAGCAGGGCTGGGAGAAGGAAAGCACGGTCAAATGACTTGCAAAATTCACACGACCAGCCTCTGGTCTCTGGTCTGGAACCAGTAATAAGGTGCATTCTCACATCTTCACCAGTCTGATCAGTGAGGCCCAGGGCATATTCCCAACCTGCAGTTGCAATATAGAAAGCGACAGGGATGCTGAGGACATGCTTGACCTAATATAGCCATATGGCCATATTAGGTCAATGTCGTTGACCCAAAATGAACATGTGTCCATATTAAGTTAATGACATCATGAGTATCCCCATCCTGTATACATGCAACTGCGGGGCAGGTAATTCCCAGGGCTCTGCTGATTGAGCAGGCAGGAATGGGACCATGTGATATCTTTCTTCTGGTTCTGCCAAACTGGGTTCGGACTGCGTTTGGGCCAAACTCAGCTTGTCCCTGCTCAGCACTTTTATGCAGCAAATGTAGAAAACAGACATCCCACTGCCAGGATCTGGGTCTGAACCTCTGCTGTATCTTGTGATGTCTCTTCTTGCTGAGCCAACTGGGATGCTGGACAACTCCCTGGACAATTCCTTGAATGATCTCGACTTGAACCCTGTTTCTCGTGAGCCTTGAACCCTTTGCTGCTCCCATGAACTTCCTATTTTAGCCGTGCCTTTGCACTTCCTGTTTTGACAGATTATTGTGCTTTCTCCAGCCAATATCTCGCTCTTCTCACTCCTACAGCCTTCGTATCTCCACTACCACTCGTTACTGACCTTTGGCTTGTTCCTTGACTTGGGTCTGCACCTCTGCTGTATCTTGTGATGTCTCTTCTTGCTGAGCCAACTGAGATGCTGGACAACTCCCTGGACAATTCCTTGAATAATCCCGCCTTGAACCTTGTTTCTCTTGAGCCTTGAACCCTTTGCTGCTCCCATGAACTTCCTATTTTAGCCATACCCTTGCACTTTCTGTTTTGACAGATTATTGTGCTTTCTCCAGCCAATATCTCGCTCTTGTCACTCCTACGGCCTTCGCTTCTCCACTACCACTCGTTACTGACCTTTGGCTTGTTCCTTGACTACGCTTCTGCTTAATCCCAACCTGTGTCCACATATTAATGACCTTTGGCTTGTTTACTGACTACACCTTTGCTTGATTCCTACCTGCTATATCTGCTACTCTATCCCGGCTTGCTCACCTCCTGGTGATTGATGTGATCCTGGAGACTGCAACCTGGTGCTAACATGCAGCAAAGCCCATCTCCACCTTTAGGAGCTCAGGTGAACACCAGTTAGTGCTTAGACTCTGCACCTCGGGTGAGCTTGTATCATCTGCCAGATCTCGCTCTTGTCACTCCTACGGCCTTCGTATCTCCACTACCACTCGTTACTGACCTTTGGCTTGTTCCTTGACTACACTTCTGCTTGATCCCAACCTGCGCCCACTTATTAATGACCTTTGGTTTGTTTACTGACTACACTCTTGCTTGATTCCTACCTGCTATATCTGCTACTGAACCCTGGCTTGCTCACCTCCTGGTGAGGTGATCCTGGAGACTGCAACCTGGTGCTAACACGCAGCAAAGCCCATCTCCACCTTTAGGAGCGCAGGTGAACACCAGTTAGTGCTTAGACTCTGAACCTCGGGTGAGCTTGTATCATCCACCAGAGTGTCCTGCTGCTTCACTTATCTAGCTGGTCGGTGGGATCCTCTCTACTGCCTGGCCCCTGACTCTGACACCCAGACTCCACACCATGACTTCCATTTTATGGATCAGTAGAGTGTAGAATTGGTGAATGTGTGTAAACACTGTACTGTACTGTCCTTTTAAATAGCCTCCTATCTCACTGCACACTTTGTAAATCAAGACCAAGACCTGGAGCAGATTGACCTACAAGGGGCAAGAACCCGGAGCTGCCCCGGGAGGAAAGTTTGAGAAGATGGTTATTTACACAACTTGAAACAAGCCAGATTTCATTCTCCCAAATAGCTGCTTGATTATGCATGGACCAGTGCTTACTCATTACTAAATAAGACTAATGGAGGTAACTCAAGCTGAAGGACATCTGGAATTACTATATGAAGAATTTTAAAGCGCCTTTATCGGAGATTGTCGGGAAAGGAGTTAATATGACTTTTGTGAGTGCAGAGTGTGTTTAAAAAATCTAAAAAAGAAAAAAAATCCAGTAAAATTGATATAAAAAGTTTTAAGAAGAATGGGGATTTAAGACTTAACTTAGACTTAGCTCAAATGTTGACATCCCTAATACAAAATCTATATATTGAGTAAATGAATAGGACTTTAATTTTCAGCACCAGAGACCATACACATTGTATCATAACAGTCTTAAGTGTTTATTGACAAATGCGTCTTAAAGTCATATGGACAGCCAACCACTCCAACTAAAAAAATTGATTTTTTTTGCATGTCGGCAAACGATATACAGTCACCTACCATATCAGCTAACACTTCCTGTGTTTGAACAGTTCCAGAATATGCAGAGAGATGTTGATGTGTTTTGTACTGTAAAAAAACGTCCACCTCCGGGACCAAATAATCAACATTTTTTTTATATGACTGTAGTCAGTTGTCTTTGACCATATCTATGATCGATAACAAGCAACCTAATAAATATTTACAAAAAGTTAAATACATGCATATGTAAGTGGGTGTTGGAATAGTTTGGCGTTTGGCCACTAGGTGGAGCATTCCCCTAGGATAAAAACATTGGGTATAGCTAGAAAGAGGGAGAGTTTAGGTGTAGAGCATGAGAAAAAAGGAGGCATACCCTGAAACTGGCCCCCATGGGACTAGGTGGGTCCTTCCTACTGAGATCTAGTCATTCCAGCAAGTGGTATTCTCCAGCTGTTGGATATCTGGTGAGGTCCTGGTACTAGTGCTGGTGACAGGATAAAGGGTACCCAACATGGGGAAAGTGCTGACAACCACCACCGCAATTGGTGAGAAGATGTATGCCTTGCCGTTATGCAAGTAAAGCATTGAAAACTGACTAGTCTTTTCGGTGGGTGGGCTTAGGAAAGTCATTGTCTTCTTACACTTCAAAGGACTGTAAAAACACCCTCTGTACTTCAATTAGCTGAAGTATATTTGAGGTGGATTCAACTTCTGTGTCCTTATCAACAGTTAAGGTGCCTGTGGATGATATCAAGTCAGCAGGTGACCATACTGTCTAGACAGATTGGGTCTAAGGAGGTATCTCAATGCAAAAGGGCCTGTGGCTAATACCAAGTCAGCAGGTGACTCCACTGTCTGGGCATACTCGGTCTAAAGAACAATATCATTCGGTCTAAAGAACAATATCATTAAACGTGTGTTACATGCATATGGGGGGGCTTGGTGTGAATGGACCCTAATAGTAAGAGTCATATCAAAAGGTATTCACAGTAAGAATAATAAAGAACGAAAAATACCAAAAATATTGCAAAAGTGGGCATACCTTATTTATTAACTTCTTGGCGCTGGCGGTATGCAAATATGCGGCCTCTCGACAGGTGGGCCTTGGCGCCGGGAGGCTGAATATTAGCGTACCAGATTGCAAATACAGCTACCAGCAGCTGACAGAAAGCTCCCGATTGCTACTTGCGACCAGGAGCTTTCCGATCATGTGACCACCGTGACAGCCAATCACGGCGGTCACATGATCATAAACCCCGCCTCCCGACACCTGAAACCCCTTAAAAGGGTTGGGAGGTGACAGCGCCAAGGGGTTAACTTACATAGGTCCTTCAAATTTGCCATGTTGGTAGAGTAACTCTCTACCAACTTTATATAGTAGCTCTTCTTCTTTTTCGCTGCAGGTAAATATTGGATTCCAATATCCAATATTTGTTTTGTTTGTTAACTTACATGGGTCCTTCAAATTTGACATGTTACATAGTTGCATATTTAGTAAGGTTGAATAAAGACATCACTCCATCCTGAGTGAGTGTGCTCATCTATTATATTATTATTTATTTTAAGGTACCCATATAGCGCTGTCAGTTTACGCAGCGCTCCACACATACATCGGTCCCTACCCTCAAGGAGCCCAATCCAAGGTCCCCAACTCACATTCATATACTAGGGCCAATTTTGGACAGAAGTCAGTTAACCTACCAGCATGTCTTTGGAGTGTGGGAGGAATCTGGAGTACCCGGAGGAAACCCACGCAGGCACAGGGAGAACATGTAAACTCACGGCAGGTAGTGGCGTGGTTGGGATTCGAACCAGCGACCCGTTTTACTGCTGGGTGAGAATGCTACCCACTACACCACTGTGACGCCCTATGTTGGTTGAGTAACTCTTTCTCTATAATAGTTCTTCTTCTTTTTTCATAGGTCCTTCAAATTCCAAGCAGAAGCAACATGCCACTATTGAGATCTTGATGAAGGAGGGGTGAAGGCTGTCTGACATCCAGAGAAGTCTACAGAAGGCTTATGGAGATGACACCACTGACAAGAGTCACCCATCATGGTGTCATCTCAATAAACATTCTGTAGCCTTCTGTGGATAGTTGGACAGCCTGCACTCCTCTTTTGTCAAGAACTCAATGGTGGTGCATTACTTCTACTTGGAATCTATTATTTACCTGCAATGAAAAAGAAGAAGAGCTGCTATAGAGGAAGAGTTACTCTACCAACATGTGCAACTTAAAGGACCTATGCAAGTTCATAAAAAAGTTATGCCCACTTTTGCATCACTTTTGGTAGAGCCCTCGTATTTCTCATGTATACTCCTGCCAACCTCTTTACGGCACGCACATGCTAGATAGCACTGCTAAATGATTGCATGATAATCCATTGAGTCTCTCCCCACCTTTACAACGTCTCATGACATGTTACAAGTTAATGAAGTTAATGGCCAAAACCTTTTTTGTCACCTAATTAACAAAAGACCTTGAGGCTCAAGAGCCACTTGTAATATTCCAATCTGATTGAACAATCTAATAAGTTTACGTAGAAGTGTACGGAATTGAAAATGTATTTGAGCTCTCATAGGATCCATTGTATTCATAGAGTTAAGATAAGGTTTCAGAATCCAGTAACTGGTGAGCTGAAACATTTTCATTAGACCTAAGTAGAGAGTAAAGCTGTCCATACACCGTAGTATATCTTTTTTTAATCAATGTTTCTTACAGTTTGCTTGGAAGATTTTTTTTTCTTCTAGTTCAAGTTAACCCTCCCTTAAAGTGGATGTAAACCTTTGAAATGAAAATGAACAAAGCATATTCTTCTATAGTGTGTACGTGCCTCAATCCAATGCACCTAGTGTGATTTCTGTCTGCTGTCTCCTTCCTCTGCTATCTGTATGGACACCACCCCAATGCTTTGAAATCATCCCCCGAAATCTGCTGGGAAACCAACACTTCTGGGAGCGTCAGTCTCATGGGTCCCCTGCATCTCTCCCTGGTTCCTCCCTCTGATCTCACATTACTTTGGGGTACATTAGGTCAGAGTAAGGAACCAATGAGAGCTGCAGGGGACTCAGAGCACTGACACCCTCAGAAGACCTCAGAGGGAAGTCAGAGGGAGTAACCAATTGTTTATCCCTGTAACCTCAGAGGACAGAAGGAGGAACTAATGAAAGCTGCAGGGAACCCAGACTGATATCCCCAGAAGACCTTAGAGGGAGGAAGCAATGATTCTTCCCTATTACCTTAAAGGGAAGTCAGAAGGAGGAACCAATGAGAGCTACAGGGGACACAGGAGGTTGACATCCCCAGAAGGCCTTAAAGGGAGAAAAGAATGCTTCATCCCTATGGCCTCAAAGGGAGGTCAGAAGAAGGAACCAATGGGACTTGCAGGGAACTCAGGATATAGACATCCCCAGAAGGCCTCAGAGGGAGGTCAGATGGATTAAGCAATGAGAGTTTTAGGGGACCTAGGAGACTGACACCCTGAAAAGTCCTCAGAGAGAGGAACCAGTGGTTCATCCTTATGACCTCAATGGGAAGTCAGAAGGAGGAACCGATAAGAGCTGCAGGATACGCAAAAGACTGACATCCCCTGAAGACCTCAGAGGGAGGAACCAATGGTTCCTACCTATGATCTCAAAGCAAGGTCAGATTAAAGAACCAATGAGACCTGTAGAGGACCCAGTAAACTGACACCCCCAATAGTCCTCAGAGAGAGATCATAGGGAGGAACCATTGGTTTTTCCCTATGACCTCAACGGGAGGTCAGAAGAAGGAACCAATGACAGCTGCAGGGGACCCAGAAGACTGTCACTCCCAGAGGACCTCATGACCTCAAAGGAAGGTCAGAAGAAGGAACCAATGAGACCTGTAGGGGACACGGGAAACTGACACCCCCAGAAGACCTTAGAGAGAGGTCATGAGGAGGAACCAATGAGAGCTGCAGGGTTCCCAAGAGACTGATACCCCCAGAAGACCTCCAAGGAAAGAACCAATGGTTTATCCCTATGACCTCAAAGGGAGTTCAGATAGAGGAACCAATGAGAGTGAAAGGAGATCCAGGAGACTGACACCCTCAGAAGACCTCAAAGGAAGGAGGAACTGATGAAAGCAGCAGTGAACTCAGAACACTAACACCCCCAGAACACCCCCAGAAGTGCTGTTTTCCCAATGGACAACAGGGGAAGATTTAACAGCATCAGAGCAATTTTTGGCAGTGCTGGCACCAGGAAGGGTGAGTGTTTACTGCATTTTTTTTTATGGGGCAACAAAGCTTTTTTAATAATACTTTTTTGCAACAGTGTTGCTTTTACCACATTAAAGCGCATATAAGATTTTAGTGATTGGGTTTACATCTACTTTAATAGACTACACTGTCAGATTGAATATTTTCTCAGAGGCGCAGTATGAATATAGCTTTTGGAATTGGTTGATAAAGGAATGCAATGAATAGGAAGCGTATTGTAAATGTAGTAGCCAGATCTCATCTATACAGCTGTAACAATTTGAAGGTAACGCCGAAGGTAACCTGTTTATATATTCAGCGATGCGCTCTAAAGTATCCTCATATAATGTTTTCAGATAATCTTGTGGACTCAAGTTGCACCGGCTTTTTAAACGAGCACGAACTCAATTCCGTTGAATCTTCAGTATTTCTTGAGCTTGAAGAAAGATATATTAAAGAAGCCAGGTTTCCTCTGTAGATGCAGCTTCTGGGAACATCAGTTAGAAAGATTTTTTTGACCAAAAGTTGCTTTTTAAAGCTCAACTCCTTTCGGAGTCTAATAATGTCGCGCTACATCTTTATCTCGGCACAGCTTTCCTTAACCCCTACAGCTCTTATGGACCAGAATGAATTTTACATTTCTGCCATGAGCATGTTTATTAGACAATAACTTAAGTTATTTAGATTGATATACAGTCAGGTCCATAAATATTGGGACAGCGACACAATTCTAATCTTTTTGGCTCTATACACCACCACAATGGATTTGAAATGAAACGAACAAGATGTGCTTTAACTGCAAACTTTAAGCTTTAATTTGAGGGCATTTACATCCAAATCAGGTGAACGCTGTAGGAATTACAACAGTTTGTATATGTGCCTCCCACTTTTTAAGGGACCAAAAGTAATGGGACAGAATAACAATCATCCATCAAACTTTCACTTTTTAATACTTGGTTGCAGATCCTTTGCAGTCAATTACAGCCTGAAGTCTGGAACCCATAGACATCACCAGACGTTGGGTTTCATCCCTGGTGATGCTCTGCCAGGCCTCTACTGCAACTGTCTTCAGTTCCTGCTTGTTCTTGGGGCATTTTCCCTTCAGTTTTGTCTTCAGCAAGTGAAATGCATGCTCAATCGGATTCAGGTCAGGTGATTGACTTGTCCATTGCATAACATTCCACTTCTTTCCCTTAAAAAAATTTTGGGTTGCTTTCGCAGTATGCTTCGGGTCATTGTCCATCTGCACTGTGAAGCGCCATCCAATGAGTTCTGAAGCATTTTGCTGAATATGAGCAGATAATATTGCCCGAAACACTTCAGAATTCATCCTGCTCCTTTTGTCAGCAGTCTCATCATCAATAAATATAAGAGAACCAGTTCCATTGGCAGCCATACATGCCCACGCCATGACACTACCACCACCATGCTTCACTGATGAGGTGGTATGCTTTGGATCATGAGCAGTTCCTTTCCTTCTCCATACTCTTCTCTTCCCATCACTCTGGTACAAGTTGATCTTGGTCTCATCTGTTCATAGGATGTTGTTCCAGAACTGTGAAGGCTTTTTTTAGATGTTGTTTGGCAAACTCTAAATCTGGCCTTCCTGTTTTTGAGGCTCACCAATGGTTTACATCTTGTGGTGAACCCTCTGTATTCACTCTGGTGAAGTCTTCTCTTGATTGTTGACTTTGACACACATACACCTACCTCCTGGAGAGTGTTCTTGATCTGGCCAAGTGTTGTGAAGGGTGTTTTCTTCACCAGGGAAAGAATTCTTCGGTCATCCACCACAGTTGTTTTCCGTGGTCTTCCGGGTCTTTGGGTCTTTTGGTGTTGCTGAGCTCACCGGTGCGTTCTTTCTTTTTAAGGATGTTCCAAACAGTTGATTTGGCCACACCTAATGTTTTTGCTATCTCTCTGATGGGTTTGTTTTGTTTTTTCAGCCTAATGATGGCTTGCTTCACTGATAGTGGAAGCTCTTTGGATCTCATATTGAGATTTGACAGCAACAGATTCCAAATGCAAATAGCACACTTGAAATGAACTCTGGACCTTTTATCTGCTCCTTGTAAATGGGATAGTGAGGGAATAAGACACACCTGGCCATGCAACAGCTGAGCAGCCAATTGTCCCATTACTTTTGGTCCCTTAAAAAGTGGGAGGCACATATACAAACTCTTGTAATTCCTACACAGTTCACCTGATTTGGATGTAAATACCCTCAAATTAAAGCTGAAAGTCTGTAGTTAAAGTACATTTTGTTTGTTTCATTTCAAATCCATTGTGGTGGTGTATAGAGCCAAAAAATATTTGTCCCAATATTTATGGACCTGACTGTAGCTACATATTAGGTTGAAAATAGAAACAAGTCCATCTAGTTCAACCAACAGAAAAAAAATACATAGAAAAACTCCATATACAGAGCCTTATACTCACAGATGATCCAGAGGAAGGCAAAAAAAAACCTTATAAAGCATGGTCCAATTTATTATAGTGGGGGAACATTGGTTCGTACGATCCATAAAATCCTTTATTCTGCAACAAAATCCAACGTGTTTCAGGGGCTCAGCACCCCCCCCCCCCCTTCACCAGGGCTTGTAGAACAATAACCATAGGGTAAAGGATACTGACCTGAACTGTAAGCTGAAACCCATGAAAGAGTGTCTTGTAGAACGATAACCACAGGGTGAGGAATATGATTCTGGATGGTAAATTGGAACCCAAGTAGGTGTATCTTTGTAGAATGATAATCATAGGCTGAGGGATACAATCTTAGACTTTAAGCTGGAATCCAAGTAGGTGCATCTTGTAGTACGATAACCATAGGGTGAGAGAAACAGCCCTGAACCATAAGTGGGAACTCAAGTTGATATTTCTTGTAGAACAATGATGAGGAATGCCATCCTTTGACTGTAAGCTTGAACCCAAGTAGATGTATCCTGTAGAACAATAAGTATAGGGTGAGGGATACTGTCCTGGAGTGTAAGTTGGAACCCACATAGATGTATCTTGTAGAACGATAACTATAGGGTAAGGGATGACATACCTTCACTGCAAGCTGGAACCCAATTAGACTTATCCTGTGGAACGATAACTATAGGGTGAGGGATACCGTCCTGGACTGTAATTTGGAACTTAAGTAGGCGTATCTCTTGGCTTGTTTTTTTGTTGTTTTATTAGGGGACGATAACTTGGATGGAGTTAGGGATTATGGGATGCCCAACTTGAATCATAGAACAGGTAAAACCAGGGACAGCTTCATCCCTATTTACAGATTCCTCTCCTTCCTTCCTCCTGCATAAACCTTGGTTCCTCTTGTACAGCTTCTGCTGGGCCCACTCCTTTGGGAACTAACAGCCTCTCGTTAACTCAGTGACAACCCATTATATGAACTCTCAGTCCCTTAGTGAAACAACACATGTGGAGTTACCAGCACTTTGCACCACCTTCTGACTCCCCTGTAGACGCTGATCCCAGCTCTACAGAAATGCTAGCCCACCTGGCTGTCACAGCCCACCTAACTGCTTCCTCCTCCCAGTCCTTCTGACTGACACACACACTGGAGATTCCCCAGAGCAAGGTTGGATGACGACCTGGCATGCTGCTGTCTTCAAGAGAGCACTGCTACAGCTGCTAGTCTCTCCCCTTGTCTGTCTCTGCACCGTGCTGATCTACTCACTGTCTCTTCTTGCTCCTGCTTCCTCTCCTGTGATTTTTTCTCCAACTGCCCCCTGTGGCAGGATCTTTCCAGGCCAACTTCCCGAGCTCCAGCATGAGGTAAAACCCCTCCCTGGCAGGGGTCCCTCAAGGGCCACTGACAGCCTCCCTCAGCACTGCTTTTCCATTTTCCACCTGACTGACTCTGACTAGCATGGCTTGTGCCTACTTATAGGCTCCTTAGTCCCCTGCCAAGCCGACTCCTGGGGATTGGCCAAGGGCCCCTAAATATTCAAGGTAACCCCTCCTGGCTTCTGCCCACTATCTACTAGAACATTCTCCAACATTCTAGAAACAAGGGGAGGCACCAGGCAGCTATCAGTATGAGTCAACCAATCTTGAACTCTAGTGACCCTGACCCAATTACGGACTCACAAGCTAACATGAGTATAGCTTGCCTACTCTCACTTCTAGTAGCACACTACACCAAGTATCATGTAGAGTGATAACCATAGGATGAGGGATACCCTCTTGGACTGTAAGCTGGAAGCCAAGAAGGAGTATATTGTAGAACGATAACCATAGGGTGAGAGAAACCATATTCAACTGTAAGTTGGAACTTAAGTAGGTGTGTATAAACTATACAGGCACTTGGACAAAGATAGACAAAGAAAGCTATCTTTGTCTAAGTGCCTGCATGATCTCCACACTCCTACTTGGGCTCCAGTTTACAGTGCAGGATGATATCCCTCACCCTATGGTTATTTCTTTACAAGCCTTGATAAATGGGGAGTGCTGAGCCCCTGAAATTTGTTGGCCTTTGCTGCAGAATATAATCTTTTATGGATTGTACAAACTAGTGTGGTGTTTTCCCGTACTTTCAATTGTTTAAGAACTCAATTTCTGACTGGTTTAAAAAAAAAACATTTTTTTTTTTAGCTTAAAAGATATAACAAATTGCTTTCAATTGTATATTTAACAGACTAGAATAGTACAAAGTACGAAGTTCATTGTTGGGTATTGCAATTGTTCAACATGTTTGACAGACTATGGCACAGTCCGCAAATTTTCCAAGGCATGGCCCCAGCTATTATATCCAGCTATCCACTTTGTTTTGTGGGTAGGAGTAAGAAGAGAAATTGTTCAAAGAATGAAACGTCAGGCAGGTCAATTAGAAACCGGAGCTAATCTGCATAAAATAAATTAGAATTGTAAATCCGTGTGCATTAATCTAATAACATTGCGAGATCCCAGGGAGAGCTTCAAGGTAAGTAAATAAAATGAAGACATTGCCGGCATACAACATATCAATTTGGCTTGTTTATTTTCTATCTTAGAATTGCATTGGGAGAGATCCTTCATTAAAGGGGAAATGAAATATATCTGTGAGATTAACATGGAAAAATTTAACTTATAGTTGGCCTCCAGTGTTGTTGTGGACAGCTAAATGGATATTGAGCCGTCCAACTCAGAGAAGATCCAGCATTAAATTTGTAACCATCAACACCTCGAATGACTGGTCTCAGAGGACAAAACCCTTGGAGCAGCCTATCTCAACATTTTCACCCCTGAGGAACCCTTGAAACAATTTTCAGGTCTTTGGGGAACCCTTGCTAAAACAAATTCATTGAAGTTTGGAGGAAAAAATGCCCCTTTAATCCAGTCCAGTGGAAAGAATGTCACCCTAATTGACAACTATCAAGATCATTGGGCTTGTGCCGCTGACTGTCAATCAGCCAAAGCTCAAATAACCCCTAGCAACCTCTGGAGGAACCATAGGGTTCCACAGAACCCTGGTTGAGTATGGTTGCCTTAGTGCTTTTAGAGAACCTTGGCCAATCACTGTTGGGGAACCCTTGCTAAAATGTATTAATTGAGGGGTAAAGGGGAAAAATACCCCTTTAATTGGTTCAGTGGGAGCTATGCAGGCACCATCCGATGGGAGGTCAATCAGCCAAAGCTCAAAGAACCCCTAGCAACCCCTGGAGGAACCCTTGGGTTCCACAGAACCCTGGTTGAGAATGGTTGCCTTTGAGGGTTTAGAGAACCTTGGCCAAACACTGTTGGGGAACCCTGTGGGGTAACTCACTGTCCATTTGGTATGGCACCTTGGTCATGGCACCCTTACACATTTTTTTCCACACTTGCCTCCTTGGTTGGGCCTTTTGGCTGGGACCAGAGGAACTCTTATACTGGCTGGAAAGCCAGTCACTGTCTCACACTTTGGTACCCCCAATCGCTTATTTATTTTGCACTTTTTTTGCACAGCATATATGCACTTTACTCACTTCTGATTAGTAAGGTGTAGGTATTTGGACTTGCCCTGAAAGTCTTGGGGGGAGGACACATGACCTTATGGTCTGGGTCTCCCCCTCTCATGGTGACTCACTTTGGGGGAACCCCACCTAGCCTTGCCAAGTCCCTTAAAGAATGGGTGTACCTGGTTTCAACTAGGTGGACCAGGATTACCCCAGTTCACGTTAGGAATCTTGCGCCCTGGGGGATCAGAGCCAGGGTCCTTTGTCTTCTGAGGAGGACCATATGTACACCCTGTGCACTTTTTTGTGTGCTTCACTTTTGTTTGCTCACTTTTTCTTTATTGCACTTGGTGTTTCGTGTGTATGAACCTCACTGAGGAGCTTAAAAAAAAAATCTGAGTTCATCCCTTACATCAGGGTACCTTTCAGAGCCACCCTTACATTAGATCAGCCTTTCTCAACTTTTTCAACACAGAAGAACCGTTGAAGTAACTTTCCAGCCTTAGGGACCCCCTGCTAAAAAATACTAAATCTACAACTCATGATACTTCAGTGTGATGGTCAGTGGGAAGAATGCTCCTTACACTTGTGGTCATTGGGAAGAATTACCCACTTGCAGATAGCTAAACAGATGAATGGTATCAGTGGGAACTTATCTGAAAGGCAGAAATAGCTCATTGCTCAAGGAACCCCTAGCAACCTCTGGAGTAACCCTAAGGTTCCATGGAACCCTGGTTGAGAAACCTTGCATTAGATTAATCATTGGAGTTTGGGAGGGTAGAAGTGGAGACCAACAAATCCAGTTCCTCATGTTCACTAAGTCTGAGTATACGCCACCAACCCCAGCTAAGGGTCCACTAAAAATTCCTAGCTGGCATCATGGAACCTCTTCGTGGGCCATAGTTTTGAGACTTTGTTAAGCAAACAGCCTACACATACTGGAGCTAATTTAGACGGGAGCCAATTAACCTGCTATCACATCTTTAGATTGTGGGTGAAAACTGGCATACCTGAAGTAAACTTGTGCAAGCAGAAGGAAAATGTGCAAACTCTATGCAGATGGTGTCCTGTCTGGGATTCAAACTACAGACCTCCAAGCTGCAAATTAGAAGGGCTAAGCACTGAGCCACTGATTTAAAGTGCAAAGTGCTGCATTTGGCCATTAGATTGTGTTAGGTACCATAGGAATTAATATGATTCTTAGCACCATCTAGTGGCCAGATCTGGTATTTTACATTTTAAATCAATGAAAAACATTCGACCAGCAGAGAAAATAGCCTAACAATATTTATTATTTTGCCCCATTTGCACTGAACGAATGTACATGCACTTTCACTAGGCAATTTGTTATGCAATTTAAAAAAAATACACTTCTTGGTGCTGCATTACTAAAGGAGTAGAGAATGTTCAGTTTGTAAAGTAAATGTCCAAGTGAACAAGGTGAAGCTGTTTATGCATTGAATAGCAAGCCAAGAGCAAGGGAAATTAAAAAAATAAAAAATTGCTTTCACATGATTGAAATAATTGAAGTGGTCACCAAGTTACTTTATTCACAGAGCTAGGAAATTACTCACCATGCAGAGTGATCACCTTTAACTCTTTTAGTAAATAGTAGCCACGGTAAGTGCTAATGCAGCCACTTGTAATCCAGTTAAGAATCTATATGCAATTACAGACCATTATACTGCAAACCCGAGTCTTCTGAGTCGAGTCCAGAGTCTTTTACAAAGCCATGTTCAGACTAATTGTTCTCCTAATCCCCTATGCTTGACTCATCAGCAATCCCTGACCTTGTCCAAATGTAATGATAGGTGGATGATATCTATATAACCATTTGGAGTTTTCTAAATGATTATGTACACATTTCAGTATGCAATATTTTCTTATGTATAAAATGAATCATATGCTAAAACACCACCACTGATCAAAGACTAATAAAAAACAAACAAACAAACAAATGGAACCCATCAACACCTACAGGTGTCTTCATAAAAATTTTGCAGCACTATCCATCCAGTGAAACTGCACATACATTCATTCTGAGCAAATTAGGTCAAAGTCAAACATTATTCATTGATCATAAAAGTATAAATCAGGTAAATACCATATTATGGCCACTAGATGGCACTGACGATCCTGCTAGTAATCCTACAAGACCCATGAGGGATCCTGCAAGGAATCCTGTAAGACGTGGCAGGGATCCTGTGAATTCTGGAAGACCTGTCAGGCATTCTGCAAGTACTGTAACATCAGAAGAGTACGGACTGTGCACATGACTTTGAAATGGGATGTTCAACAATGAATCCTGAAAGACCTGGCAGGGATCCTGCAAGGAATCTTGGAAGACCCGGCAGGGTTCCTGCAAGGAATCTTGGGAGACCCGACAGGGATCCTGCAAGGAATCCTGGAAGACCTGGCAGGGATCTGGCAAAAAACCCTGGTAGACCCATCAGGAAACCTGTGAGGAATTCTGGAATACCAGGAATTCGAGAACTCCTGGAAGACTCATAAGAGGTCTCACAAGGAAACCTCAAAGACCCAGTAGGCATCCTGCAAGGAATACTGGAAGACTTAACAGGGATCCTACAAGAAATCCTGGAAGGTCTGAGAAGGGATCCTGCGCGGACCCCTGGAAGACTCATAAGAGGTCTCACAAGGAAAATCTCAAAGACCCAGTAGGCATCCTGCAAGGAATACTGGAAGACCCAACAGGGATCCTGCAAGAAATCCTGGAAGGTCTGAGAAGGGTACCACAAGAAATCCTCAAAGACCCAGCAGGGATCCTGCAAGGAATCCTGGAAGACCTAGCAGGGATCTGGCAAGGAATCCTGGAAGATCTAGCAGGGATCTGGCAAGGAATCCTGGAAGACCTGGCAGGGATCCTGCAGAGAATCCTGGAAGACCCAGCAGTTATCCCACAAGAAACCATGGAAGACCAGGAAGGGGCCCCACAAGAAATTGTGGAAGACCCAGAAGGGATCCTGCAAAGAATCCTGGAAGACCCATCAGTTATCCCACAAGAAATCCAGGAAGACCATGAAGAAGTCCCACAAGGAAACCAGGAAGACCCAGAAGGGATCCTGCAAGGAGTCCTGGAAGACACCACAGGAATCCTGCAAGGAATCCTGGAAGACCTGAGAGGGGTACCACAAGGAATCCTCTAAGACCCAGCAGGGATCTTGCAAGAAATCCTGGAAGACCCCATAGGTTACTGTACCACCAGAAGAATACAGGCTGTTATAGCCACAAAGGAAACAGGGGCAACTTCAACTTAATGGCTATGGTTTGGGAATGGGATGTCCTAAAAGCCCAAATAGGTGTGATGGTAAAATGGCCGCAAATGTTGGTGATGTACTGTATGTTCTTGGGTGGACTTAGAAAAATAAAAACTGCCGTGTTAGTAACAGACTGCAACATATCTAGATTTTTTTTTGCTTTCGTCCGTAGCTCCACTATTCCCCATAGTTGAATTATTATTCTGCTTCTCTTTGTTTAACACATCGAGTAATGTTTATATGATGCGTGTTTAGAACAGCATGTGGCCATATAGTTATATAGCTCAGGAACTGTTTGTTCATCAATAATGTTACAGTTATAATTTACATAGTAAGCGTCTCTTGTAATATTGATTTGTCCATTTAATGATAGTCAATATGTCCTGGAATGGAGAATCGGATTGACTGGTAATAGGCTCCAATGCTGTCAGCTCCACATGGCGGACTCTACATCCTCATACATTAGTTTTATGATAGTAGAGTCTCAGCCAAATAAACTTTTTAGGTATGTAATAAATTGTTACGTAGACTTAGATTGCTTAGCTGGAGCATGAAGGCATTATGGAGAGTGCCACCAGAAGAGCGTGACGCTGCCTTCCTAGCAACAGCCAAGCGGAGCTTTCCATTGTCTGTGATTGAGTTTATATCATAAACCACCGCAATCCCCTAAAGGAACAATCAGCCGTTCCACTCAAATAAAATTTGTATCATTAATTGGCTTCAACAATATATGAGAAACATATCACCCCTAAAAAACAATTAAAAATCCCATATAGCTCATGAAGCAGCCCTCTGAATAGTAAATACTGATTATAAATGGTGTAAAGACTAACAAGCACATGTGAAAAAAAAAAAAAAACTTCACTGCTATAATAACAATATAATTAATTGCACTTATACATTCCAGAAGACAGGAGCATCCTCTGGAGAGGACGCAGGCTCTATAAATATAACACAAACTATAAGCAATAGTAATCAGTGTTAACGTGCAAAAATAATTGAATAATATTTTTATGGATGTGTATTAATCACCTATTGACCATAAATACCTGTAAACACTTAGGAGTGTATTTTATATAAAAAAAAAAAAATATCACAGAGCTATATGTCCTGTGCTTGTACGTTCGAACTTTGGAAAAAACAAATGTTGTTAGGCTACTTTCTCTCCAAGTCAAATGTTCTTCTTCATGCAGAATAAAATGAATCATGAAAATCTCCCCAAGTCGAATGCTATTCTTCATACAGAATAGAATAAATCATTAAAATACCATGTTATGGCCACTAGATGGCGCTAATGATCTGAGGATATAAATCCTTTATTTACTATGATCATCAGCTCCATCTAGTGGCCACAATGCAGTATTTTCCTGGGTCACTTGATTCTTGTATTTGGAATTTGATCTAGAGAGAAAGCCCAAAAACATTTGATTTTGGACCAATTGACACAGAATAAATGTAAATGCAGTTTTGCAGGTAGAATAGTCCTGCAATTGTTTTAAATTTATCTGCTTCTATTTTGGTAATGTAAAATAGTTTTGTTTACTTTTTAATATATTTATTATTAATGGTCAAATGTTTACATTAATTTTTTTCTCAGCCATGTAAATATGAAATTGCATCTATCTATCTATCTATCTATCTATCTATCTATCTATCTATCTATCTATCTATCTATCTATCTATCTATCTATCTATCTATCTATCTATCTATCTATCTATTTATCTATCTTATCTATCTATCTATTTATTTCCGCATTGTTCTTCAGACTCTTCTTAGCTTATTTAATGTAAAAAAAATGTAATATTTACAGAACTCCAACACAAACACAACCAGTTATATTGAACATGCCCAGACGATGCACAATAAAATATATACATATTCTGCATAAGCAGTGAAAGCACTTTAAAGCCAACCCTTATTCACCTCTGTAACTATAGGCACTGTGGAGAAATTTATTTTCCAAGAATCGAGGTATCCTCCCAGCCTTCTAATTAAAGCACCTTAAAACAAACCCTTGTTCACCTCTGTAGCTTTAGACATTGTGGAGAAATTCATCTTCAAAGAATCTAGGTACCCTGCCAGCCTTCTAATCAAAGCACCTTAAAACAAGCCCCTGTTCACCTCTGTAGCTTTAGGCATTGTGGAGAAATTCATCTTGAAAGAATCTAGGTACCCTGCCAGCCTTCTGATTAAAACACATTAAAACAAGCCCTTGTTCAGCTCTGTAGCTTTAGGCATTGTGGGGAAATGTATTTTCAAAGAATCTAGGTACCCTGCCAGCCTTCTAATTCAAGCACCTTAAACAAAGTCCTTGTTCATCTCTGCAGCTTTAGGCATTGTGGAGAAATGTATGTTCAAACAATCTAGGTACCCTGCCAGCCTTCTAATTAAAGCACCTTAAAACAGCCCTTGTTCACCTCCGTAGCTGTAGGCATTGTGGAGAAATGCATCTTTAAAGAATCTAGTCAGCCTGACAGCCTTTCTAATGTATACACACAGTGGGTGTTTCTAAGTTTTTAGTAACTGACCGAAAACCTACTTTAAAGCTTTTATTGTGATCCTTGAAGATCTTTGAAAATGAATTACTTCACAGCACATGCAGCTACAAAGGTCATGGGTGGTATACTTTAAAGCTATTTTGCTGCTTATTAACTTAATGAGAACTCCAACACAAACACAACTAATTAGAGTGAGCGTGTGCCCAGACTATGCACAATAAAATATTTACATATTCAACATTAGTAGTGAAAGCCTTTTAAAACAAGCCCTTATTTACCTCTGTATATAAAGGCATTATGGAGAAATTAATCTTCAAATAATCTAGGCAGCTTGCCAGCCCTCTAATGTATACACGCAATGGGTGTTTCTAAGTTGTTGGAAACCAACTGAATCTGACTTTAGAGTTTCTGTTGGGATCTTTGAAGATCATTGAAAATGAATTACTTCACAGCACATGCAGCTAGAGAGGTTGGGGGTGGCAAGCTTTAAAGTTTTTTTAGTGCTTGTTAACCTAATGCCAAGTTACCAGCTTTAACTTCATGATATCACATTCACCATATTACCAATAGTATTGGCCCACCCTTTGCAGCTATAACAGCTTCAACTCTTTTGGGAAGGCTGTCCACAAGGTTTAGGAGTGTGTCTATGGGAATGTTTGACCAGTCTCTGCTTTAACTCGTCCCAAAGGTGTTCTATCAGGTTGAGGTCAGGTCTCTGTGCAAGCCAGTCAAGTTCCTCCACCCCAAACTCACTCATCCATGTCTTTATGGACCTTGCTTTGTGCACTGGTGCGCAGTCATGTTGGAACAGGAAGGGGCCATCCCCAAACTGTTCCCACAAAGTTGAGAGCATGAAATTGTCCAAAATGTCTTGGTATGCTGACACCTTAAGAGTTCCCTTTACTGGAATGAAGCCCAACCCCTGAGGAACAACCCCACACCATAATCCCCCCTCCACCAAATGATTTGGACCAGTGTACAAGGCAAGGTCTATAAAGACATGGATGAGCAAGTTTAGGGTGGAGGAACTTGGCTGGCCTGCACAGAGTGCTGACCTCAACCCGATAGAGCTCCTTTGGGAGGAAATAGAGCGGAGACTGTGAGTTAGTGGCTGTGTGTCGCTTTTAGATCAAGATCCTCCACCCCAAACTCACTCATCCATGTCTTTATGGACCTTGCTTTGTGCACTGGTGTGCAGTCATGTTGGAACAGAAAGGGGCCATCCCCAAACTGTTCCCACAAAGTTGACAGCATGAAATTGTCCAAAATCTCTTGGTATGCTGATGCTTTAAGAGTTCCCTTCACTGGACCTAAGGGGCCAAGCCCAACCCCTGAAAGACAACCCCACACCATAATCCCCCCTCCACCAAATGATTTGGACCAGTGCACAAAGCAAGGTCCTCAAAGACATGGATGAGCGAGTTTGAGGTGGAGGAACCTGAACTGGCCTGCATAGAGTCCTCAATCTGATAGAACACTTTTGGGATGAATTAGAGTGGAGTCTGTGAGCCAGGCCTTCTCGTCCAACATCAGTGCCTGACCTCACAAATGTGCTTCTGGAAGAATGGTCAAACATTCCCATAGACACACTCCTAAACCTGGTGAACAGCCTTCCAAGAAGAGTTGAAGCTGTTATAGCTGCAAAGAGCGGAACCAACTCAATATTAAATCCTATGGACTAAGACTGGGATGCCATTAACGTTCATGTGTGTGTAAAGGTAGGTGTCCCAATACTTTTGGTAATATAGTGTATATGTGTACAGCTGGTGCTTCTGGGAGAACACGCCGTGGGCACCCCCATCTGTCACCAATATCACCAATAGTTTCCAGTGGCTGTTTATTATCAGGAACTGGTAAGATAGGCTCCCAATCACGTGACTGTTGTGGCAGCCAATCACAGAGATCACATGAATGGGAGCTCAACTACCATCCTTCGATCCCCATAAAGGGCTGGAGGGAGCTGGTGATAAGGGGTTAGTTGTCCATAGTCTGGGCACAGGTGAACTAACGTGGGTGGGATTCATCCTTCTTGCTCCTCTTCATGCCTGTTTTGAAGGATCTATTAGAAGTTTTTTGGGATGACGCTCTACTGATTTGACTGAATATGGTGAATAAAAAAGTGTAATTCTGTTGAAAACGTTTTTTTTTTTTAGAGATATCATGGAGATAACAAATTTGATCTATCTAATCCTATAGGGAGAAATTATGATATCAGGACTTTTTCATGACCTTACAAAGGTCATTGAAATCCAATTACGTTCTCCTTTGGTTGCCTTTTCTTATAAAAAGGGGAGAAAAAAGTAAAAATATCTTACTACATTTCGCATTCCCCTTACTTGGATGGTGTATTTCCAGTGCCATCTAGTGGTCAAAATGTGGCACTTTCCTGATTGCAGTATTTTAGGTAAATACCGCATTACGGCCACTAGAAGGAGCTGCTGATTATAGGAGACACACATATTAGATACATTTCAGGGGTGGCAAAGAAATAGCATAACTTTGCATGTTCAGGTCCACTTTAAGTTGCACTATATGGCCAAATATATGAGGATGCCCTTGCAAATTTTTGTGTTTTAGCCATATCCATTGTTAACAGGTGTATTAAGCAATGGTATTGGTAATGCTAAAACATGGAAAAAACATTTTAGACAAACCTTGTGGCAACAGTTGGGGGGAAGGTCCTTTTGTGATCCAGCATGATTGTGCACCTGTGCACAAAGCCAGCTCCATAAAGTCATGGTTTTTATGAGCTTAGTGTGGAAGCACTCAAGTGACTTGCACAGAGCCTTGAATTCCACCCTACTGAAGACCTTTGAGATGAATTGGAACACAAGTTGTTGGCCAGGTCATCTCATCCAATATCAGTACCTGACCTTACAAAAGAAACAAATTCCCACATTCACACTTCAAGTCCTTATGGAAAGTTTTCCTAGGAGAGTTTGCAAAGCCTTCCCAGATGAGTTTGCAAAGCCTTTCCAGAAGAATTTACAAAGCCTTCCCAGAAAAGTTTACAAAGCCTTTCCAGAAGAGTTTGTAAACCTTTTCAGACTAGTTTAGAAAGCCTTCACAGTAGAGTTTGCAAAGTTTTCCCAGTAGAGTCTGCAAAGTCTTCTCAGAAGAGCTTACAAAGTCTTCCCAGTAGAGATTACAAAGCCTTCCAAGAGGAATTTGCAAAGCCTTCCCATAAGAGATGGTAAAGTCTCCCCAGTAGAGTTTGCAAAGCCTTCTCAGAAGAGAGTTTACAAAGCCTTCCCATAAAAGTTTACAAAGCCTTCCCAGTAGAGTTTAAAAAGCCTTTTCAGCAGAGTTTACAAAGCCTTCCCATTAGAGTTTACAAAGTATTCCCAGTAGAGTTAACAAAGCCTTCCTAGAATTTGCAAAGCCTTCCCAGAAGAGTTTACAAAGCCTTCCCAGTAGAGTTTGCAAAGTCTTCCCAGAAGAGTTTGCAAAGCCTTCCCAGAAGAGTGTGCAAAGTCTTCCCAGAAGAGTTGCAAAGCCTTCCCAGTAGGGTTTACAAAGCCTTCCAGTAGAGTTTGCAAAGCCTTTCCTGAAGAGTTTACAAAGTCTAGAGATTACAAAGCCTTCCAAGAGGAATTTGCAAAGCCTTCCCAGAAGAGAGTGTAAAGCTTTCTCAGTAGAGTTTACAAAGCCTTCCCAGAAGAGTTTACAAAGCCTTTCCAGACAAGTTTAAAAATGCCTTCCCAGTAGAGCTTACAAATCTTTCCCAGAAGAGTTTACAAAGCCTTCCCAGAAAAGTTTACAAAGCCTTCCAGAGTTTTCAAAACCTTCCCAGATTAATTTGCTAAGTCTTCCCAAAAGTGTTTCTAAAACTTTCCCCCCAAAAATTCTAAACCCTTCCCTGAAGACTTTTTTAAGCCTTTCAGGAAGAGTTTGTAAAAGCTTCCCGGAAATGTGTTGTAGCCACAAAGAGGACACAACTCAACACAATAATGACCATTATTTTGGAATGGGGTGTCCAACAAGCTCATATAGATGTAATGGCCAGTTGTCCACATACTGTTGGCCATGCAGTGTAGCTATTGGGAATGTGATCTTGTAACCAAATGTTATAATATTTGATGTCTGTATGCCTGCCATTCAGTCTCACCCCTTTCTATGTTTTATTTTTAATTTCGATTTATCATGTCATTGTCTTCAGGTCTGCAGATCATTATGCCTCAGTACTTGCAGGAGAAGTTTGTTCAGGCTGCATTGAGTTATATCATGTGTAATGGGGAAGGCGAATATATGTGCAGGAACAGTCAATGCTCCTGCTTGTGCTCTGAATCCTTCCCCCAATGTAACTGTCCCTTCACTGACATCCAGATCATCGAGAACACCTTGAGTAACCAGGGCAAAGCATGGGCACAAGCATACAGAGATTTTGAGAGCTCAGGTGAGGATTCCTATTTTTCATTTCCACAATGTTTCTTTCTTTTTTTTTTTTTAGCAATGAATGTGGATCTATTCACTCCTCTGTGCTTAAAGGGGGGGGGGGGGGGGGTCTGATCGAGGGAGGGTTCTGTACTTGTATGTTTAACGGCAAAATTCTCATCTATGGTGTGTTTAAAGGATCCTGCATGCTACATGTTTGATGATAACTTATGTACAACAAATTTGCATTGCGGTTTGCACGTCCAAACTGGGGCAAATTGAATGTTCATAGGCAGTTCGAATGAGCAAATGCAAAAAATACCACTTTATGGCCACTAGATGGAGCTGAGGAGTTAACTTAGGCTCTATGACAATCAGCGCCCTCTAGAGACCATAATGCAGTATTTTTCCCCCGTCGCACATTTGATCTGCAGAGAAGAATTGCCCCAGAACATTCGATTTAGCTATATTTGCACACATATACATGCAGTTTTAATGGATGACCAGCTATGCAATTTATTTTATGAATACGCCCCTAGGAGATGCCAATAAAAGAGTTCCCAGCAAAGAATAAGAAAGTTAAGGTGTTACTAAACCCACAACATCCGAATCTCCAAATAACCAAAAATTTTAGACACGTGCAATTTGTTTTATTCCGAATTCGTTTTTTAACGAATTTCGACAAATTCGTTAATTCGGAAATATCCGAATCAACGAAAACCCGTTTAACGAATTTTTACGAATATTCGTAAAATTCTAACATTTGTAAATTCGTACATTCGCACATTCGTAAATTCGTAAATTAGTAAATTAGTGAAATCGTAAATTTGTAAGTTCGGGAAATTTGGAAATCTGAAATAATAATTAACTAATAGTAACTTAACTATTACTAAAATAGTAATATAGTAAATATATAGTAATATAGTAGTAAATATTAAATTATAAGTATTGTAATTTCCTTTCAAATTTGGCTGTTAGTTAACGTAACAAATACAAATTTATCCGAAGTTAAGAATTATCCAAAATAACGAATGCCGTATCCAAACGAATGGAACGTAATGAATTAATAATAATAAATAACAATAATAAAAACGTATTATTATTATTATTTCTTGTCAATTTGTTCTGTTCCATTTGTTAAGATGCAGCATTCGTTATTTTTGGATAATTCATAACTTCGGATAAATTTGTATTTGTTACGTTAACTAACAGCCAAATTTGAAAGGAAATTACAATACCTATAATTTAATAGTTAGTTACTATTTCAGATTTTCGAATTTCCGGGTTTTTGGATTTTCAAATTTCGAATTTACAAATTTCTGAATTTTCTCATTTACAAATGTAGGATTTTACGAATTTATGAATGTACGAATTTACGAATATACAAATTTTCTAATTTACGAATGTACGAATTTACAAATGTGCGCATGTACGAATTTACGAATGACCTGAAAAACGAAAAAAAAATAAAAATAAACAAATGAAACGAAAACGAACAAATTTTTTGGCAGTGCACATTTCATCTGAATTTATATTCGGACCAAAACTTATTAGACATGTGCACGGGCGAAAAATGTGTTCATTTTCGTTTCATTTGTTTTTTTTGTTTTTCTCCCGTTTTTAGGGTCATTCGTTATGATTGCAAATTGTAAATTTGTAAATTTGTCAATTCGAAAATTGGAAAATAAGAAAGAAATCTAAAAATCTAAAAATCTAAAAATTCAAAAGAATAACTAACTAATAGTAACTAATTATTAAATTAAAGGTATTGGAATTTCCTTTCAAATTTTGGCTGTTAGTGAACGTAATGAATACGAATTTATCCGAAGTTTACGAATTATCCGAAATAACGAATGCCGCATCTAAACAAATGGAACGGAACGAATTAATAATAAATAATAATGAAAAGTTTTTATTATTTTTATTGCTATTTATTATTATTATTTATATTCTGACCAAAACTAATTAGACATGTGCACTGCCGAAAAATAGTGTTCGTTTTCGTTTCATTTGTTTGTTTTTTTTTCTCCCATTTTTAGGGTCATTCGTTATGATTGCAATTCGTAAATTTGTCAATTCGAAAATCAGAAAATAAGAAAGAAAATCTAAAAATTCAAAAGAATAACTAACCTAACTAATAATAACTAACTATTAAATTAAAGGTATTGAAATTTCCTTTCAAATTTTGGCTGTTATTGAACGTAATGAATACGAATTTATCCGAAGTTTACCAATTTTCCTGAAATAATGAATTGCCTATCTAAACAAATGGAAAGGAAGGAATTGATAATAAATAATAATAATAATAATAATTATAAAAAGTCTTTATTATTTGTATTGCTCTTTATTATTATCAATTTGTTACGGTCCATTCATTTAGATACGGCATTCGTTATGTCGGATAAAGTTGTATTCGTTACGTTCACTAACAGCCAAATTTGAGAGGAAATTCCAATACCTATAATTTAATAGTTAGTAATGGTTAAGTTATTATTAGTTAGTTATTATTTCACATTTTCGAATTTTCGGGTTTTGGGATTTTCGAATTTACGAATTTACAAATATTCGAATTTACGGAAAAATTCCTTAAACGTGTTTTTCGTTAATTCGGATGTTCCCGAACTTAACAAATTTGTCGAAGTTCTTTAAAAAACGAATTTGGAAAAATGTTTCATTTCGAATTAGTTTTTTTTATCAAACTTCGACAAATTGCACATAACCGAGAAGAAGTGGACGCCCTGAAAGCTTGTCCTGAAAATTAGGGCTCATTCTCATGTGCAGCAGCCCTTGCCGTCATGAAAAACAGCTAAAACGCAAAGATGAAATACATATACCGCGTTTCCCCGAAAATAAGACCTACCCCGAAAATAAGACCTACCCAGAAAATAAGACCTACCCCGAAAATAAGACCTACCCAGAAAATAAGACCTACCCCGAAAATAAGACCTACCCCGAAAATAAGACCTAGCGTTATTTTCCAGAAGGGCTGCAATATAAGCCCTACCCCGAAAATAAGACCTAGTTTAAAATGCTTGTAAAATCCTATAATCCACTCTATTACAGTAGTATATAATGTGCAATGTGTATGTTTCTGTAATATAATTGCGGGGAAGAGCGGTGCTATATCGAAGGTATTTGGCTCAATTATATTACAGAAACACACACATTGAACATTATATACTACTGCAATACAGTGGATTATATGATTTTACAAGCATTTTAACTCAGTTCACACTGGGGATTCCTGTCAGGCAGGGAGAGAGAGGGGGAGAGAAGACAGCACATTAAATGTTAAGACCTACCCCGAAAATAAGCCCTACTGTGTCTTTTGTTGCCAAAATTACTATAAGATCCGGGCTTATTTTCGGGGAAACACGGGTACGAGTGCTGTTTTACTTGCCGAATGATTTGAATGTCTGTCCATCCAATCCTAATATTTACACAGCTCCGCCACACTCAACTTAGCGACTTGACTTTTCCCTGCTGCAATTAGGCAACACGAGCCTCTAAACTGGTTTGGTTGAAGGAGCAGCAGCAGACTGATAAGGTCGTCTCTCTCTCTGCTCTCTCCTCCATCCGGCATGATCCTTGTCAGTAGTTGTAAATGCAGGACCCAAGCACCGCCTTACCCTTTTTTCCCCAGACTGAGCACTGCTACAGGTGTTACAAGAAGCTTGGAAAAAGTCAGAGACAAGTCACACATCCTAATCTACAAATTACTACGAAATCACATATTAAAGATGAATGTGATTTAAAGTGCAGAGGAGTGAATAGGCCCTGACAGTTCATATATGTTCAATGAGATCTACTGTTGTTGTCTATATTCCTATTTTATGTTTACAATGTCAACCTATGTGACACACTGTTTTCCCGATATCTCTTGTTGTGTTTTTTTGTTTTTGTTGTTTGTTTTAAAACAAATGTATATGCCACACTTAAAGAAGATTTATATTTGTACGGTTCTGCCCCTTATGGGGCAAAGCACATGCGATAGTTTGTCCCATGTTGCTAGGTGCTTCCTAACCCTAGATATGAGGTTAGAACTGCAGCCCCCCCCCCCTTTTCTGCTGCTGCAGCTGATCTGACAACAGCTAGGAAGGAGACAGACGCTTGATGATTGCAGCTTTATTTCCAGCTCTGAGTAACAGTAACAGCAACAGGAATGCAGAGGCTGACATGTTCCTCCACCTGCTGCATTCCTCTTGTCGTTTCTTGTCTGGGCAAAGTGCTCAGAGTCAAGCTGCAGCTGCTGTTGTGAAGTTATCTATCTCCTTCCTAGTTGTTGTTGGATCATCCACAGCAGGACGGGAGGGGGTGCAGTTCTGACTTCTTGGAGGAATGCACAGGGAGGGGGAAACGTGTCAGCCTCTGCATTCCTCTTGCTGTTACTTGTCTCGGGAAAGTGCTTAGAGCTGAGACCAGTTGCCTTTGTGAGGTGTTTTTCCTTCCTAGCTATTGTCGGACCAGGAGGTGACCACTTGGAGGAATGCTGAGGGGGGACGAAACGTGTAAGCCTCTGCATTCCTCCTGCTGTTGCTTGTCTCGGGAAAGTGCTCAGAGCTGAGACCAGCTGCCTTTGTGAAGTGTGTTTCCTTCCTAGCTATTGTCAGACCAGGAGGTGACCACTTGGAGGAATGCTAAGGGGGGACGAAAAATGTAAGCCTCTGCATTCCTCTTGCTGTTGCTTGTCTCGGGAAAGTGCTCAGAGCTGAGACCAGCTGCCTTTATGAAGTGTGTTTCCTTCCTAGCTATTGTCGAACCTGCCGCAGCAGGAGGTGACCACTTGGAGGAATGCTGAGGGGGGACGAAACGTGTAAGCCTCTGCATTCCTCTTGCTGTTGCTTGGCTGACAGCCAAGACAAGCTGCTGTTATAAAGCGTCCGTTTCCTTCATAGCTGTTATCAGATATGCTACAGCAGGAGGTGAGGGGGTGCAGTTCTGACCCCTTGGAGTACTTTTTTGAGACAAGTAACAGCAATAGGAATGCAAAGGCTGATACAACCCCTCTGTCTGCATTCCTCTTGCCATTACTTGTCTCAAAAAAGCATTCCGAGCTGAGACAAGCTGCCATTATGAAGTGACCATTTCCTTCCTAGCTCTTGGGGTATATGCTGTAGCAGGAGGCGCAGTTCTGAGCTCGTCCCCCTCCGTCTGCATTCCTCTTGCCGTTACTTTTCTCAGAAAAGTGCTTATAGCTGAGACAAGCTGCCAGTATATATTGTCTGTTTTGATCCTAGCAGTTGTCAGAACTGCAGCAGCACGAGTTGAGGGGGTGCAGTTCTGACCTCTTGTAGGAATATAGAGAAAGGGGAACCTGTAAGCCTCTGCTTTCCTCTTGCCGTTGCTCGTCTCAGAAAAGTTCCCAGAGCCGAGAAAAGCTGTCGTTATGAATCGTCTGTTTCCTTCCTAGCTGTTGTCAGATCTTCCATGGCAGGAGGTGAGGGGGTGTAGCTCTAACCTCTTGTAGGAATGCAGAGGGAGGGGGATGTGTTAGCCTCTGCATTCCTCTTGCTGTTGCTTGTCTCAGAAAAGTGCTCAGAGCCGAGAAAAGCTGTCGTTATGAATCGTCTGTTTCCTTCCTAGCTGTTATCAGATCTTCCATGGCAGGAGGTGAGAGGGTGTAGCTCTGACCTCTTGTAGGAATATAGAGGAAGGGGAACGTGTAAGCCTCTGCTTTCCTCTTGCCGTTGCTCGTCTCAGAAAAGTGCTCAGAGCCAAGAAAAGCTGTCATTATGAATCATCTGTTTCCTTCCTAGCTGTTGTCAGATCTTCCATGGCAGGAGGTGAGGGGGTGTAGCTCTGACCTCTTGTAAGAATGCAGAGGGAGGGGGATGTGTCAGCCTCTGCATTCATCTTGCTGTTGCCTGTCTCAGAAAAGTGCTCAGAGCCGAGAAAAGCTGTCGTTATGAATCGTCTGTTTCCTTCCTAGCTGTTGTCAGATCTTCCATGGCAGGAGGTGAGGGGGTGTAGTTCTGACTGCTTGTAGGAATGCAGAGGGACGTGTCAGCCTCTGCATTCCTCTTGAGAAGAAAAAAATGGCTGTACACCAAAGGAACGTTCCAACGTGTTTATTCCAAAATAGCAATTTACAGCTAACAAGACAGAGTTCCTGAAACCAGGAGGTGACGCGTTTCACACTGACCTCAGTGCTTCTTCAAAATGAAGAAGCACTGAGGTCAGTTTGAAATGCTTTACCTCCTGGGTTCGGGTTACCTCCTCTTCTCATTTGATTGAGCCATGGCTTGCACCCAGCACATCCGGACTGTAGTGGTTGTTCACCTGGAGTGGCGTTTTTCTTCCTTGAACTTTCTGCATTCCTCTTGCCGTTGCTTTTCTCAGAAAATGGCTCAGAGCCAAGACAAGCTGCCATTATGAAGTGTCTGTTTCCTTCCTAGCTGTTGTCAGATCTTCCACGGCAGGAGGTGAGGGGGTTCAGTATTGACCTCTTGAAGGAATGCAGAGGGAGGGGGGGGGTCGTGTCAGCCTCTGCATTCCTCTTGTCATTGTTAGTCTCAGAAAAGTGTTCAGAGCCGAGACAAGCTGCCATCATGAAGGGTCCATTTCCTTCCTTGCTGTTGTTAGATCTGCCAGGAGAAAGGGGTGAAGTTACGACCTTTTAATTAGGGTTTAGGTAGCTCCTTGTAAAATGGGACAAACTACTTGATGGATTTTGCCCCCTAAGGGACAGAATAGTAAAAAAAAAAAAAATGATTGATCTTCTTTAAAGAATGTTTTCTGTCTCAGTTTACAAAAGTACATTTTATGTTGTGGGTGATCAAATGTTTGCATTCATAGTACTTCCCAATGTCATATCGTGGATCAGCTTGACAAATAGTTACGTATTGCCATATACTGTATGCAGAATATAAAGCACATACATTTTTAATACCTATAGTGACTTCTAAGGTTCTTCAATGGAATATATTTATTAACAGATAAAATAAAACTGAGAAATGTCATCAATACATTTTTTCTATATACATTTTTTCAATCACTTGAGTCCTGGAGTTGTTTTCACATTTATGGACTAGTATAGCAATAACTTTGTTATTACTTTTTATATGGAAGTGAGACATAATAGAGACATATATATATATACAGTATCTCACGAAAGTGAGTACACTCTTTAAATTTTTATAAATATTTTATTATATCATTTCATGTGACAACACTGAAGAAATTATTATTATTGTTTTATTTCATTTTTTTTTCCATTATTATATTCATATGGCACTCTATTAAACTAACACTGAAGAAATGACACTTTGCTACAATGTAAAGTAATGAGTGTACAGCTTGTATAACAGTGTAAATTTGCTGTCCCCTCAAAATAACTCAACACACAGCCATTAATGTCTAAACCGCTGGCAACAAAAGTCAGTACACCCCTAAGTGAAAATGTGAAAATGTCCAAATTGGGCCCAATTAGCCATTTTCCCTCCCCGGTGTCATGTGACTCGTTAGTGTTACAAGGTCTCAGGTTCGAATGGGGAGTAGGTGTGTTAAATTTGGTTTCATTGTTCTCACTCTCTCATACTGGTCACTGGAAGTTCAACATGTCACCTCATGGCAAAGAACTCTCTGAGGATCTAAAAAAAAAAGGATTGTTGCTCGATGGCCTAGGCTATAAGAAGATTGCACACCTCTAAGTGAAAATGTCAAAATTGGGCCCAAAGTGTCAATATTTTGTGTGGCCACCATTATTTTCCAGCACTGCCTTAACCTTCTTGGGCATGGAGTTCACCAGAGCTTCACAGGTTGCCACCGGAGTCCTCTTCCCCTCCTCCATGATGACATCGCGGAGCTGGTGGGTGTTAGAGACCTTGCGCTCCTCCACCTTCCGTTTGAGGATGTCCCACAGATGATCAATAGGGTTTAGGTCTGGAGACATGCTTGGCCAGTCCATCACCTTTACCCTCAGCTTCTTTAGCAAGGCAGTGGTGGTCTTGGAGGTGTGTTTGGGGTCCTTATCATGTTGGAATACTGCCCTGCGGCCCAGTCTCTGAAGGGAGGGGATCATGCTCTGCTTCAGTATATCACAGTACATGTTGGCATTCATGGTTCCCTCAATGATCTGTAGCTCCCCAGTGCCGGCAGCACTCATGCAGCCCCAGACCATGACACTCCCACCACCATTAGAGTTGCTACCTCATCCCTTTAAACCCGAACACATATTGGTTACACAGGTTCTGTGGCTGATTAAACTCACTTGGTGCCTTATCTGCACTAAATTAGTCTCAGAACCTGTATAATTCATATGTGTTCGGGTTTAAAGGGATGAGGTGACAACCTTACCCACCATGCTTGACTGTAGACAAGACACACTTGTCTTTGTCCTCCTCACCTGGTTGCCCCCACACACGCTTGTCACCATCTGAACCAAATACGTTTATCTTGGTCTCATCAGACCACAGGACATGGTTCCAGTAATCCATGTCCTTAGTCTGCTTGTCTTCAGCAAACTGTTTGCGGTCTTTCTTGTGCATCATCTTTAGAAGAGGCTTCCTTCTGGAAAGACAGCCATGCAGACCAATTTGATGCAGTGTGCGGCGTATGGAAAAAAAAGGGAAAAGGAGAAAAAGAAAAAGAAAAAAGTACTTATTTTGCTTTTTCCCAATTGATAATTTAAAAAAAAACAAGTGCCCCCCCTAATTTTAAAGAACTTTTTTTTGTTTACAAACTATTTTATTGAGTACAATAAAAGTGGTACAAAAAGTGGTATCATAAGTCAAGAAAAATGCATTACATAAGGTTTACAGGTAAGGAGAATGATGTCAATGTATACAATATGTGATAGATGTACATTGCTATGATTAACTGATATGCTAACAGTGATATCCTTGAATTCAATAAACAACTTGAGTCTATCAATGATCGGTAATGAAAAGTATTATTATTCGGGGTTTAAGAAATGTTTACAGTGAGTGAACCAAGGGTCCCATTATTTTAAAAACTGGGATTTAACCCATTTACCTTGGCCCCCAAAATAATGTTTTTGGTACAAAACGTGGCAAAGTTATTATTCTTTTTTAATTGCAAATAGATCTAAAAAAAATATTGCACCACTTCAGCTCTGGAAGATTTACCCCCCTTCATGACCAGGTCGTTTTTTTTTTTTCGCGATACGATTAACTGACCTGACAATTGCGCGGTCGTGCGACGCTGTACACTAATAAAATTGATGTCCTCCCCCCCCCCCCCCCCCATAAATTAGAGATTTCTTTTGGTGGTATTTGATCACCTCCATGGTTTTCATTTGTTGCACTATAAATAAACAAAGAACGACAATTTTGGAAAAAAAAACACAATATTTTTTACTTATTTTTATTTTTTTATTTTTACTTTTTTATTTTTTTTACTGCTATAAAACTTCCAATAAAAAAAAAAAAATTTAAAAATCGAATTTCTCTATCAATTAAGGCCAATATGTATTCTGCTATGCATTTTTGGTAAAAATAAGCGAATATTGTCTGGTTTGCGCAAAAGTTGTAGCGTCTACAAACTATGGGATATTTTTCTTTCTTTTTTATTTATTTTTTTTATTACTAGTAATGGCATTGGTCAGCAACTTACAGCGGGACTGCATACGTCCCAAATTTTTGAGATGGGAATGAGGGACACCTATCAGAAAAAGTATACAGGCATAGGACACACCCCCTTGCCACGCCCTCTTAAAGGAGAACTGTACAAAAAAAAAAGATTGGTTAAACCCACAAGTGCTTTTTTTTTTTTACCACTACTATTCCTTTATATTGGCTTTTGGAATTTACAAATGCAGCAATTTAGGAATCATATGAAAGGTTTAGCGCTGGAAAAAACACTTTTTGATAGATAAAAAGTGCATTTTATATACATCTAAAAAGAAAAGACCAAAATGAGGGACAAATGAGAAGGAATGAGGGACAGAGGGACATTGTTCCAATTCAGGGACAGTCCCTCGAAATCAGGGACAGTTGGGAGCTATGGGACTGTGATATTGTGGCGGACCAGTGACACCAATACAGTGATCAGTGCTAAAAATATGCACTGTCACTGCACTGATGACACTGGCAGGGAAGGGGTTAACATCAGGGGCGAGCAAAGGGTGTGGGGGGGGTGCTTTGACTGAGGGAAGGCCAAGATCCGTGTTCCTGCTGAGAAGAAACACAGGATCAGTACATTCCCCATCTCACAGAATGGTGATCTGCCTTGTTTACATAGGCAGACCGCTGTTCTGCCTTTGTTCCAATTCAATCAGCGGGTCCCGGCAGACATCACGTCCACGCAGGGGCGGATCCAGAGCCTAGTCTCGGGAGGGGCACTGCCATAAAATTTTGCGGGCAATTTGTCGGGGCAATGGCTGGTGTTGGTGCTTCAATCATCACAGCACCATGGTTGATGTGGTGTCAGGATGATTGAGGCGCATTATTTATATTATTACATTGTAATGTAAAATGAAATCGTTCAACTCACCATAATGCAGAATCATTGGGAGCCCTGAGCGTGTCACTTGCTACCGTCGCCTGCCACCAGATGCAGAGTGTCACTTGCCAATGTTGCCTGCCACAACATGCGGATTGTCAGTTGCCAATGTCGCCTGCCACAAGATGCGGATTGTCACTTGCCAATGTCGCCTGCCACAAGATGCGGATTGTCACTTGCCAATGTCACCAGCCACAAGATGCGGATTGTCACTTGCCAATGTCGCCTGCCACAAGATGCGGATTGTCACTTGCCAATGTCACCTGCCACAAGATGCGGATTGTCACTTGCCAATGTCGCCTGACACAACATGCGGATTGTCACTTGCCAATGTCGCCTGCCACAACATGCGGATTGCCACTTGCCAATGTCGCCTGCCACAACATGCGGATTGTCACTTGCCAAGTTGCCAGTGGATGTGTCCCAGAGTGAGGGCGGGCAGTGAGAGATATTGTAACTCATTACCTCATCAGAATATGCATGCAAAAGCATGTTGCATTGTGGCCATCTCGGTACACCCTCACTTGTCAGCAGTAAGACTAGAGTTAGAAGTCAGCAAGCAGACATCTTTATACACCCACCGGAGTCTTGCTTTTCACAGTTATTTTTAACAGTAAACTCAGCTTATTTAGTGAAATATAAGTTGAGTTTACTGTTAAAAATAACTGTGATAAGCAAGACTCTGGTGGGTGTATAAAGATGTCCGCTTGCGGACTTACAAACACTAGGCTTACTGTGGATGAGTGCGGGAGTACCAAGATGGCCGCGACGCAACGTCCCTTCAGTCACATTATCAGAAGGGGAGCGGCTTCAACACCTGCCTGATCGCTGCCTCACTAAGCCTCAGTCACACGCCAGCCGCCCGCTCCGGGCCGGCGGCATGATTACTCGCTCACCCGCCGGCTCAGGGCTCACCTGCTCGTATGTTCTCGCCTCGGGGGGTGCAATTGCCCTGTTGCCCCCCCCTGGATCCGCCCCTGCGTCCACGGGACCTGCTGATTGGGTCCCGTTGTGTCCTATTACAGTGGCAGCGGGTCGCCGGCTGTAGGTACGTGATCTGGCACAGAGCTGCCACCCTGCCGCAGTATATGTGTGCCTCTATTCTTCTGTGAAGGCTTTCCACAAGTATTTGAAGGGGGTCTTTCCCGAATTCGTGGCCATTTGTGAGATCAGGCACTTACGTTGGTTGACCCAAAGGTGTTCAAGTAGGCTTGAGGTCAGGGCTCTTTGCTGGCCCATAGAGTTCATCTCACACCAAACTGGTCAAACCATGGCCATTATTATGGAATTACCCCCTTCATGGCTATAATAGACTTCATTCTTCTGAGAATGCTTTCCACAAGATTTTGGAGTGTGTCTGTAGGAACTTGTGCCTACTCAGAGAGCATTTAGGGGGGCAGGCACTCATGTTGGTTGAGAAGACCCAACTCACAATCTGGATTCCATCTCACCCCTAAAGGTGTTCAGTAGGGTTGAGGTCAGGGTTCTATGCAAACCCCTAGAGTTCCTCTAACACCAAACTGGTCAAACCATGACCATTACTATGGAGTTGCCCCCTTTTTGCCTTTAACAGCCTGACCTGTTTTGGGCCAATTCGGCTAAAAGAACAGGGAGGTCAAGTAGTGATGTTGGACCAGAGGACCTGGTTCTCAATTGGCATTCCAATTCATCCCAAAGCTATTCACTAGGGGGTTGAGGTTAGGGCTCTGTGCAGGCCACTAGAGTTCCTCCCACACCAAAATGGTCAAACCAGGGCCATTAATATAAAGTTGACCCACGTTGTAGATATAACATCCTGCGCCCCTCTGGGAAGGCTTTCCACAAGTATTTGAAGGGGGTCTTTCCGAATTTGTGCCCATTTGTGAGGTCAGGTACTCAAGTTGGTTGATAAGACCCAACTAAAAATCTGCATTCTATCTCTTTCCAAAGGTGTTCAGTATGATTAAGGTCAAGGCTCTGTGCAGGCCCCTAGAGTTCTTCTCCCACCAAAATAGTCAAACCATGACCATTATTATGGAGTTGCCCCCTTTGTGGATATAACAGCCTTCGCTCTTCTGGGAAGGCTTTCCTCAAGACTTTAGAACTTGTGCCTACTCAGCGAAGAGAGCATTTGGGATTTGCAAACTGATTTGGGCCCATTCAGCTACAAAAACAGGGAGGTCAGACACTGATGTTGGACCAGAAGACCTGGCTCTCAATCATCGCTTCAATTAATCCCAAAGCTATTCATTAGAGTTGAGCTCAGGGCTCATTTGTGGGATCAGGCACTCATGTTGGTTGAGAAGACCCAACTCACAATCTGGATTCCATCTCACCCCAAAGGTGTTCAGTAGGGTTGAGGTCAGAGTTCTATGCAAACCCCTAGAGTTCCTCTAACACCAAACTGGTCAAACCATGACCATTACTATGGAGTTGCCCCCTTTTTGCCTATAACAGCCTGACCTGTTTTGGGCCCATTCAGCTAAAAGAACAGGGAGGTCAAGTAGTGATGTTGGACCAGAGGACCTGATTCTCAATTGGCATTCCAATTCATCCCAAAGCTATTCACTAGGGGGTTGAGGTTAGGGCTCTGTGCAGGCCCCTAGAATTCCTCCCACACCAAACTTGGTCAAACCTTGGCCATTAATATAAAGTCACCCCCCCCTTTCCCATTGTAGGACAACAACCTCCACTCTTCTGGGAAGGTTTTTCACAAGTATCTGAAGGGTGTCTGTGGAAATTTGTCCCCATTTGTAAGGTTAGGTACTCATGTTGGTTGAAGTTGCCCCCTGTTGTAGATATGACATCCTCTACACCTTTGGGAAGGTCTTTTGTGAGGTCACATACTCACGTTGGATGAGAAGACCTGGCTTACAATCTGCATTGCAATTCCTCCCAAAGGTGTTCAGTTGTGTTGAGGTCAAGTTCCTCCACGCCACACTGAAGAAACCACCGTGTCTTTATGGAAGTGGCCAAAAATGCCTTTGTATGCCAATGTTTGTCACCCAATTTTAGAATGAGATGTCCAGCAAGCTCAAATCGGGGGGGTATAGTCAGGATTCCATCAACTTTTGCCTATATAGTATAGCATAGGTGCACCTAATGAAGTGGTCCCTGGTTGTGCAGCCATCATAGCCACAGCCTTAGTGTTTGTACTGAACCATAAATCCTCCAAGAATTATTTTGGTGCCGAAATTACAATACGAAACATTCTAAACTGTAATCTAATTGATGGACTTTTATTTTCATCAAATGCCGCCGGGTGCTAAATAGGATGACATCATTACATTTTAATCTAATTAAGTCTTGTCATAGTTAGGGCTGCTGGTCCTCCCTGCAATAAATCTTGAGACCTTTAAAGTGATTGTAAGTGATTGTATTGTGTACTTGTCTCACTCCAGAGCACTAAGTTACATTTCTGCCTGCAGCCTCCTTCCTCTGCTATAAGTTTTCCTGACACCAAGAGAAAAATGGTGACAGGGGAGGGACCTCCAGCAGATTGACAGACTCAGCTCTGTTCCTGTGTGCTATGTGAAGGTGGATGTGTCCCTTCCCTCCAATCAGCCCTCAGAGCTCTCCTCACTGATGCCACCTCAGCTGTTGGTATTGATAGACAGCATTGATAGGCGGCACTGACGGCACTAGTAGGTGGCACTGATTGGTAGCACTGACAGGTGACACTGATGAGGAGGCACTAATTGGCAGAACTGATGGGCACTGATAGGTAGCACCGATAAGCACTGATTGGCAGCACTGGTGGGCACTGATAGGCTGCACTGATTGGCACTAATGAGGCTGCACTGATAGGTGGCACTGATGGGCATTGGTAGGTGGAACTGATGGGCACTGATAGCCGGCACTGATAGGCACCAAGAGGTGGCACTGATAGACAGTACTGATGAGGCACTGATAGGCACCAAGAGGTGGCACTAATAGACGTTACTGATGAGGCACTGATTGGCAGCACTGTGGGCACTGATTGGCAGAACTGGTGGGTACTGATTGGCAGCACTGGTGGGCACTGGTGGGACTGCACTGATAATCGGGACACTGATAATCAATGCCCTGATTATCTTTGCCGATGTCCCGTTAACATAAGCTGGTTATCGGCTCTCTTCTTCTCTCCTCAGGCTGTCAGCGTCAGGAAAGAAAAGCCGATAACCGGCTTCTGTTAAAGTTCTGTGATCAGCTGTCATTGGCTGACCGCTGATCACGTGGTAAAGGGTTGCTCTGATTGGTCCTTTACCTCGATCTGTGATCAGCCCGAAGAAGTCGGGCCGCGCGATCACGGGAAAACGTCAACGGAGAGGGGGACCCATAGTGTAAATCCCGGCTGTTTTTTTTTACTTATAAAAACTATTAAAAACACTTACATCAACATGGTGCGAAAAAGAGCACATAAAACTACAATTCCCAGAATCCTCGGTAACGCACACGTGCGTGGTGACATCACAGCTTCCTGCTCCGCCCAATGTGTTTCGTTAACAATGGCGTCATCAGGGGAAGTTTGTTCTTGTTTTCACATGCTTTGTGCGGTGATTTCACATGCTTTGCGGACGCAGCTCTTCACGCAGACTGGAGTCGCAGCAAGGCGCCCCCCCCCATGGGCGTGCGAGACTGGCCGCTCTGGGACGCCGTCATATGACATCATCCCAGAACGAGATCCGCACCGCTACGCTGTCATTTGACGGCGGGGTGGCTACTAGTTAAGGTCCTGGAGTGGCCTTGCCAGTCTCCAGACCTTCATCCCATAGAAAATATGTGGAGGGAGCTGAAGGTTGGAGTTACCAAACGTCAGCCTGGAAACCTTAATGGACTCGGAGAGGATCTGCAAAGAGGACAAAATCCCTCCTGAGATGTGTGCAAACCTGGTGGCCAACTCCAAGAAACGTAGAAACTAAGTCATGTTTTGGGAAGGGGGTCAAGTACTTATTTCACTCATTAAAATTGCAAATCAATTTATAATTTTTTTGAAATGCGTTTTTTACTGGATATTTTTGTTGGTACAGTGGAACCTTGGTTTACGAGTAACGCGGTTAAACCAGCGTTTTGAAAGACGAGCAACTTTAAAAAAATAAAAATCCTGACTCGGATTGCGAGTGTTGTCTCGCAAAACGAGAGCAGGATTCAAGCCAATTGGGTGTGCAGTACCGCATTTGACCAGAGTTACCGGGGGGGGGCGCCGGTGACACTCGGAACGGTTTGGAGCCGTTCGGTAATACTCGGAAGCACTCAGAAATACGCGGAAACACTTGAAAATACTCAGTTCCCGAGTGTTTCCGAGACTTTCCGAGGATTTCCGAGTTCAGCTGAGCTGTCCCCGAGTATTTCCGAGGCTCTCCGGCGCCCCCCCACCTCTGGCCACATGCGGTATTGCATGCAATAGAAGTCGAGTAACGCGGTTAACCAGCGTTTTGAAAGGCGAGCAACTGTTTAAAAAAAATCCTGACTCGGATTGCGAGTGTTGTCTCGCAAAATGAGCAGGATTCAAGCCAATGGGGTGTGCAGTACCGCATTTGACCAGAGGTGCGGGGGAGGGGGGGCCACGGTGACACACGGAACGGTTGGGAGCCGTTCGGAAATACTCGGAGACACTCAGAAATACTCAGTTCCCGAGTGTTTCCGAGACATAGTTCAGCCGAGCTGTCCCTGAGTATTTCCGAGGCTCTCCGGCGCCCCCCCACCTCTGGCCACATGCGGTATTGCATGCAATAGAAGTCGAGTAACGCGGTTAACCAGCGTTTTGAAAGAAGAGCAACTGTTTCAAAAAAATCCTGACTCGGATTGCGAGTGTTGTCTCGCAAAACGAGCAGGATTCAAGCCAATGGGGTGTGCAGTACAGCATTTGACCAGAGGGGCGGGGGGGCGCCGGTGACACTTGGAACGGTTTGGAGCCGTTCGGAAATACTCGGAAGCACTTGGAAATACTCGGAGACACTTGGAAATACTCAGTTCCCGATTGTTTCCGAGACATAGTTCAGCGGAGCTGTCGCCGAGTATTTTCGAGGCTCTCCGGCGCCCCCCCCCCACCTCTGGCCACATGCGGTATTGCGCGCAATAGAAGTCAATGCGGAACAAATTATCTTCGCTTCCATTGACTTCAATGGGGAAACTCGCTTTGATATGCGAGTGCTTTGGATTACAAGCGTTCTCCTGGAACGGATCATGCTCGGAATCCAAGGTTCCACTGTATTCTGTTAAAATAAACTGACCAATAGAATTACAGACTGATTGTTTCTTTGTCAGTGGGCGAATGTACAAAATCAGCAGCCGATTGAATACTTCCCCCCCCTTACTGTATATACTGTATATATATATATATAATATATATATATGTACGGCAGTATTGAGCTGGTTAAGTGAAATATAGTCTCAGCTAGACGAACGCTTGTGACATTTATCCAACGAATGCTTTATACACAGACCCCTATAATGTATTCAGTAGGAACCTTTTGAATTAGTAATGATGAATTGGATACAATTTCCGGTGGAGCCTTCTATATTGGATTCGATTCAATTAAGAAAATATACAATAAAAGTATGACGAAAAAAACGTGAGCGAAATGAAATCCGATTGGCATTGATTCACGGCAGAGCGGCGGACAATATACAGAGGTTATGAGGGGCTTGGTGGGGGGGGGGTCGGCCTTGTTTGTCAGGAGATTCCTTCTGACAACTGAGTCTGGAACTACAGCCGGCGATTGAAAAATAGTTTTTAGCCAGACGTCTGTTTCCTGGAGGTAAGTAAATTGCGTTTGACCTTGGTTTATAAACCAAACGGAAAGAGGAATCTATTAATGTTTTATGTACGTGAGTGTATATATCAAGAGAACATAGCCCCATATTTTGCATGATATACTGTACTAGGTGGTTTTTACTGTAAAAAAAAAAAAAAAATCCCTGTAGGTAAACTGTATGAATGCCAGAGAAATCAAACGTTAGTAAGCTATTTTATCTCCAGGTCGGATGTTCTTCATTCATCAAACCCAGTGTGAATCAGGAAATGACCACATTATGGACACTAGATGGAGCTGGCGATCATAGAGGGGAGGGATAGATAGGTATTAACCGTGATCGTCGGCTCCATCTAGTGGTCATAATGCAGTAGTCCACCCTATATTCTGTATGAATGTGCCAAGTGTGCCCGGTGATAATTCGACGGACCTATTTAAAAATGTGCCTGTTTTATTTGTGGTTATAAAACAAAAAAAAAAAAAAGGAAGCAGACAGAGAATTTAACCTCTAAGTTAAAAAAAAAAAAAAAAAAAAAAAAAAGAAAAGTTTTAGGTTTGGATACACATTGAGGTTTACTTTTAAAGAATTCAAAGAGCTGTATTCACTTTGGGCGAATGCCGGCAAAATAGACTAATACTTAGGTTGTTTTCTCTGCAGGTCAGATGTTCTTCATTCATACAGAATAAGAGTAAATCACAGAGAGAATACCACATTATGGCCACTAGATGGGGCTGATGATCATAGTCGATAAATACGTATTAACCATGATCACTAGCTCCATCTAGTGGTCATAATGCAGTAGTTCACTCTATATTCTGTATGAATAAGCCAGTGTGTCCAGTGATAATTCAATGGAAAAAGGTGCCTCTGTTTTATTTGTGGTTATCAAAAACAAAAAAAACAAAAAAAAACAAAAAAAAAAAAAACGAAACAGACAGATAATTTAACCTCAGTACCACATTATGGCCACTGGATGGGGCTGACGATCATAGGCGATAAATACGTATTAACCATGATCACTAGCTCCATCTAGTGGTCGTAATGCAGTATTCATTCTGTGAGTCACTGTTTTGTATGAACGAGCCAGTACGCCCAGTGACCCATTGACGATAGTGTCCCTTTAGATGGAGCTGGCGATCATAGGGGGTAAATATTTAATAACCAAGATCGTTAGCTCCATCTAGTGGCCATAATGTGTTATGCACTCGATTGTTTATAGAGTGAATCATAGAGTCAGTACCACATTATTAAGGATGAGCTCCGGCGTGTTCGCATGCTGCACGTGCCGATCCCGCCAGGAAGTCGGCACGGCGCAGCGCTAATCACAGGCAGTGAGACATTTCCCGAGCTCTGCAGCCACACATCGGGAAATGTCTCACTGCCTGTGATTAGCGCTGCGCCGTGCCGACTTTCTGGCGGGATCGGCACGTGCAGCATGCGAACACGCCGGAGCTCATCCTTACACATTATGGCCACTAGATAGAGCTGGCGATCATTGGGGAAAAATACTTATTTACCATGACTGTTAGCTCCAACTAGTGGTCATAATGCGGTATTTATTCTATGATTCACTGTTCTGTATGAACGAGCCAGTATGCCCAGTGATAATTTGACTGAGCCATTGACAATAGTGTCCCTCTAGATCGGTGGTCTCCAAACTGCGGCCCGGGGGGGCCGGATGTGGCTCTTTGCTTGCTTTTACCCGGCCCTTAGGGCACTATTTCATCCATTGATACCAACAATAGGGCATAATTCTCCCCCCCACTGACACCAATAAAGGGGCACAATTCCTCCCAATGACACCAACAATTGGGCCCAATGACACCAATGATGGGGCACAATTCCTCATAATGACACCAACAATGGTGTCAATAATGTCACTTTAAAAATAAATCTAACTGTCTTGGGAGCTAGACTCCCCCTTCATCAGGGCCCAGGAATTTTGACAGTGCTTATCAGTAAAAAGCTTCCTGTGACTGGCTGAGGCAGAAAGGCAGGCAGATGATGTCACAATAAAGAAAAAAAAAAAACACGTGTTTCAGAAGCTAGATTCCCCCTTCATCAGGGCTCAGGAATTTTGATTGTGCTTATTAAGATATAAAGCTTCCCCTAACTAAAGAAAAAAAGCTTCCTCTAACTCTAAGGAACTCTAGGCTGAGGCAGAGAGGCGGGCAGATGATATCACAATAAAGAAAAAAATCAACGTGTTTCAGGAGCCAGACTCCCCCTTCCTCAGGGCTCAGGAATTTTGACAGTGCTTATCGGTACAAACCTTCCTGTGACTGGCTGAGGCAGAGAGGCGGGAAGATAATGTCACAATAAAAAAAAAGAAAATAAGCAATGTGTTTCTGGTGCCAGACTCCCCCTTCATCAGGGCTCAGGAATTTTGACCGTGCTTGTCAGTAAAAAGCTTCCTGTGATTGGCTGAGGCAGAGAGGTGGGCAGATGATGTCACAATAAAGAAAAAAAAGTCAACGTGTTTCAGGAGCTAGACTCCCCCTTCATCAGGGCTCAGGAATTTTGACTGTGCTTATCAATATATAAAGCTTCCTCTAACTGAGGAAAAAAAGCTTCCTCTAACACTAAGAAATTCTAGGCTGAGGAAGAGAGGCGGGCAGATGATGTCACAATAAAGAAAAAATAATCAACGTGTTTCAGGAGCTAGACTCCTCCTTCATCAGGGCCCAGGAATTTTGACTGTGCTTATCAATATATAAAGCTTCCTCTAACTGAGGAAAAAAAGCTTCCTCTAACACTAAGGAACTCTAGGCTGAGGCAGAGAGGTGGGCAGATGATCTCACAATAAAAAATAAATAAAAAAAGCAACGTATTTCTGGTGCCAGACTCCCCCTTCATCAGGGCTCAGAAATGTTGACATTATCAAAGCAAAACTTACTGACTGGCTGTGGCAGAGAGTCGGGCAGATGATGTCACAATAAAGAAAAAATAATCAACGTGTTTCAGGAGCTAGACTCCCCCTTCATCAGGGCCCAGGAATTTTGACAGTGCTTATCAGTAAAAAGCTTCCTGTGACTGGCTGAGGCAGAGAGGCGGGCAGATGATGTCACAATAAAGAAAAAAAAATCAACGTGTTTCAGGAGCTAGACTCCCGCTTCATCAGGGCTCAGTGCTTATCAGTACAAAGCTTCCTCTGACTGGCTGGGAGGTGGCTGGATGATGTCATAATCTCTACCTTAGCCAATCAGAAGAAGCTTTATATTTATTAATGGAATACAAAGCTTCCCATAAAAGGGATGAGCAATGATCAGCCTGACTCTGTTTTTTTTCTGGGAGTGGGATGGGGAAGTTCCTGTCGTGCTGCAGGAACATAGAGCTATATACTGCATGTAGCTAAGTATACAGTTAATACAGTGTGCCCAACAAGTAAATAGTTAATTTTGGGCCAGCTTGGCCCGAACAAACCATTTAAAAGGAACACAAAGTTATTCTTGAGATCGTGGTCTGCTGGAGGGACTTGGCGACTGAGGTTGGGAACCACTGCCCCTCTACGGAAAAAATAGTTTGGGCTTTAGCTATACTTTAACCTCCGCAATATTTGTATATTCATGCAAATTTTGTTTTTGAAGTTTTTCGGAAGTGTCTGATTAATTTCCAAAAGGCGTATTTCTGAAATGCGCGTACCTTCGTATTATGGCATTTTACCGACTGCTGCTCACAGTTTCTTGAGAGGAGATACGAGATATACAGAAACTATTTTTTTAAATTTTTTTATCATCTCTATTTTAAATCCAATTAGATAGAAAGGAAATGGAGGAATCGGCGAGCAGCAGGTATGAGCCGCGACAAAGATCCCACATGGTACAAAACAGCTGGTGGTTGGCGCTCATTCTCCCCCCCCATGTACACCGAGCTGCTGAGCGTTCAAGTTCCCATACAACAAATCTGATTTCACATACAGAAGGCGACGCGTTTTTAAATAGATTGCTCTAAAGTAAAAAAGAGCGTCTCTCCCTTCAAAGAGTCACAACACCTGGAAACCATCCCAAGAGTACAACTCTAGTATTTGTTATTACCGTGTATGATTGGTGTGGTTGTCCTCCAATCTTCCAATGTATTTGCCTCGACACCTGGACCAGAACAGCAGCATTTTTGCGGGGGTGGGGGGAGCAGCTTAACCACTTGAGTGCCAGCCTGTAATCCCCCCTTCATTCCAAGGCCATTTTTCAGTTTTTAGCGTTGTGATCATTTGACTGACAATTACTCCATCATGCAACACTAAAATCCTCTGAAACCGGCTACCAATACTTGGTAACATCCATTGCAACAATTCTTTATTAGCTACATGGCAGAATACAGCAGTAGTATGTGAATGTCTTTCAGCTCAAGCCTTAGTCATTGCTATGAACCTTAGGACTGCCCCTCTGATGCATTTCACCCAATCAGGGCTTAGTCGTAGCTGTGAGCCAATCACAGTGGTGGAGAGAAAAGCCACCACACACCAGTTTGGCCACAAGCATCCAGAATTATTATATAAACCATCAACAAACATGATAGAGGTGGTCTCTGCCTTAGAACCACCCCTTCTAACGCATTTCGCCCAATCAAGTGTTAGTTGTAGCTGTGAGCCAATCACAGTGGTGGAGAGAAAAGCCACCACACACCAGTTTGGCCACAAGCATCCAGAGTTATTGTATAGCCCATCCACAAACATGACAGAGGCGGTCCCTGCTTTAGGACCACCCCTACTAACGCATTTCGCCCAATCAAGTGTTAGTCGTAGCTGTGAGTCAATCAAAGTGGTGGAGAGAAAAGCCACCACACACCAGTTCAGCCACAAGCATCCAGAGTTATTATATAAACCATCCACAAACATGACAGAGGCGGTCCTTGCTTTAGGACCACCCCTGTAACGTGTTTCACCCAATCAGGGCTTAGTCATAGCTGTGAGCCAATCACAGTGGTAAAGAGAAAAGCCACCATGCACCAGTTCGGCCACAAGCATCCAGAGTTATTATATAAACCATCAACATACATGACAGAGGTGGCCCCTGCTTTAGGACCACCCCTATTAATGCATTTTACTCAATCAGGGCTTAGTCGTAGCTGTGAGCCAATCACAGTGGTGGAGAGAAAAGCCACCACACACCAGTTTGGCCACAAGCATCCAGAATTATTATATAAACCATCAACAAACATGGCAGAGGTGGTCTCTGCCTTAGGACCACCCCCACTAACGCATTTCGCCCAATCAAGTCTTAGTCGTAGCTGTGAGTCAATCACAGTGGTGGAGAGAAAAGCCACCACACACCAGTTCGGCCACAAGCATCCTGAGTTATTGTATAACCCATCCACAAACATGACAAAGGCGGTCCCTGCCTTAGGACCACCCCTTCTAACGCATTTCGCCCAATCAAGTGTTAGTTGTAGCTGTGAGCCAATCACAGTGGTGGAGAGAAAAGCCACCACACACCAGTGTGGCCACAAGCATCCAGAGTTATTGTATAACCCATCGTCAAACATGACAGAGGCGGTCCCTGCTTTAGGACCACCCCTACTAATGCATTTCGCCCAATCAAGTGTTAGTCGTAGCTGTGAGTCAATCAAAGTGGTGGAGAGAAAAGCCACCACACACCAGTTCAGCCACAAGCATCCAGAGTTATTATATAAACCATCAACAAACATGACAGAGGCAGTCCCTGCTTTAGGACCACCCCTGCTAACGCATTTCGCCCAATCAAGTGTTAGTCGTAGCTGTGAGCCAATCACAGTGGTGGAGAGAAAAGCCACCACACACCAGTTTGGCCACAAGCATCCGGAGTTATTGTATAACCCATCCACAAACATGACAGAGACAGTCCCTGCTTTAGGACCACCCCTACTGACGCATTTCGCCCAATCAAGTGTTAGTCGTAGCTGTGAGTCAATTAAAGTGGTGGAGAGAAAAGCCACCACACACCAGTTCAGCCACAAGCATCCAGAGTTATTATATAAACCATCCACAAACATGACAGAGGAGGTCCCTGCTTTAGGACCACCCTTGTAACGTGTTTTACCCAATCAGGGCTTAGTCATAGCTGTGAGCCAATCACAGTGGTAAAGAGAAAAACCACCACACACCAGTTCGGCCACAAGCATCCAGAGTTATTATATAAACCATCAACATACATGACAGAGGTGGCCCCTGCTTTAGGACCACCCCTATTAATGCATTTTATCCAATCAGGGCTTAGTCGTAGCTGTGGGCCAATCACAGTGGTGGAGAGAAAAGCCACCACACACCAGTTCGGCCACAAGCATCCTGAGTTATTGTATAACCCATCCACAAACATGACAGAGGCGGTCCCTGCCTTAGGACCACACCTTCTAACGCATTTCGCCCAATCAAGTGTTAGTTGTAGCTGTGAGCCAATCACAGTGGTGGAGAGAAAAGCCACCACACACCAGTGTGGCCACAAGCATCCAGAGTTATTGTATAACCCATCGTCAAACATGACAGAGGCGGTCCCTGCTTTAGGACCACCCCTACTAATGCATTTCGCCCAATCAAGTGTTAGTAGTAGCTGTGAGTCAATCAAAGTGGTGGAGAGAAAAGCCACCACACACCAGTTCAGCCACAAGCATCCAGAGTTATTATATAAACCATCAACAAACATGACAGAGGCAGTCCCTGCTTTAGGACCACCCCTGCTAACGCATTTCGCCCAATCAAGTGTTAGTCGTAGCTGTGAGCCAATCACAGTGGTGGAGAGAAAAGCCACCACACACCAGTTTGGCCACAAGCATCCAGAGTTATTGTATAACCCATCCACAAACATGACAGAGGCAGTCCCTGCTTTAGGACCACCCCTACTGACGCATTTCGCCCAATCAAGTGTTAGTCGTAGCTGTGAGTCAATTAAAGTGGTGGAGAGAAAAGCCACCACACACCAGTTCAGCCACAAGCATCCAGAGTTATTATATAAACCATCCACAAACATGACAGAGGAGGTCCCTGCTTTAGGACCACCCCTGTAACGTGTTTTACCCAATCAGGGCTTAGTCATAGCTGTGAGCCAATCACAGTGGTAAAGAGAAAAACCACCACACACCAGTTCGGCCACAAGCATCCAGAGTTATTATATAAACCATCAACATACATGACAGAGGTGGCCCCTGTTTTAGGACCACCCCTATTAATGCATTTTATCCAATCAGGGCTTAGTCGTAGCTGTGGGCCAATCACAGTGGTGGAGAGAAAAGCCACCACACACCAGTTCGGCCACAAGCATCCAGAGTTATTATATAAACCGTCCACAAACATTACAGAGGCTGTCCCTGCCTTAGGATCGCCCCTGTAACGTGTTTCACCCAATCAGGGCTTAGTGGTAGCTGTGAGCCAATCACGGTGATGGAGAGAAAAGCAGCTGCACGCTAGTTCGGCCGGAAACATCCACATTATTGTACAAACCGTCCACAAACATGGCAAAGGCAATCCCTACCTTAGGACTGCCCCTGCTAACGCATTTCACCCAATCAGGGCGTAGTTGTAGCTGTGAGCCAATCACAGTGATGGAGAGAAAAGCCACCACACACCAGTTTGATCAGAGGCATCCAAGGGTATTGTACAAACCATCCACAAACATGTCAAGGATGGTCTCTGCCTTTGGACCACCCCTACTAACGCGTTTCACCCAATCAAGGCTTAGTTGTTGCTGTGAGACAATCACAGTGGTCATATGATCAGAATGTCCGTCCCACACCTTCCAGGTTTGGCCACCATTCAAAATACGATATTTGTCCTGATGGTGGACCCTTCAAGATTTAGAAATACTCATTTCTTTTTAGGGCCCAATCACAATGGTGCGGTGCATAATTGCACATGTTAGCAGTGCCGTGCTGTTCATTCTTAAGGGCACCCCAATGTTCCTTGGCAATGCACTTAACACCATAATAAAGGGGTAGCACACTTATGGTGTGCTATGTTGCAAAAAAATAAAAAAATAAAAAATGCTGCAAGCCCATTTTTCTTAAGGGTATAAAAAATATTTTATATATTTTTTAATATATATATATTTTATTAAAAAAAATGCTTGAAGCATTCTCACACAGTCGCTGTAATCTGCCCAATATGTTTGTTTTCTATTTATCTATTTATTTTCTATTCAACTCCATCTAGTGGCCACAAAGTGGTATTTTTGCCGAAATACTCCAGTCAGGAAAATATCATGTTATGGCCACTAGATGGAGCTGACGATCGTGATGAAATAAAACATATTAGACAGACTACGACGATAAGTTCATGATTCATTGCCCCAAGCATTCTCACAGCAATTTTTTTTTTTTTTTAAATTAAATTCCCCCCCCCCCCGGTATGTTCTGGTGCCAGTCCATTCAAAGGAAGGAGGCTTACCAGTGAGAATGGTCCTCAAAAATCATATTTTTTGGCAATTTCTTTACACTGAAAGGTCCAGTTCCATTCAGGACAATTTTTTTTTTTTTTGGTCTGTAGCTTGACATATTTTTTATATTTTTTTTAATCAATTTTTCTTGATAAACTTTTTTTTTTTTTGGTCCGTAGCTTGACATATTTTTTATTATTTTATTATTTTTTTTAATCAATTTTTCTTGATAAACCTTTTTTTTTTTTTTGGTCCGTAGCTTGACATATTTTTTATTATTTTATTATTTTTTTTAATCAATTTTTCTTGATAAACCTTTTTTTTTGGTCCGTAGCTTGACATATTTTTTATTATTTTATTATTTTTTTTAATCAATTTTTCTTGATAAACCTTTTATTTTATTTTTTTTGGTCTGTAGCTTGACATATTTTTTATTATTTTATTATTTTTTTTTAATCAATTTTTCTTGATAAACCTTTTTTTTTTGGTCCGTAGCTTGACATATTTTTTTTTTTTTTTTAATCAATTTTTCTTGATAATAGTTATCCATTGATTTGATCATCATAATAAATTGTTCTGTTTTAGAATGTTAAATGTTAGTATTGATGTTTGTCTATGACATTCAGAAGGGGCCCCATCCTTCATGTTGTGTCTGGGTTTTAGACAAGGAGGCTGTTGCCCTCGTCTCTCTGATGATAAAATATTCCTATTGCGTCTTTATGGAGGGATAAAAGCCACTCAAGCTGCTCACATACCTTATAAACGCGCCAGACATATAATCTATTTAAACCACTTCCAGCCCAGGCCTACTCTGGCACTTCGCTCCTACACGTACAAAAAAAAAAAAAAATCATTTATTTTTCTAGAAACTTTCTCAGAACCCGCAAAATATTATCTACATTTTTTTTTTTTTTTTTTTTTTAGCAGAGACCCTAGGGAATAAAATGGCGGTCGTTGCAACTTTTTACGTCGCACGGTATTTGCGCAGCGATTTTTCAATCGTTTTTTTTTTTTTTTTTTTGTAAGCTGCTCACATATAATCTATTTAACCACTTCCAGCCTATTCTTGGCACTTCGCCCCTATATGTAAAAAAAAATCTTTTTTTTTTTTCTAGAAAAATTCTAAGAACCTGCAAAATATTATCTCTATTTTTTTTTTTTTTTTTAGCAGAGACCCTGGGGAATAAAATGGCGGTCGTTGCAACTTTTTATGTCCCACGGTATTTGCGCAGCGATTTTTCAATCGTGTTTTTTTTTTTTTTTGGGGGGGGGAAACAGTTTCATGATTAAAAAAAAAACAAAAAAAAAACGAAACAGTAGCCCATTTTTTTTGTATAATGTGAAAGATAATGTTACGCTGAGTAAATAGATACCCAACATGTCACGCTTTACAATTGCGCACGTTCGTGGAATGGCGCCAAACTTTGGTACTTAAAAATCTCCATAGGCGACGCTTTAATTTTTTTTGTTTTTGTTATGTAAGCTTATATAATGTATTTGTAAATTGACTGATGGTGTGATTATGCCATTAATGTATGCATATTTGTCTATTTGTATAATCATTTTCTAATAAAATTAAGATTGAGAATACATTTTTTTTTACAGGTTACCTGTTTAGAGTTACAGAGGAGGTCTAGGGCTAGAATTATTGCTCTCGCTCTGACGTTCGCGGCGATACCTCACATGTGTGGTTTGAACGTCGTTTACATATGCGGGCACAACTTACGTATGCGTTCTCTTCTGCGTGCGAGCTCGTGGGGATGGGGGCGCTTTCATTTTTTTTTATTGTTTATTTTATTTACATTTTTTAATTTTTACACGCTTTAAAAAAATTTTAAATGTTAAACTTTTATTCCTATTACAAGGGATGTAAATGTATGCGTTCTCTTCTGCGTGCGAGCACGCGGGCGCTTTAATTTTTTTTTATTGTTTATTTTATTTACATTTTTTTTAAACCTTTTAAAAAATATTTAAATTTTAAACTTTTTTTCCTATTACAAGGGATGTAAATGTATGCGTTCTCTTCTGCGTGCAAGCACGAGGGGACGGGGGCGCTTTTTTTTTTTTTTATTATTGTTTATTTTATTTATCATTTTTTTAAAACCCTTTAAAAAAATTTTTAATTTTAAACTTTTATTCCTATTACAAGGGATGTAAATGTATGTGTTCTCTTGTGCGTGCGAGCTCGCGGGAACGGAAGGCACTTTAATTTTTTTTAATTTTTTATTTTATTTACATTTTTTTTTAATTTTTACACCCTTTAAAACTTTTTTTAATTTTAAACTTTTATTCCTATTAAAGTGAACATCCCTTGTAATAGGAATGGTACGTGACAGGTCCTCTTTATGGAGAGATGTGGGGTGGGGGGTCTATAAGACATCTCTCCTCCAGGCTGGAAAGACCGAGATTCCCCCCCCCCAAAAAAACCAAAAACCGATCTCGGTCTTTCCAGCCGAGTACCCGGCAATGCTTACTTCCGACTGGCCGGACGTGACGTCATAATGTTGCGCCTGGGCCTTTGAGAGTCATAGAGACCGTCCGGCCCTTGGTTTTCTTATAGGTATTGAATTTAATTGTATCATGTTATGACATCTAGTGGTGGTTTTGGGCCACTACAACTCGTTTACTGTGTGATTTTGGTTTATCCCATTGTCCCCCCCCCCATGTTTAGTATCAGTTAGTTCAGTCTAAGCCAGGCCCCCCCTGATTCTTCCACATTCCCTCAGTCAGTGTAATTCCTTTACAGAGACAGTAATTGCCAAAGTTCAGTCGCCGGAGCGGATAGTTAGCCAAGCCAGAAGTCAGGGATCAACGCAGTGGAAGAGCAAGCAGGATCTGGAGACAGAAGGGATGTCAGCAATGCCAGTGTTTAAACAGGAATGCAGGAGATAGTCTCTGTGATGTTGACCAAGGCGAAGGCAGAGCTCCTCTGGCCTGGACGGCTTAAGTAGGCAGGACTGATGAGCAGGATATCATCAACAGCTGAGAAACGTTGGAGAGAGATAGGAGCTGGCAATTGGCTGACAGCTGAGTGGCCAGCTCACAGAAGGAAGGGCTGAGTCCAGCCCTGACATCATGTGCTTCTAAAAAAATTCAACGCTTTTATGTCTCCTACTGAGGAGAAAAAAAAAAAAAAAACAACGTTATGGCCACTAGATGTCGCAGACTAACCTAGGCAATAAGTATGCTCCTGAGTGCCATCTAGTGGCCCTAATGTGGTACTTTCTGCATTTACATATTAAAAACTGCAGAGAATATAGCCGGGGGGAATAAACGATTCTCACAGAACGAACGCAATTTCGATGAATAAATTACTATTATAAAAATACAATATACAACGCTGCAATGTTTCTGCACATTTTAAATTGCGATTAAAAATCTCCTCGCTCGCCCCGGTCCCCCCCCCCCCCCCGATCCGATGGGAGTCGAGTTGCTCGGACCTCCCCCCCCGGATGGAAATGCTTTCGGTTCACATGATTTTCATGTTCTGTGTTTTCCCCCCAGCTGAGCTCCGGATCTGCAGCCAATTCAATTTGCGGTTTGCATCCGGCGGTCCCGGTGGCCGGCGTTGGCGGGCTGAAATGCCAGGTATAAATATGGAGGCCAAGTGTAATGAGCTTACTGGTGCTCCGGCTGCCCCGGGGGGAGGGGGGGTGGAAAGGTTTTTTTTTTTCCTGGGCTGGCATCCATCTATCAGGGAAGAAAGATTAGACCCGGCTCGGCATTACTAATTTGATTGGAGGGTTCGCTTTGGCCCCGTGGTGAATATATTTCATACACATCATTACATGGACTGGATGATCGTTTTATTGGATGACCGAAAAGTGCGCCTCCGCTTATTGCAGCTAAATTGGGATCACGCCTCCTTTATATTTCATATATGTTCTTGTTACCATGGTAAAAAAAAAACTGGATGTATGTACTGCCATGGGAGTGCTGGTTGGTGGGGGCTTTTTTCGCTGGGCGGGATCTATTGTTGCTGGTGGGGGGGTTAATTGTTGTTGGGCAGAATGTATATACTTGCATGGGAGTGCTGGAGGGTCTGTTGTTGCTGGTGGGGGGCTGTAGTGTTGCTGGGAAGGATCTATTGTTGTCAGGTCCAGTTGTTGCTGGGGTGGATCTAGTATTGCAGGGGGGGTCTATTGTTACTAGGATAGATGTATTGTAGTTGGGGGGGTCCATTGTTGCTGGTGGGGGTCCATTGTTTTCAGGTGGAATGTATGTACTGGCACGGCAATGTTAGAGGATTTGTTATTGCTGGTGGGAGGTTATAGTTTTGCTGGTGGGGGCTGTTTTTGCTTGGCGGGATCTATTGTTGCTGGTGGGGGGTTAATTGTTGTTGGACAGAATGTATATACTGGCATGGGAGTGCTGGAGGGTCTATTGTTGCTGGTGGGGGACTGTAGTGTTACTGAGCAGGATCTATTGTTGTCATGGCCAGTTGTTGCTGGGGTGGATATATCGTTGCTAGGGTGGATCTATTATTGCGGGGGGGGTCTATTGTTACTAGGATAGATGTATTGTTACTGGTGGGGGTCTATTGTTGCTGGTGGCGGTCCATTGTTTTCGGGTGGAATGTATGTGCTGGCATGGCAGTGCTAGAGGATCTGTTGTTGCTGGTGGGAGGTTATAGTTTTGCTGGTGGGGGCTGTTTTTTCTGGGTAGGATCTATTGTTGCTGGTGGGGGGTCAATTGTTGTTGGGCAGAATGTATATACTGGCATGGGAGTGCTGGAGGGTCTGTTGTTGCTGGTGGGGGGGGGGGCTGTAGTGTTGCTGGGCAGGATCTATTGTTGTCAGGGCCAGTTGTGGCTGGGGTAGATCTATTGTTGCTAGGGTGGATCTATTATTGCGGGGGGGGGTCTATTGTTACTAGGATAGATGTATTGTTACTGGTGGGGGTCTATTGTTGCTGGTGGGGGTCTATTGTTTTCGAGTGGAATGTATATACTGGCATGGCAGTGCTGGAGGATCTGTTGTTGCTGGTGGGAGGTTATAGTGTTGCTGGTGGGGGCTGTTTTTCCTTGGTAGGATCTATTGTTGCTGGTGGGGGTGTAAATTGTTGTTGGGCAGAATGTATATACTGGCATGGGAGTGCTGGAGGGTCTGTTGTTGCTGGTGGGGGGCTGTAGCATTGCTGGGCAGGATCTATTGTTGTCAGGGCCAGTTGTTGCTGGGGTGGATCTATTATTGCAGGGGTCTATTGTTACAAGGATAGATGTATTGTTGCTGGAGGGTCTATTTACTGGCATGGGAGTGCTGGAGGGTCTGTTTTTGCTGGTGGAAAGTTGTAGTGTTGCTGGGGGTCTATTGTTGCTGGTGGGGGGTCAATTGTTGTTGGGCAGAATGTATATACTGGCATGGGAGTGCTGGAGGGTCTGTTGTTGCTGGTGGGGTGGCTGTAGTGTTGCTGGGCAGGATCTATTGTTGTCCGGGCCAGTTGTTGCTGGGGTGGATCTATTGTTGCTAGGGTGGATCTATTATTGCGGGGGACTATTGTTACTAGGATAGATGTATTGTAGCTGGGAGGGGTCTATTGTTGCTGGTGGGGGGTTATATTGTTTAGGGAATGTATGTACTGGCATGGGAGTGCTAGAGGGTCTATTGTTGCTGGTGGGAGGTTCTATTGTTTAGGTAATGTATGTACTGGCGTGGGAGTCCTAGAGGGTCTATTGTTGTTGCTGGGGTTTTTATTGTTTAGGTAATGTATGTACTGGCATGGGAGTGCTAGAGGGTCTATTGTTGCTGCTGGGGGTTCTATTGTTTAGGGAATGTATGTACTGGCATGGGAGTGCTAGAGGGTCTATTGTTGCTGGTGGGGGGTTCAATTGTTTAGGAAATGTATGTACTGGCATGGGAGTGCTAGAGGGTCTATTGTTGCTGGCGGGGGGGTTCAATTGTTTAGGGAATGTATGTACTAGCATGGGAGTGCTAGAGGGTCTATTGTTGCTGCTGGGGGTTCTATTGTTTAGGGAATGTATGTATTGGCATGGTTGTGCTAGAGGGTCTATTGTTGCTGGCGGGGGGGTTCAATTGTTTAGGGAATTTATGTACTGGCATGGGAGTGCTAGAGGGTCTATTGTTGCTGCTGGGGGGTTATATTGTTAAGGGAATGTATTTACTGGCATGAGAGTGCTAGAGGGTCTATTGTAGCTGGTGGAGGTCAATTGTTTAGGGAATGTATGTACTGGCATGGGAGTGCTAGAGGGTCTATTGTTGCTGCTGGGGGTTCTATTGTTTAGGGAATGTATGTATTGGCATGGGTGTGCTAGAGGGTCTATTGTTGCTGCTGGGGGGTTATATTGTTAAGGGAATGTATTTACTGGCATGAGAGTGCTAGAGGGTCTATTGTAGCTGGTGGAGGTCAATTATTTAGGGAATGTATGTACTGGCATGGGAGTGCTAGAGGATCTATTATTGCTAGTGGAGGGTCTATTGATGCTGGTGGAGGGTCTATTGTTACTGGGTAGGATTGATTGTTGTGGGATGTCTAATGCTACTGGGGGGTGTCTATTATTGCCCTTGGGGGTTTATCATTGCTAGGGTGGATCTATTGTCACTGTTGTAGATCTATTTTTGCTGGGGAGCATGAGAGTACTAGAGAGTCTATTGTTGGGGAGGGGGTCTATTGTTTGGGAGGGGGTCTATTGTTGGGGAGGGGGTCTATTGTTGGGGAGGGGGTCTATTGTTGGGGAGGGGGGCTATTGTTTGGGAGGGGGTCTATTGTTGGGGAGGGGGTCTATTGTTGGTGAGGGGGGCTATTGTTTGGGAGGGGGTCTATTGTTGGGGAGGGGGTCTATTGTTGGCGAGGGGGTCTATTGTTTTAGAGGGGGTCTATTGTTGGGGAGGGGGGCTATTGTTGGCGAGGGGGTCTATTGTTTGGGAGGGGGTCTATTGTTGGGGAGGGGGTCTATTGTTGGGGAGGGGGTCTATTGTTGGCGAGGGGGGCTATTGTTGGGGAGGGGGTCTATTGTTGGGGAGGGGGTCTATTGTTGGCGAGGGGGTCTATTGTTGGGGAGGGGGTCTATTGTTGGCGAGGGGGTCTATTGTTTGGGAGGGGGTCTATTGTTGGGGAGGGGGGCTATTGTTGGGGAGGGGGTCTATTGTTGGCGAGGGGGTCTATTGTTGGGGAGGGGGTCTATTGTTGGGGAGGGGGTCTATTGTTGGGGAGGGGGGCTATTGTTGATCATTTTACTGCCTTTCTTGTGATCATTAACAAATTCCATACAAATGACTTTAGTACCACAAATTGATGCTTGGTTCTGTATTCTCTAAAAGGGGCGGTACTGGGAGGGGGCGGAGACAAGGGGCGGGGTTCAAAGGTGAGTAGGGGGCAGACACAAGGGTGATTTGAAAAAATAATAATTAATTGTTCTGCTTCAAGCATTGAATTACCTTCCCATATTGTGTATGAATCACTTATGCATTGGATTTCATTATATAATGTATAATGTATAATGTATCTTTGCACTGACATCTAGTGGCAATCCAGTGTAACTACAACATGTATTACTGTATTTCTGAAATGGCACATTCTTGTTTACCTGCATGTTGGGGATAGTCGTGTTTAATCCTTATAATTTCCCTGGTAGGCAAGCTGTGTCCATTACTAATACATGTGCGTACTGTCAGCAATATATAAACTATATGTAGCATCAGCTACATACAGTGCCTTGAAAAAGTATTCATACCCCTTGAAATTCTCCACATTTTGTCATGTTACAATCCAAAAAACGTAAAAATTTTTTAGGGGGGATTTTATGTGATAGACCAACACAAAGTGGCACATAATTGTGGAAGGAAAATGATAAATGGTTTACAACATTGTTTACAAATAAATATGTGAAAAGTGTGGGGGGGGGGTACATTTGTATGGCGCCCCCCGGAGTCAATACTTTGTAGAACCCCCTTTCTCTACAAGTCTTTTTGGGGGTGTCTCTACCAGCTTTGCACATCTAGAGAAGACATTTTTGCCCATTCTTCTTTGTAAAATATCTCAAGCTCTGTCAGATTGGATGGAGAACGTCTGTGAACAGCAATTTTCAAGTCTTGCCACAGATTCTCAATGTGATTTAGGTCTGGACTGTGACTGGGCCATTCTAACACATGAATATGCTTTGATCTAAACCATTCCATTGTAGCTCTGGCTGGATGTTTCGGGTCGTTGTCCTGCTGGAAGGTGAACCTCCGCCCCAGTCTCAAGTCTTTTGCAGACTCTAACAGGTTTTCTTCTAAGATTGTCCTGTATTTGTCTCCATCCATCTTCCCATCAACTCTGACCAGCTTCCCTGTCCCTGCTGAAGAAAAGCATCCCCACCACATGATGCTGCCACCACCATGTTTCACGGTGGGGATGGTGTGTTCAGGGTGATGTGCAGTGTTAGTTTTCCCCACACATAGCATTTTACTTTTAGGACAATAAGTTCATTTTTGGTCTCATCTGACCAGATCACCTTCTTCCACATGTTTGCTGTGTCCCCCACATGGCTTCTCACAAACTACAAACAGGACTTCTTATGACTTTCTTTCACCAGTGTCTTTCTTCTTGTCACTCTTCCATAAAGGGCAGATTTGTGGAGAACACGACTAATAGTTGTCCTGTGGACAGATTCTCCCACCTGAGCTGTGGATCTCTGCAGCTCCTCCAGAGTTACCATGGACCTCTTGGCTCTTCTCTGATGAATGCTCTCCTTGCCCGGCTGGTCAGTTTAGGTGGACGGCCATGTCTTGGTAGGTTTGCAGTTGTGCCATACTCTTTCCATTTTCAGATGATGGATTGAACAGAGCTCCGTGAGATGTTCAAAGATTAGGATATTTTTTTATAACCTAACCCTGCTTTATACTTCTCCACAACTTTATCCCTGACCTGTCTGGTGTGTTCCTTGGCCTTCATGATGCGGTTTGTTCACTAAGGTTCTCCAACAAACCTCTGAGGGCTTCACAGAACAGCTGTATTTATACTGAGATTAAATTACACACAGGTGGACTCTATTTACTAATTAGGTGACTTCTAAAGGCAATTGGGTCCACTAGATTTTAGTTAGGGGTATATCAGAGTAAAGGGGGCTGAATACAAATACCCCCCCACACTTTTCACATATTTATTTGTATCATTTATCATTTTCCTTCCACTTCACAATTATGAGCCACTTTGTGTTGGTCTATCACATAAAATCCCAAAAAAATACATTTACGTTTTTAGGTTGTAACATGACAAAATGTGGGAAATTTCAAGGGGTATGAATACTTTTTGAAGGCACTGTATGAAATGAAAACCTGGAGTTAGGCGTTAATCATGGAGGACAGTTGGGAGACCTTATATAAGAGGAAGTGACTGAAGGACGTTCATGGCAGGATCATCAGGAATTATTTGAACAAAAAGCTGCAGATTACAATGTGAAAAAAGAAAAGACGGTGAATATTATACAAGTTATTAAAGATTCGGGTTTTGCACATATTTCATCTTGTGGCGACGCCCACACTCTTGTTCGTTTACATTTTTTTGTCTAATAGCAGTCTAGTACTTTTCTTGTCATTTCGGTTTTGAGGCTTTTTAGTTTTGTATGTTTTTTTTTTTGTGTCAGTATATCGAATTTTTGTTTGTTACCTTGTTTAATACACCTATAAAAAAAAAAAAAAATAGATCAAATATTACGCAGAATTTTCTCTACAAGTAACTCTTTCTTGTTGAAACTTTGTCTGTATCAGATATAAAGCCCAAGGGGGTGTTTCCGTAAAGGTTTAGCGATCATGTGACCAATGTGATTGGCTGTCACAGTGGTCATATGATCGGGAGCTGTTCCCTATTGGCTACTCGTTGTAAGTCCAGACCGAGAGCTGATTTAGCAGAAAAACTCTCAAATTTTACTCATTGTGCGGCTTAGGTGAAATGTAAACTTAAAAGAATACTCTTTAATTAAATAATAATCATTTTTTTGAGGGGGGTATATTTACTTCAATTTATTTTATTTTATTTTATTCATGTTTTTGTGTTTTTGTATATATATATATATATATATATATATATATATATATATATATATATATATATATATATATATATATATATTTGTGTTTTGTGATTTTTATTTTGTGTACTATCATTTTATTTTTGCTTTTTTTTCCCACTGTCTGTTTTCTCTTTGATTCTGCTTTTCATTTTTGTTTTTTCACTATTTGTTTTCTTCCACTAAAAAAATAAATAAATAAAATGATTAATTTTGCGTTTGATTTTTTACCTTGTTTAATCTGTCCATTTTTTATTTATTTTTTTTATAAAAAAAAAAACAAAAAACAAAACAATGATATGTATTTTTTTTGTGTTTGTGATTTTTATTTTGTGTACTATCATTTTATTTTTACCTTTTTTTCCCCCACTGTCTGTTTTCTCTTTCATTCTGCTTTTCATTTTTGTTTTTTCGCTATTTGTTTTCTTCTAGTAAAAAAATAAATAAATAAAATGATTAATTTTGCGTTTGATTTTTTTACCTTGTTTACTCTGTCCATTTTTTATTTTTATTTTTTTATAAAAAAACAAAAAAACAAAACAAGGATATGTATTTTTTTTTGTGTTTGTGATTTTTATTTTGTGTACTATCATTTTATTTTTACTTTTTTTCCCCCACTGTCTGTTTTCTCTTTCATTCTGCTTTTCATTTTTGTTCTTTTGCTATTTCTTTTCTTCCAGTAAAATAAAAAATAAATAAAAAAATGTACAAATAAAATATTTTTTTTTTTTCCTGCAGTAAAAAAAGAACGAGAGCCTGTTGTTTGACCGGGTCCAGGATAAATGAAAAAAAAAAACAAACAAATAGAAATGCTTCTGTAACCTTCAGGGACCATTTAAAGCCTATTACACCCTTAGAAAAAAGCTGTCAATTCCGCTCTTCGCTAGTTCAGGGAAAATCCCAAGTTAGTGCTTAGGCATAAAATAAAAAACAAAACAAAAAAAAAATTAAAAATAAAACCAAGAGTACATTTTTCCCTAATTGTCAATACTTTTTAACCTCGGTCTGTTTTTTTTTTTTTCCAGTAAAAACAAAAAAAAAATCTAAAATAATGAGAAATTTTAATTTTTTTTTTCATTTGCTTTTCATTTTCTCACATATTTTCACTTTTTTTTTCCTCCAGCAAAATGAATAAAAAAAAGAAAAAAATGTACAAATAAAATTGAGTTTTGCTTTTTTTTATTCCTGCAGTAAAGAAGCACCCAAATAATGAGAGGATGTTGTTTGACCAGGTCCAGGATAAATGAAAAAAAAAAAAAGAAATGCTTCTGTAACCTTCAGGGACCATTTAAAGCCTATTACACCCTTAAAAAAAGCTGTCAATTTCGCTCTTCGCTAGTTCAGGGAAAATCCCAAGCCGGCGCTTAGGCGTTCTCATGTGTAGCCGTCAGTGTCTCTCTGTGATTCCATTCCCCCCCTCCTGATAATAAGAAAATATTGTTTTTATGCATGGTCTATGACAAATGCATTTCCCGTAGAGGGAGGCTGCACATCACAAGAGGCCAAAGCCCGGACGCCGCTTGCAGGTCTCGTTCAGCCCGAGAAAATTAAATAAAAATCTAACTAATGAAAATGGAGTGGACTCCTCGACTTCAGATTAATGGCCAAGGCTGCCAGGATTGGATTAGCATTTTATGGAATGATTTTTGTTGTGGTATTTAATTTTCAATACAAATGGAAGCTATATGCAGATGATGCTCTAGAGAAACTATTTATATTGCTAATCATTTATATTAATTAGTATATCTCTGTTTCATTCTTTGGTCCTGCATACAAGGATGAATGGGAGACCGGTTGATGCAGTGTTTACGATGGTTTTTTTTTTTTGCAAACATTTTATGCATCTCCAAGTTAGCACATTAAAAATTCATGCAAGGATTAAGGAAGGCTTAATGTGTGTCTTAAAATATCACAGATATAAATGAATCAAAGAGACAATTTTCCAAATAGCATACACCTAAGTTTCTTGTAAAGGCAGCTTCTGCAAAGAAAAATATTGATTTTTTTAAATTTAATTTAATTTATTACAATTTTTTATATATAGATATAGATATCTATCTATCTATCTATCTATCTATCTATCTATCTATCTATCTATCTATCTATCTATCTATCTATCTATATAGATATATCTATCTATCTATATATATATATCTATATATATATAGATAGATAGATAGATAGATAGATAGATAGATAGATAGATAGATAGATAGATAGATAGATAGACAGATACAGTAGATAGATAGATAGATAGATAGATAGATAGATAGATAGATAGATAGATAGATAGATAGATAGATAGATAGATAGATAGATAGATAGATAGATAGATAGACAGATAGACAGATAGACAGACAGACAGACAGACAGACAGACAGACAGACAGACAGACAGACAGACAGACAGACAGACAGATAGATAGATAGATAGATAGATAGATAGATAGATATATCTATATGTAGGAAGGCCAGTATGGTGGCCTGAATTTATGGGAGGAGCCCGGGGGGTATTTAAGCAGCCCGCTCACCTGTGGTGCTTGTCGGTTTCCTGTGCGCGATATACGTCACTAGGCCGACTATCCCGATTTCAGCGTTCGCAAATACTTGGCTCCCGCATTTCGTGATCTCCGTGCCCAAGAGTTTTTGAAGTCCGCGTTACCGATTCGTTCGTACCACGCGTCTGGCTGGGCTGTCGCAGGTAGGGTCCCCTCGGATTTTTGTTTTTACGTACTTTCATGTCATGTCACTAAACCGTGATATTAGAATTACGAACCACTCGCAAATTTCACGAACGTAACCGCATGTGTATCACTCGCACTGTCGTCATGTTTCCATTTCGCGTTATCTGAGGAAACCATAGCGACGCAAGCGTCTCTTCATTTCAGACAGGTCTAAGTTGTTAAACATGTGTCAGTAGACAGCCATAGCGATTCGTAAATGCATATTTCTTATCGAACCACGTCAGTTCGATACCAATCATTTCTCATTTTTTGAACATTTCTAAATACATTTCTAAACATTTCAAACCATTTCGATCATTTCTCATTTCAGTCACGTACCGCGCTCCGGTTCGAATCCAGTCGCATCTAAAGATGCACCGATTCGCTCCGGTGTGCCCCAGTAGTTACGGCCTCATTTCAGTACATGCTCCAGAGTCACGTCATTGTCAGTCGCTTTCGACTCACCGATTCGTACCTCTGTCATGGTTTTTCATGCCACGTATTACGCTCCGTTACGCATTCAGTCGCATGGAAATGCACCGATTCGTCCCGGCGTGCCCCAGGTATTGGCCACATTTCTGTACATGCTCCAGAGTGCGATTCGCAGTCAGTCGCTATAGCGGCATGATCGATTCGCGCCTCTGTCATGGCAACAAATGTTACACCTGCACTTACCGCGCTCCGGTTCGAATCCAGTCGCATCTTCGATGCACCGATTCGTTACGGCGTGCCCCAGGGCCCGGCCTCATTTCTGGACATGCTCCAGAGTCCGGTTCGTTGTCAGTCGTAGTTTGCAGCTCACCGATTCGTGCCTCTGTCATGGGAATCATTTCAACTGTCACGAATCACGCTTCGATTCGAATCCAGTCGCATCCATGATGCAACGATTCGTCCCGGCGTGCCCCAGGTATTTTCAGCCACATTTCAGTACATGCTCCGGAGTCCGGTCGTTGTCAGTTGCAGTTGCGACATGATCGACTCGTGCCTCCGTCATGGCACGTGCCTCTACCATGACAAATCATTTCATTCATTTCATCATTTCAATCATTTCTCTGTCACGTACCGCGCCCCGATTCGAATCCAGTAGCATCCGAGATGCACCGATTCGTCCCGGCGCGCCCCAGTTGTCTTGGCCTCATTTCATTCGTACTCCACAGTCTGACTAGCCATCTGGTGCAGCCGAAAAAAAAAAAAGAGGAAAAAAAAAAAAATATATGTATGTGAATATATATATATATATATATATATATATATATATATATATATATATATATATATACAAAAAAAAAAAAAGGGGTGTGTATGTGTGTGTATAGATGTATATATACACATATAAATAAAGTAGTATAAATTAAACGTTTTCGGCCCCAGCCAACACCTGCATCAGAACTTGGTTAGCTATTAGTTGCGGCATAACCAATTCGTGCCTTTGCCAGGACAAACATTTCACGGTTACATACCACACTTCAATTCAAATCCAGTCGCATCCGTGATGCACCAATGTATTCCGGCATGCACCAGCGTTTCTTTGCCTCATTTCAGTACATGCTCCAGAGTCTGGGCCGCAGTCAGTCGCAGCTGCGGCACGACCGATTCGTGCCTCTGTCATGGCGAAACCGTTTTTCATTCATTTCACTCTAAGGCAAACATTTCATTTATTGCCGCGCCCCGATTCAAATTCAGGGCATCTGTCAGACATCCATTCATCCTGGCAAGCCCCAGTTGGCGCAGCCTCATTTGCGCAGTCATGGCACACCGATTCGTGCCTTTGTCATGGCACAAACAGTTCACTCATATATTTAATACCATGCACCTGTCGCTTAAACATGTTACAATTTACCTTTCAAACCAGGTAGTCAAACATTCCACCGGTTCTCATCTGTCATTTCCTCTAGGTCAGTCAACAATAAAAAAAAAAAAAAAGAGGGAGGGGGCCACACCCCGTCTTCCTTTGAAGCTCAGTCATGGTCCCGATTTCATTAGTTGAAACCTTCGCCTCGCAACTATACCCCCTCATAGTCACTGCACATCCAAGTATAAACTTCTTGCAATCATCGCAAATACGCATCCAAACACAACTTCTTGCATGTTATTGCAAGCTTGCAATTGTTGCAAGCACACATCCCATCATGACTTCTTGCAATCGTTGCAAGTACGCATCCAAACAGAACGTCTTGCAATCGTTGCTAGCACACATCCAAGCACAATTTCTTGCAATCATTTCAAACACGCATCCGATCACAAAACTTCTCGCAAACATTGCAGGCATGCATTCAAGCATAACTTCTTGCAATCGTCGCAAGTACGCATCCAATTACAACTTCTCGCAGCCATTGCAAGCACACATCCAAGCTTAACGCTTGCAGTCTTGCAAGCACATGCAGCAATACGAACTTTTCACAGTCACCACAAACACATCTCCACCGACAAGAACTCCCTTGCAATCGTTGCAAGCACACATTCAAGCACAAATCTTACAATCATTACAAGACACGCATGTCAGCATAACTTCTTGCAATCATTGCAAGCACGCATCCAGTCGCAACTTCTCGCAAATGTTGCAGGGACACACCCAAGCACAACTTCTTGCAATCATGGCAAGCACGCATCCAAACACAACTTTATAATCATTGGAAAACACGCATCCAAGTATAACTCCTTGCAGCCCGTGCAAGCACATGCAGTAATACGGACTTCTTGCAGTCACGGCAAACACATCGCCATTGACACAAACTCCCTGGCAATTCTTGCAAACACGTATTAAGCACAACCCTTGCAATCATTGCAGGGTTCGCATCTTAGCATGACTTCTTGCCGTCAGTACACATTTCCAGTGGCACACAATCAGTCACACATCAATCTTCAGTGGCACTTAATCGGCCACTTGTCTCCGGTGGCATTTCATACGAGCCACTCATCAATTTCTGTGTCATTTCTCGCTTAGGTCAGTTGAGTTCAGGTTCCACCCCGCACCAGGTATCGTATTGCCACACACAGCTGGCTCCGCATAACATCATCAGGCTATACCTAGCCAACATCCAGCATTTCTCGCCCTCACAGGACCCCAGAGAGTCATCCGTGTTTACGGCTCATACAGTAGAATCCTTTCTATGTGGCGTCCAGAAGCATCAGACCACAGCTAACGGCAAACGTGGCCCATCACAACTGCCATCTTCAGGGACATTTCAAAACCTCAGACATTCCCCAGTCTAGTCAAGCAGCCATCTACCTGGCCCTTTGAGCTTCTACGACCTAACAATTCACTTTTACTGGCACAGGCAGCCAGGTACTACGTACACACAACTTGACTCGCTGGTAATACCATTATGCCCTTCAGCTTGTAGTCTCTAAAAATTCAATAAACCGGAACCGAGGTCCACAATAACCTCCTCCAAATTAACGAACACCACGCAGGCCAGCCTCCCCCTTGACAAACTGACCCGTATCAGGTTAGTTCCCCAAGACTTCTCCCATATACGGGTGAGTACTAACAAGTAGCTGCAGTCTTTCCTAAGAACGCGGACCTATCAATGTCGGAAGGTCCCGTACTACGTGGATCGGTGTATCAATGGTTATACCTTAAACTCTAGGGTCTTATCACCTACGTCGCCCTTGTCACCCCAGGTAGCAACAGATGCCGCAACCACCACAGGCATCACGGCAATTTTTGGCCATCATAGGTTTACAAGTACATGGCCCCCAGAGACACTCCTAAACCCTGGGTTTACCCGGACTTCCTCCCTCTTCAAATTACACCCAGTCATGGCAACTGCTTAACTCTAGGGTCTTATCTGGACAGGACAGGTCGTGGCTTTGCCACCGACATCCGGTCCGAGGCGAGCCTCTTAAGGAAGCCAGGTCCGCATCGCTCTGTTAGGTCCTTCTTGCGCAGGCTGGTGTAATTAGCTTGGCAACACCAGTTTAATGGCCACTGCACGTTCGTTCCAGGCTGCCATCTTCTGGGACATGTCTAATATATTAACCAGTTCACTGTTGGGCCTTCTCCCCAGTTTGGTCATACAAGCAGCCATTTACTCGGCCTACCACGGCTTCTGGCGGCCCAGCGAGTTCACCCGCAGCAATCCCGCAGGCCAAGTTCTGTGTAGTGGGCTCGCTGCCAAAACCATTTCATCCTCCACCCTGCAGTGTCCAAACCCAGCAATCAGCTCCAGGACAGTCATCCATCTCCATAAAGTAAACAACGTCCGGTGGCCAGTAACCATACTCGAGCGCCTACTGTCACTCCTACCGGAACACCCAACCTCTAGTCCCCTATTACCTTTCCGGGCAACCCTCGAGTGCCTGCCAGTTCATCAAACACCTGGGGGTTCTTCTACGCTGCCTACACCTCGACCCCAGTCAGCACTCCAGTCACTCTTTAGTATTGGGGCAGCCTTGGCAGCATTTCGGCATGGGTCCCAGACCACGTCATCTAGAGACTCAGCAGGTGAAACTCTGCCTACCTCGCCTGTAGGTCCCCACTCCTTAGGTGGAAACGGCACAAGCATTCACCAAACTTGCTCAAATAAATAAAGCCAAAACTAATATAACCACACCCCTACCTGGATGTTTTTGCCCCCTTATTCTGGCATACCGACCAGCAGACCAAGGCACACTTTCAGGTCCATTTCATATGATGAGTCCACACTTCCAGGTCTATTTCCGATGGTAAGTTTTGGGTTAACTACAAATGTTATCTATGTCCATATCGGACATAGGGCTCCACCCATAAATATACATATAAATATATATATATTTTATTTTTATTTTATGTTTTTTTGTGGTGGGTGGTGGCATAGTAGCATTAATGCAATTTTTGTCACATAAGATTTTGGTAGGAAAAATTATTCACAAAGGCATTCTGGCTGCTGATACGTATACCCTACTAGAGGGATCACCAGCAGGAGGAAGCAGGAGGAAGGAGGTCTTGATTCCTCTATATAGATCTTTATATCATCAGAGGGGTCACCAGTAAGAAGAAGGAAGTCCTGATCTCTTTATAGATCTTTAAATCACTTGAGGGATCACCAGCAGGAGGAAGGAGGTCCCGGTTCTTCTATATAGATCTTTAAATCACTAGAGGGATCACCAGCAGGAGGAAGGAGGTCCCGGTTCTTCTATATAGATCTTTATATCACTGGAGGGATCACCAGCAGAACGAAGGAGGTCCAGATTCATTTATATAGTCCTGATTCCTCTGTATAGATCTTTATATCAGTAGAGGGGTCACCAACAGGAGGAAAGAGGTCCTGATTCCTCTATATAGATCTTTATATCACTAGAGGGATCACCAGCAGGAGGAAGGAGGTCCTGATTCCTCTATATAGATCTTTATATCACTAGAGGGGTCACCAGCAAGAGAAAGGTGGTCTTGATTCCTCTATATAGATCTTTGTATCACTAGAGGGGTCACCAGTAGGAGGAAGGAGGTCCTAATTCCTCTTTATAGATCTTTATATCAGTAGAGAGACCATCAGCAGGAGGAATGGTGTCTTGATTCCTCTATATAGATTTTAATATGATTAGAGGGTCATCAGCAGAAGAAAGGAGGTTCTGATTCCTCTATATAGATCTTTATATCACTAGAGGGGTCACTAGCAGGAGGAAGGAGGTCCTGATCCCTCTATATAGATCTTGATATCACTAGAGCAACGACGGTGAACCTTGGCACCTTGGCAGATGTTTTGGAACTACATTCCCCATGATGCTCATGCACTCTGCAGTGTAGTTGAGCATCATGGCAAATGTAGTTCCAAAACATCTGGGGTGCCAAGGTTCGCCATCGCTGCACTAGAGGGATCACAAACAGGAGGAAGGAGGTCCCGATTCCTCTGTATAGATCTTTATACCACTAGAGAGATCACCAGCAAGAGGAAGGGAGTCCTGATTCCTCTATATAGATCTTTATATCACTAGAGGGATCACCAGCAGGAGGAAGGAGGTCCTGATTTTTCTAGGAGGTCCTAAATCATCTATATAGGTCTTTATATCACTAGAGCAGTGATGGCGGACCTTGGCACCCCAGATGTTTTGGAACCACATTTTCCATGATGCTCAACTACACTGCAATGTAGTTGAGCATCATGGGAAATGTAGTTCCAAACATCTGGGGTGCCAAGGTTTGCCATCACTGCACTGGAGGAATCACCAACAGGAGGAAGGAGGTCCTGATTCCTCTATATAGATCTTTATATCACTAAAGGGATCGCAAGTAGGAGGAAGGAGGTCTTGATTCCTCTGTATAGATCTTTATATCACTAGAGAGGTCACCAGCAGGAGGAAGAAGGTCCTGATTCTTCTATATAGATCTTTATATCACTAGAGGGGTCACAAGCAAAAGGAAGGAGGTCCCAATTCCTCTATATAGATCTTTATATCACTAAAGGGGTCACCAGAAGGAGGAAGAAGGTCCTGATTCTTCGATATAGATCTTTATATCGCTAGAGGGATTGCCAGCAGGTGGAAGGAGGTCGTAATTCCTCTATGTAGATCTTTATATCACTAGAGGGGTCACCAGCAGGAGGAAGGAGGTCCTGATTTCTCTATATAATTGTTATAACCCTAGAGGGTTCACCAGAAGGAGAGAGGAGGGCCTCATTCCTTTATATAGAGCTTGATTACCAGAGGGATTACCTGCAGAAGAGAGGAGGTCCTGATTCCTCTATAGAGATCTTTATATCACTAGAGGTGTCAGCAACAGGAGGAAGGAGGTCCTGATTCCTCTATATAGATCTTTATATCACTAGAGGGGTCAGCAACAGGAGGAAGGAGGTCCTGATTCCTCTATATAGATCTTTATATCACTAAAGGGGTCAGCAACAGGAGGAAGGAGGTCCTGATTCCTATATATAGATTTTTATATCACTAGAGGGCTCTCCAGCAAGAGAAAGGAGGCCCTGAGTCCCTACATATTTCTTTAGGTATCACTAGAGGGGTCACCATGTAGAGCATAATCCTCGTAATGGGTCTAATATGATTATTTCCTATGATCATCAGCTCCATCTAGTGGCTGTAATGTGGTATTTACCTGGAATACCTCATTTGGGGAAAATACCACATTATGGCTGCTTGATAGAGTTGGCGATCATAGGAAATAAACATATTAGACACATTATGGGATTTTTTTGCAAGGGCTTCTGTGAATGCTGAGAAATTTGCACTGGAAATTTTTTTTTTTTTTTTTTTTAATAAACAGACCCATTAAAGTATGAAAATAGCCACAGGAGGGCGCTGGAAATACATATTAGACCAGAGCTAAGAGAGTGAATACCCATTTCTCTTTTGTTTTTGTAATAATGAACCGTGTGTAGTGAAGTGTACTGTAGGTACAGAGGTAGAACGCAGTACACATAAACTGAAAAGATCATCTAAAGCAAGTATAATTTAGCAAGCCACAACCTTTTTAGGTGGCATACAGGAGAACAAGAAATAACCGGAGCTCTTTAATTAAAAAAGACACGGCTCAGTAGTTGCCGCCCTAATAGAAAAACAAATACCGAGTTGAAAAAAAGACATAAAGAGTACAGTGAAACCATTATAGGACATATTTGGCATCCTGTGTTCGCTGCGTTTTTTTGCAGTGCTGATGCTTTCGGAACTGGAAGAACCGTGTGCCCAAAAAAACAGAACTCCGGAGGAAATCTAAAAAGCCTTTGCCAGTGTGGCTCCCTCAACCCTCCAAGGGTTAAATGCTCATTTTGGTTTAGGGAACATATTAAAAACCAGTTGTACATACCTCAGCTCAGCTCTTGCTCCCACAGTCTTCCTCCTCTCCATGCAACCGGTTCCCCAAACTAACCCCTCATTTGAGAGGTTGTCACGTGGGACATGATGGAAACGTGATGGATTTACCATCTCAAGACATTCACCCCATTTGGACTTAATGAAACAATTCACATCCCATTCAACAATAACAATAGCTAAGAGTCTGTTCTTTTTTAACTCCTATATTATGTGATTATTATTTTTTCACTGTTATATTTTAGAGTGGGCACTCCAGTTTTGTGCATTTATATACACAATATTGTCAAAAGTATTGGGGTGCTTGCCTTTACACGCACATGAACTTTAATGGTATCCTAGTCTTAGTCCGTGGGGTTCAATATTGAGTTGGCCCACCCTTTGCAGCTATAAAAGCTTCAATTCTTCTGGGAAGGCCGTCCAAGGTTTAGGACTGTGTCTATGGGAATATTCTTCTTCCAGGGCCATTTTTTGGAAGCCCTTGAAGCCAGCAGGAACTTTAAACCCCGTGGTGGGACAGGTTTATGCTGGCGGTGAGCCAAATCACATCAGAAGTTTATGGACTATTTTTGTTTGGTTTATCCTGAAGAAATGTTTTGTTTGTCTGTTTTGAGGAAATAAAAACTGCTTGCTTTTACACACACGGCTGGTTAGTGATCTGGACCCCCCAAATATTACAATATATACACTATATTGTCAAAAGTATTGGGACACCTGCCTTTACACGCCTATGAACTTCAATGGTATCCTAGTCTTAGTCCGTAGGGTTCAATATTGAGTTGGCCCACCCTTTGCAGCTATAGCAGCTTCAACTCTTCTGGGAAGGATGTCCCAGAAGCTCCACGGTGCTGGGCAGTGAGCACAGAGCCCACTAGAGGATGTCGGGCCACCCTCATGAGGTCTGTTTCTGATTGTTTGGTCAGAAACATTCACACCAGTGGCCTGCTGGAGGTCATTCTGTAGGGCTCTGGCAGTGCTAATCCTGTTCCTCCTTGAACAAAGGAGCAGCTACAGGTCCTGCTGATGAGTTAAGGACCTTCTACGGCCCTGTCCAGCTCTCCTAGAGTAAATGCCTGACTCCTGGAATCTCCTAAATGCTCTTGAAACTGTGCTGGGAGACACAGCAAACCTTCTGGCGATGGCAACGTATTGATGTGCCATCCTGGAGGAGTTGGACTGCCTGTGCAACCTCTATAGGGTCCAGGTATGGCCTCATGCTACCAGTAGTGACACTGACTCTGGCCAAATGCAAAACTAGTAAAAAACAGTCAGAAAAGACGAGTAGGGGAAAAAAAAATGTAACCTGTAAAATGTAAAAAAAATTCCTGTTTTGGAGGTCATCTCATTGTTGCCCATCTAATGCACCTGTTATTAATTTCATTAACACCAAAGCAGCTGAAACTGATTAATAACCCCCTCTGCTGCTTACCCGACCAGATCGATATCCCTAGAGTTTCATTGACTTGATGCTATACTCTGATTCATAAGTGTTCCTTTAATTTTTTTGAGATATATATATATATATATATATATATAAAAAATTAAATAATTAACTAATTATATACAAAAAAAATTATATATGTTTTTCATATATATATATATATATATATATATATATATATAAATATAGTCAGAAGGGTGAGGTCAAAAGGACATCACCACGACATCCATAAAATCAGGCATCCATATATATATATATATATATATATATATATATATATATATATATATATATATATATATGTCTCTCAAAAAAAATTAAAACATTTTTTTTTTTTCAAAACAATCTATTTTCTCTGCTCTCTTCTTTAAATTCTCAGTGCGGACCATTGCTGATGAACTTTTTCAGTTCTATTATATCATCAGACTCCAGCAGATAATATAAATACTCCCTAGTATATCTCAGGAACAATATGATCCATAATAGTTTAATTAATACTGTTGAATTTCAAGAAGCACTTACATTTTCAGAGACTGGGAAAACAGCCGGTCTCCAGAATTTTATCCACTCTTTTTTTCCTAGTGGCTCATTAGATCCGCTAACACATTTATTACTGAGAATTTTTTTCACACCTTATCAACATGAAAGGGAAATGGAAAGACCCCCACTACATGTTCAAGTTATAAATCAATTGCTTTAAATAATATGGATCTCAGGTTGGTAGTTAAGGCAGCAACTCTGGTAGTTAATATTAAAGAAGCATTGGGTGGTGTGATTATCCAACATTAGTGGGATCGTGACTTTATATCGTATATTATTGTATCTGCCTAAATTTAACAACAAAACCATAAAAAAATGAAGGCCAACAATATGGACTGAAACCCCCCTCTATTCACTCAAAAATATATACAAAAAAATTATGGAACTATGAGCTGCAAATTACAGAAATCTCAAAATTGAATGAGGACCGTCAGATGGTCCAGATGATGGACTCCAAAACATGCGATGAATCACATCAAATGGTGTGCATTAAAAACAAATGATCCGCACCTAGTGTGATACTGTTTGACATTTAATGGTAAAAAAGGGGGTTTACACTTACATCAAATCCGATAAAACAAGCTTGTAATTAAAATGGAGTATAGGCAACGATTCCAAGAGCATCACCCGACATGTTTCGTCCTATTGCTGATGCTTTTGGAATCGTTGCCTATGCTCCATTTTAATTACAAGCTTGTTTTATCGGATTTGCTATAAGCATAAACCTCCTTTTTTGCCATTAGATGTCAAACAGTATCACACTATGTGCAGATCATTTGTTTTTCATGCATACCATTTCATGTGATGCATCGCATGTTTTGGAGTCCATCATGGATATCTGATAGTCCTCATTCAACCGTGGGTGGAACCCTTCTACCGTTTTTCCAGTGATGGGAGCTCCTGTTTGAGGACATTCCCTCAAGAGTGCCTGTTTGACCCACCGGTACGCATGTCCATCGAATCTGGTAATTTTGACTGTATTTTCAAGTTTCATCCCGGATTATCCAAGAAAGACCTTTCACTTTATTCTGAACCCTAATGGACCTTCCGTAGACGTTTATTATTCACTTTGGACTTTTATGTTATGGTTTTGTTCACATTCAATTTTTCATGGCCTATTTTACCCTTCCAGGTTCACACGCTATTCACTTGCTCACTTAACGCCACACTTTTGTTTTTTATAATAATGTATTGACTATATGAGAACACAAACCTTCTAAACAAAAGGGCCAGTTTACTGTCCTTCAGACTTTGGGGAGCCGGACTGTGAGCAACAAGAGTAGAAAATGCCCCCAGCATCAGTGGGAGTAGACAATGTCTCAATCAGTAGGATGTATTGGTATCAGTGGGAAGAATAGTGTCCCATCATTGGTATCAGTGGGAGGAATAGTGCCCCATCATTGGTATCAGTGGAAGGAATAGTGCCCCATCATTGGTATCAGTGGGAGGAATAGTGTTCCATCATTGGTATCAGTGGGAGGAATAGTGCCCCATCATTGGTACCAGTGGGAGGAAAAGTGTCCCATCATTGATATCAGTGGGAGGAATAGTGACCCATCATTGATGTCAGTGGGAGGAATATCACCCCACTCATTGGTATCAGTGAGCTGAATAGTGCCCCATCATTGGTATCAGTGGGAGGAATAGTGCCCCATCATTGGTATCAGTGGGAGGAATAGTGACCCATCATTGGTATCAGTGGGAGGAATAGTGCCCCATCATTGGTATCAGTGGGAGGAATAGTGCCCCATCATTGGTATCAGTGGGAGGAATAGTAACCCATCATTGGTATCAGTCGGAGGAATAGTGTCCCATCATTGGTATCAGTGGGAGGAATAGTGCTCCATCATTGGTATCAGTGGGAGGAATAGTGTCCCATCATTGGTATCAGTGGGAGAAGTAGTGCCCCATCATTGGTATCAGTGAGAGGAATAGTGCCCCATCATTGGTATCAGTGGAAGGAACAGTGAGCCAGTGTTGGATGTCACTAGAGGGAAAGGTGGCACATATCAGAGGAAGAAATAGTGCCCCAGGGGCTGGATAAAGGCAAGCGAAGGACTGTATCCGACCCATGGGCCAAACCTCTGTTTTTGGAGACCTCCAGTGCGCCTGTGCTCCCAACACCTCAGTGCTTCCAGCAACTATATTTTGTGTATCAGACTTTTCCTCCTCTGTGGCTGCCTGATCTGGTGAGTTAAGCAGACCACAACTTGGGAGCCATCAGCAGGAAAATCCATCGTTCCTTGAGGGGTGGTTTGGTGAATACCAGGTGACTACTTAGTCCCCTCCACCTCGACCCTTTTCGGGGTCCTCCCCTCCACTGAATTTGCAGGCACCCTAAATCCCAAACTGCCTGTCTTTTCAGTATCTGGTGTCTCCCCTCGTCACTCAAAGTCACCGCAGCATCCGGTGTCTGTTGTCACCATGATGGCTAAGTCTCCATGGGTAATCGCGTCTCATCTGGTCACCAATCTGTCATCTGCCATTCCATGGTCCAAGCTCCTCCGTGTCCCTCAGTGACCCCCCACATTCACGCATCTAAACTTGGCCAGTACAGCTCACCCCTCCCCAGTCTGGTTTGTTCCTTGCAGATACAGACTCCCATCAGACGTTCTCTGCCTTAGAATGCCCTCATACTCAAACTTGCTTGAAATTGATTTAAAGGATCACTTAGCATTATTGATTATTGGTTAAACGTGACAGGCAATGATAATTCCATTTATTCAGGATTGCCTTCCCTTTTCAGTGGGTCAATAAAAAGATTAAATATCCTTTTACAAAGCAACGTTCTCTTGGAGATGAGATGAAAGATTTACGCTTTGAAGTCTTCTTTCATTAGAGGAGCCTCGGCCAGAATTGATTCTTTTATCTTACAAAGTGAGCTGGTTTTCTGCCCCTCTTAAAGGAACTCTGCTTGGTTGAAAATGGTCTACCAGTTCTTTGGATTTCTATTGGTCTTGGATGGTTGCTTGCCAAAGAGCCCTTATAACCACTTCGAGACCCCTAACGCACATTTACGTAACAGGGTTTGAAGTGGTTGAAGCTATCAGCCATAACCCCAGTATTTTTATTTTTTTATCAACCGTCGATCTTCTTTCTGATAAAAGTGATCCGAGCATCTTATTAGCTTCTGGATCGCTTTTAGAAGCAGCGGGAGAGGTTGCCCCCCTCTTCTTCCGCACGCCAGTGTTTTTTGGGCTTGCCGTTCTCACCGGCGAGCCTGGAAAACCATCCAGCGGTTCACGCAGCTTGCCACAGAGGTCGTTTCTCCTCACCTCTATGATCTAGGAGGCTTAGAGGGACATCATGACGTCACTTCCAGCCTAGGGCAAATATAAACCATTTTTTTTTCTTGAAAGCATCAACCAGCAACAATGGACCCCCTTCTGCAACAGTAGCTCTTCTGAAGCATCAATAGCACCCCCCCCAGCAAAAATGACCTCCTCAGGAACAATAGACCTCTCACCAGCAATAATAGACCCCACCACCAGCGACAATAGATCCTCCATGAGCAACAATAGATCCCTCCTCTTGCAACAATAGCCCCCCAGAAACTCTACAACCCCCCAGCAACAATAGACCCCCCTTTTGCAACAATATCCCCCCAGCAACAATAACCCCCTTCTGCAGCAGTAGCTCCTCTGCAGCATCCATAGCCCCCCTCCCCAACAACAATCATTACCCCCAGCAAAAATACCCCCCCCAGAAACACTACGACCCCTCCAGCAACAATAAACCCCCCTTGCAACAATAGCCCCCCCAGCAACAATAACCCCCTTCTGCAGCAGTAGCTCCTCTGCAGCAACAATAGCCCCCCTCCCCAACAACAATAAATACCCCCAGAAAAAATACCCCCCCCTAGAAACACTACAACCCCCCCAGCAACAATAGACCCCCATCTTGCAACAATAGCCCCCCCAGTAAAAATAACCCCCTTCTGCAGCAGTAGCTACTCTGCAGCATCAATAGCCCCCCTCCCCAGCAACACTAAATACCCCCCCAGCAAAACTAGCCCCCTCCGGAACAATAGAACTCTCACCAGCAATAATAGACCCCACCACCAGCAACAATAGACCCCCCACTAGCAACAATACACCCCTCTCTTGCAACAGTAGCTCCTCCCAGAAACAATACAACCCCCTGCCCAGCAACAATAGGCTCACCAGCAACAACCAACAGACACCCCAAAGAAACAGTAGACCTCATACCAGCAACAATAGATTCCCTAACCAGCAAAAATAGATCTCCCACCAGCAGAAAAAGACCCCTCACTTGCAACAATAGACCTCCCAACAGTAAAAATAGATTCCCCACCAACAACAATAGATCTTCTAACAGCAACACAAAACTCCCCACCAGCAACAACACAGACCCCTTGCAACCGTAGACCCCCCCCACAGCAACAAAAAATCCTCAATGAGCAACAAAAGCCCCCCCTCCAGCGGCAACAATAGATCCCCCTCTTGCAACAAAAAGCCCCTTAACAACCCTACAACCCCCATCCCAGCAACAATAGGCCCACCAGCTACAACAGATACCCCAAAGAAACAATAGCCCCCCACCAGCAACAATCGATTCCCTAACCAGCAAAAATAGATCACCCACTAGCAGCAAAAGACCACTCACTAGCAGCAATAACTCTCCCAAGAGTAAAAATAGATTCCCCACCACCAACAATAGCTCTCCCAACAGCAGCAAAAGACTCCCCACCAGCAATAGTAAAGACCCTGTGCAACAGTAGATCTTCCACAGCAACGATAGATCCCCCATGAGCAACACAAGCCCCCCCAACCAGCAACAATAGACCCCCCTCTTGCAACAATAGGCCCCCCCCAGCAACACTACAACCCCTTATCCCAGCAACAATAGGCCCACCAGCAACAACAAACACCCCAAAGAATCAATAGACCCCCATCCAGCAACAAAATCGACTTTCTGGCAGGTGAATTTAATAAAAATTTATAGTTAAAAAAAAAAAAAAACAAAGAAAAAAAAACCTAACAGCAGATCTGACCCCTGTACCCCTCCATCCAAAACTTAAAAAAAAAAATGACCTAGACATGCACTTTAACAAAGATTGCCTCTACATCAAAAGGATTCGACGTTCACAAAGCTGGCGGTGATGTCGGAGAATATAATGCTCTCTGCTCCTTTATTTCGGGATAATTACTTTGGAATGAGTCGCGTTAGGAAGTCTTTTTTTTTTTTTTTTTTTGTGAAGTTATTAACGGGCACAGCGGTAAACAAACAATACGGCGACTTTCTTTGAATTTTTCATTTCCATGTGTTTTCCTATGAACCTATTACTGTGCGCTGCTGGAGGAATATGAGCTGCAAAGTCTCGCCGGTATATTTTACATTGATGGAGATACCAGGGTATGCGCTGGTTTTCCGAGGCCGGGTTAAAATAGCTGTGGCTGCTGAGGGGTGATGCTAGAGTGAGCGGCAAGCTGGCCATACACTAGTCGATTTTTGAAAGAACGCTCGTACAAAAATTCATATGAATTCTCAGTACAAGCGATGGCTTGACAAACACCGTTCAAAATTTTGTTTGCTTTTTACATTTGATTTTGGAAGGAAAGGACTTTCCCCCGAAGGAAAAACTACATTCGCTGTTAGAAAAATGTGCACTCAAGAAAAGTTTGCCTTTCCCGCTCTTTTAAATTTTCTTATTGAAACCAATGTATATTCTAATGTCCCGTTCACATCTGGTGATTTGGGGTCGTGGGCAGAATCTTTCATCTGTGGATCATCTGGGAAGGGAAGGGCATCTTCTGTTGGCCATCTGGGAGTGTTGATCTCCTGGGGAACAGAGAAGCTCAATTCTCCCAGAAGTGTCAGCTCCTGAAGAGGGGAGGTAAATATTCACTTTCTTCTGTGGACCATCTGGAAAGGGAAGGGCATCTTCTGTGGACCATCTGGGAAGGGCATCTTCTGTTGACTGTCTGGGAAGGGAAGGGCATCTTCTGTGGACCATCTGGGAAGAGAAGGGCCTCTTCTGTGAACCATCTGGGAAGGGAAGGACATCTTCTGTTGACCATCTGGGAAGTGAAGGGCATCTTCTGTGGACCGTCTGGGAAGAGAAGGTCATCTTCTGTTGCCATCTGGAAGTGTTGATCTCCTAGGAAACAGAGGAGCTCAACACTCCCAGAAGTGTCATCTCTCGAAGAGGGGAGGTAAATAATCACTTTGTTCTGTGAACCATCTGTGAAGGGAAGAGGATCTTCTGTGGACCATCTGAGAAGGGAAGGGCATATTCCGTGGATCATCTGGAAAGGGAAGGGCATCTTCTGTTGGCCATCTGGAAGTGTTGATCCCCTGGGGAACAGAGGAGCTCAACACTCCTAGAAGTGTCAGCTCTTAAAGAGAGGAGGTAAATATTCACTTTCTTCTGTGGACAATCTGGGAAGGGAAGGGGATCTTCTTTGAACCATCTGAGAAGGGAAGAGGATCTTCTGTGGACCATCTGAGAAGGGAAGAGCATGTTCTGTGGACCATCTGGAAAGGGAAGGGCATCTTCTGTTGGCCATCTGGGACGGTTGATCTTCTGGGGAACAGAGGAGCTCAACACTCCCAGAAGTGTCAGTTCCTGAAGAGGGGAGGTAAATATTCACTTTCTTCTACGGACCATCTGGGATGGGAAGGGAATCTTCTGTGGACCATCTGGGATGGGAAGGGCATGTTCTGTGGACCAGCTGGAAAGGTATAGGGTATCTTATGTGGACCATCTGGGAGTGTTGATCTCCTGCGGAACACAGCAGATCAACACTTTCTTCTGTGGACCATCTGGAAATGGAAGGGTAACTTCTGTGGACCATCTGTGATGGGAATGGCATCTTATGTGGACCAGCTGTAAATGGATAGGGCATCTTCTGTGGACCGTCTGGGAGTGTTGATCCTCTTGGGAACACAAGAGATCAACACTCGCAGAAGTGTCAGCTCCTGAAGAGGGGAGGTAAATATTTACTTTCTTCTATGGACCATCTGGGATGGGAAGGGAATCTTCTGTGGACCATCTAGGATGGGAAGGGCATCTTCTGTGGACCAGCTGGAAACGGATAGGGCATCTTTTGTGGACCATCTGGGAGTGTTGATCTCCTTGGGAACACAAGAGATCAACACTCCCAGAAGTGTCAGCTCCTGAAGAGGGGAGGTAAATATTCACTTTCTTAAATGGACCATCTGGGAAGGGCATCTTCTGTGAACCATCTGGGGTGGGAAGGGCATCTTCTGTGGACCATCTGGGAGTGTTGATCTCTGGGGAACACAGAGGATCAACACTCTCAGGAGTGTCAGCTCCTTAAGAAAGTGAAGTAAATATTCACTTTCTTCTATAGACCATCTGGGAAGGGCATCTTCTATGGACCAACTGAGAAGGGAAGGGCATCTTCTGTGGACCATCTGGGATGGGAAGGGCATCTTCTGTGGACCATCTGGGATGGGAAGGGCATCTTCTGTGGACCATCTGGGAAGGGTAGGGCTTCTTCTGTTGGTCATCTGGGAGTGTTGAACTCCTGGGGGACACAGGTCTTTCTCTGGATCAGGGCAGGGTGCCTGCTGCAAGCACCGCCCTTATGCAGAGGAAGACTTCTTCGGGAGATAAAGTATTCACTTTCTCCTTCTTAAGGGCACTATTTTATTCAGGGCTCTGACAAAGTCGCTATGAAGTTTATGTCCAGCCAAAACTTTCTTGATTGTTTTGGATAGAGCAGAGAAGAGTTAAAACATCTATCCCATTTTTATTGCTGCAATAGACATAATTTTAAATTGTTTTTTTTTTTTGGACTGAGTACACTGTTAATAAAACATGACTTCTTTATATTGCTCTTAGTCTAAAAGCAATTCAACTTATAAATGTCTCAAATCTACATTATAGAGAATACAACCTCCTGAGCCATCCCAAGCAGTGCTGGGACAAGGTCATCCAACATCCAGGGCAAAGATACCAAACTGCCCCCCCCCCTCCTTCCCTTAGGGTTAGAGTCAGGGAGCCCCCATCCCTGCAATAAACCATTGCACCCAGGGCAGCCGTCCCTTCTGCCCACCCCTTGTCCTGGCCCTGATCTCAAGGAAAATAAAATCCATACTATTATAGTTCAATGTATGCTGTTGTGTGGCTCACATCACTCATCCCAGGAGGCCAATGGCAGGATCTTGTGCATGCAAAGAAATGGCACTGATGCCCGCCAGTTTCCTGGCCGGTGGGTCTGTGGTGTGTTTGCAATACTGGAGAGCTTGTGCTTTTGAAAAAACAACCTTACTGGCTGGATCACCAAATGAAAATAGAAGAAAGAAAGCCTAAAACGGGAAAACTAATGCGGCCCCCGCATTTAAGTATTGGTTAGCTTCAATATAATCAATGTTTGCCTTTGGGCTTAATAGCACTTAGAAATTTTATTTTTTGGTAGTAAGGGTGGAGTTTCCCCATAATCTATTTTTAGGTGTGTTATCAATACGGATTTCATTTTTTTATTTTCCTCTGCAGATGAATTTAAATCTTTCATGAGGCGCCTACCCAGCAGCCACTTCCTGAGCATCGGAGCCATCCACCAGCACTGGGGGAATGATTGGGAACTGCAAAGTCGTTACAAACTGCTACAGAATTCTCTAGACGTCCAACGCCAAAAGATGCAGCACACGGCGCGGAAGCTGTTCAGCCTGAGCCTGCGCTGCAAACACAATCCCAACCACCAGTTACCCAGAGAAAGGTGAGCCGGCTTCCTGTTTATTCAAAGAAAAAAAATGTACTTTCATTTAAAATTGTTCCTTTGCCAGGCTCCACCCCTCCCCCCCCCCCCCCTTTTCCCATCATCAACCTGCTAATGAAATCCTTACATTTTCATTACATACTTTTATTTTAGATCCAAAGACATCATCGCTGGGTCTCTGTGCTTCTCTATGCAATTCAGGAAGATCATAGCTGGTGGGAGGGGTCAGCAGGGAGCTGTACATACCTTTTTTTGATACCATCACAGCACCCTTCCTCAGTATTCCATTCAAGAGTCCTTAGTCCTGATACACAGAATGGGTTGGGTCTTGGGAGCAGAGGTGTTGCTAGGGGGGGTGCGAGGGGTGCGGTCCGCACCCGGGTGACACCCGAAAGAGGGGTGACACCCATGGGTAGTGGCACCACTAACACTGCCCGCTGCCCTACACTAATCTGCTCCTCTCAGATCTCTCATGTCCCTCAGTGGAGCAGACTGAAGCCGCCTCCTCCTCCTCCTCCCATATCCACACAAGAGGAGGAGACAGAGGGACACCGCTGTGTGTATACGTCCAAACTGACTGTTCTGAGGTCTGTACACTATACTATGTGTAGTCTAGATAGATGAACATGGGGGGGCACTAAGGGAGGGCAGAGGGGGTGTCTATACTGATGGGGGGTCTGCACTGAGGGGGAGGGGGTGTCTATACTGATGGGGGGTCTGCACTGAGGGGGAGGGGGTGTCTATACTGATGGGGGGGTCTGCATTGAGGGGGGTGTTTATACTGAGGGGGTCTGCATTGAGGGGGATGTTTATACTGATGGGTAGGTCTGCATTAAGGGTGGGTGTTTATACTAATTGGGGGGTCTGAACTAAGGGGATCTATACTGACGGGGTAGTCTGCACTGAGGGGGGGGGGTGTCTATACTAATGGAGGAGGTCTGAACTGAGATGGGGGGTGTATACTGATGGGGGGAGGTCTGCACTAAGATGGGGGTTATATATACTGATGGGAGGAGGTCTGCACTAAGGATAAGGGGGTCTATACTGATGGGAGGTCTGCACTGAGATGGGGGTGTATATACTGGTGGGGGAGGTCTGCACCAAGGAGGTCTATACTGATGGGAGGTCTGCACTGAGATGGGGGTGTATATACTGGTGGGGGAGGTCTGCACCAAGGGGGTCTATACTGATGGGAGGTCTGCACTGAGATGGGGGTGTATATACTGATGGGGGGAGGTCTGCACTAAGGGGGTCTATACTGATGGGAGGTCTGCACTGAGGGGGGTGTCTATATGGTGGGGGAGTCTGCACTGAGGGGGTGTCTATACTGATGGGGGGTCTGTACTTAGTGAGGGGGATCTGTACTGAGGGGTGGGTCTATACTTATGGAGGGGGGTCTGTACTGAGGAGGGGTCTATACTCATGTGGGGGGGTCTGTACTTAGTGGGGGGTCTGTACTGAGGGAGGGGGATCTATACTGCGGGAGGAAGATCTGTGCTTAGTGGGGGGGGTCTATACTGAGAGAGGGGGGTCTGTACTGAGGGGGGACTATAGTTGGTGGAGGGGGGTGACACCAATTTTTTCCGCACCGGGTGACACCAACCCTAGTGACGCCACTGCTTGGGAGGAGTTATGCAAATATCAACGTGTTTTGATGGGTGAATTGGGTGCGCTGTGTACTGCCCACAAGTGTAAATGCAGGCTGTCCGACAAAGGTTTAAGGAGATGACACTATTGACAAGAGTTACCAATGACAGGACATTGCTCTTCACAATGGTGTCTTCTCTGTAGCCTTCTGTGGTTGTTGGACATCCTGCACCCCTCCTTCATCAACAACTCAATGACGACATGTTGCTTCCTCTTGGAATCCATTATTTATTTACTGGCCATGGAAAAGAAAGAACCAAGGTGCTGTCATTGAGCTGTTGATGAAAGTGTGGTGCAGGCTGTTTGACATCCACAGAAGGTTTACGGAGGTGACACCATTGAGAAAAGTTCCCAACAACAAGACCTTGCTCTTCTCAATGGCGTCATCTCCATAAACATTCCATAGCCATCTGTGGATGTCGGTCAGCTTGCACCCCTCCTTCGTCAACATCTCAATGACGGCGCGTTGCTTCTCCTTTTTCATTTCAGGTAAAAAATGGATCCCAAGCAGGAGCAACATACCGTCATTGAGTTGTTGAGGAAAGAGGGTTCAAGCTGTCCAACAATCACAGAAGGCTACAGAATGTTTATGGAGATTACACCATTAAGAAGAGCAATGTATTGTCATTGGTGACTCTGGTTAATGGTGTAATCTCCATCAACATTCTGTAGCCTTCTATGGATGTCAGACAGCCCACACCCCTCCTTCATCAACAACTCAATGACGGCATGTTGTTTCTGCTTGGAATCCATTATTTACCTACCATGAAAAAGAAGAAGCAACGTGCCGTCATTGAGGTGTTGATGGAGGAGGGGTGCAGGCTGTTTGACATCCACAGAAGGTTTACGGAGGTGACACCATTGACAAAAGTCCCCAATGACAAGACATTGCTCTTCTCAATGATGTCATCTCCATAAACATTCCATCTGTGGATGTCGGTCAGCCTGCACCCCTCCTTCGTCAACAACTCAATGACAGCACGCTGCTTCTGCTTGGAATCCATTATTTACCTGCAATGAGAAAGAAGAGATACTATTGAGCAGCTATTCTCAACCAGGGTTCCTCCAAAGGTTGCTAGGGGGTTCCTTGACGTGTGGCTGATTGACCTCCCATCTAAAGATGCCTGCAGAGTTTTGGGTCCAAACCCACGTGGCAGAGCCAGTGGCACGACACCAAAGATCTTTTTTTAGCTGTCTGCAAGGGTGGCATTCTGACCACCAATGAAAAGGGAGCATTCCTCATTGGAAGGTGCATTATTTCTATTGACCCCCTAATAAATTAGATTTAGCAGGGGTTCCCCAACACCTGAAATATATTTCAAGGGTTCCTCTTGGGTTGAAAAATGGTTGAGAAAGGCTGCTATAGAGGAAGAGTTACTCTACCAACATGTGAAATCTTATGTAAGTTAATAAACAAAAGTTATGCCCACTTTCCCGTTACTTTTGCTACGGCGCTTGTAATAACTTTTGATTCGAATACAACAAGCCCTCTGGTGAGCTCCTAGAACATTCCATACTACAACCAATATCCTTGTTTTTTTGTGAAACAAATTTTTTTTCCAAACTTTTTTTTATTAGAAAATTTTTACGTGTAACAATTATAACAAGTACGGAATAAAGCGTATACAGAGGAAGGAAACGCTCCCTTGGGAGATATAACAGTCAAGCAAACAATATCATAAAGCAGAATAAAAAAAAAAAAAACGTCATTCTTCATTTGTTGTATAGGTTGGTAAATATAGCAGATTAAATGGGAGATTGTACCTGAGATAATCAAATGATATATTCTAAGGAGAGGGAATAGAAAAGAGAAGGGCACTAGGAAGATAAAATAGAAAGAAGTCATTTAAAATAGAATCGTAAAGAGAAGGAACATGGAAAGGACAAAAGAAAAAACAAAAAAAACCCAAAAAAAACGAATGAAAAGGAACATAGAAAGGACAAGAGAAGAAAAAAAAAACAAAATAAAAAGGAATATAGAAGGGATGAGAAAAAAACAAAATGAAAAGGAACACTGAAAGGGTAAGGTAAAACAAAACAAACAAAAAGACAAAATGAAAATGGAACATAGAAGGGACGTGAAAAACAAAAACAAAAAAAAACCCCGAAATGACAGGGAGGATAGAAAGTACGAGAAAAAATAAATAGAATGAAAAGGAACATAAAAAGGACGAAAACAATAAAATAAATAAAAAGCAACATAAAAAGGACAAGAAAAACAAACAAGCAAAAAGACCAAATGATCAGATTTTACATTTTTTTACACACTATGATTACATGAAATTCACTGCTATACGCAAACATTTTTACTGAATGAAAGTGTGTATTGTTGTGATTAGCTATGATTGGACACAGCTAATCACATGGTACAGATGCGCTGTGATTGGCCCCATCTGTATCATATGATCACTGTGACCAATCACAGCTGGCAACACAATTGTACACAATGAATGACATGAAAGGAAGCCATTCATTGTATACAACTGTCATGTGATCTGCTGTAATTGGCCCCATCTGTACCATGTGATGACTGTGACCAATCACACCTGTCAACACAATTGTGCAAAATGACACAAAGGAAGCCATTCATTGTTTACAACTGTCACGGGATCTGCTGTGATTGGCCACAGCTAATTTCGAGGTACAGATGCGCTGTGATTGGCCCTGTCTGTACCATGTGATCACTGTGACCAATCACAACTAGCAACACAATTGTACACAATGCATGACATGAAAGGAAGCCATTCATTGTATACAACATTCATGTGATCTGCAGTGATTGGTCACAGCTAATCACGAGGTACAGATGCATTGTGATTGGCCCTGTCTGTACCATGTGATCACTGTGACCAAGCACAGCTGGCAACACAATTGTGCAAAATGAATGACATGAAAGGAAGCCATTCATTCTTTACAACTGTTGTGTGATCTGTTGTGATTGGCCACAGCTAATCACATGGTACAGATGTGCTGCGATTAGTCCTGTCTGTACCATGTGATCACTGTGACCAATCACACCTGGCAACACAATTGTGCAAAATGAATGACACGAAAGGATGCCATTCGTTATTTACAAGCATAGCCAGTTGGAGCCTCGTAAGGCGCGTTCTGGGGAGAACGTCATATGAAGTCCACTCAGAACAATAGGGTTTCCTCCCAGGCCAATGTATAATGACTGGAAGCAGTTAATAATCCTGGGACCATCCATTTAATAATCCCTCCGGGAACCCATCCCTGGCATTCTGTACATTATATGTCATACATAAACACTCACACGCAAACAACCAACAGTCTGTGGACACATGACCATGGCTGACATATCTACTTTGGAGAAAATGGCAAAAATACTTTAGCACCTGGAAAAAAAAAGGATCTTTTTTCCCCAAAGGCTTCAGTTCACTATGATAAGATTTAGCATGGAGGAATGAACATTCTGACATGCAGAGCCAGAAAAAAAAACACACATTTAAAATCTGACATAATTACACATAATGAACTGTATTCTTAAGTACAAAACAAAGTGTTCCAAAAAATCTACCTGGCACTGATTCGCACACATATACAGGAGCTGTACAGCGGAATATTTTGTATCTTATTAAATCTAGGAGGAAAAAGTACTGAAATAATAACCGGGGACACATTTAAGTGCGTTCACCTAATGTGGTCCTCATTGTCACCTATGCCGGCCTTCTTCGTGCCAGTTTTAAAGTCACCTTCTGTCACTCAGCCAGCCTGAACCCTTCTATTAGCATTTTCTGACCGCTGCAATCAACATCGTCATTATCAGAAGCAGTGTGACCACATTACCATCATTCAGAATCTTTCTAAATGTTGATGGCTTGTTCCCCAGGGCAGCATGTATAAGTAGCACATTACTAAAACCAATGTTAACCTGCTGACCATAAGTACAGGGAGTCCCGGAGTAAAAGAAGAGAAAAGAATGGGCGGAGGGACGGCATGACATAGGTGGACAGTAGGACAGGAAGGGGTAGTTTAGGAATTGTTGCCCCCTTTAAGGAAAGGGGGGGGGGTGGTTAAGGGCTGTGGGAAGAAGTTTTGTGGGAAGGAGGAAGTAGTTGGAGTCAGTCATGAGAGAAGAGAAGCTTCACACCCACCCTCCCGATGTCTGGTCAGTATTACACTGAGGCTGTCATGACAGCCTGGCAGTGGTGGGTCTTTGGAGTAAGAGAAGAAGGCTGGACTATATTATGGTTGGGATCCATCTGGGGTTCTCGGGTACCTTCTGGTTAAGATGGGTTTAACCAGGAAGGGGTAAAAATGTAGGTCACTGCAGATGTAGAGTATCGTCTCCGAGTCGGTGTCTTGCGACTGGAGGCCTAAGTTTTAAAGAAGTTTGTTGCAGTGACCAAGTTGTGTGTCGTTGCCCTCAAAGACCACCAAGGTATGAGAAGTTTGGTTGATGGTTATTTTAAATGTTATTAATTTAAGTTACGTTATTTGTTAAATAAAAGGCGGTAAGGACAATTTTACTCTAAAGCCTTGTCACGTAATTCTTTGGGTAATTGGGGGTTTGGAGGTTATGGTCTAATAGGTTGGGGAAAACTGGAGGTTATCTGTTGTTCACATGTCATGCACCTAACCTACAGGCACAGCCCCCTTGAAGAGGGCCAACTGCAGGTCATACAATATGCACATGTCAATGCATTCTGAAACATCTCAAAATAATGCCATCAAGATAAGCCCAAAGTCCGTCCACAGCAGCCTTAAGAGTCTAAATATATTTATCCAATGCTAAGAGTCCAAGCCTATTCTTCTTCAAAGCAGATCCTCTTTTTCGATTGCTCCCCTCTTAAAAAAACAAATAAATACTGTCGTCGAGAAATAGGTCATCAATTGGAATATTTTTAGGAACAGCGAATGCCAATTGTCATAAACAGCCTTTATTGACCCTTTTTACCCAGAGACACCCTTAAAATGTCAAGTCTTGGAGAACCTTACTGGAATGAATTCATCAGAAAGCAATGGGAAAAATGCACCGTAGAAAGAATATAACCCTTACGGTAGTGGTCAGAATGACACTAGCTGAAAAGATCACTAATGCTGTTGGCGTTGTCAAGTAGTGTTGGTCCTTGAACTATGCAGACACCATCAAATGGGAGATCAAGTAGCCAGAGCTCAAGGAACCCCTGGAAACTTCTGGAGGAACCCTTGATGTAATTTTTAGGTCTTGGGAAACCCCTACTGAAACCAAGTCACTGGGATTTAGTAGGAAAAACACTCCTTTTATTGGTGGCCAGTTAAACAATTGTCTTCCTTACAGTGGTGGTCACAAGGCCACCCTCAAGAAACCGCTAGTAGTTTTGGAAGAAAATAGTTTTTAGGTCTTTGGGAACCACTACTGAAACCAAGTAAATGGGGTTTAGTGGGAACGCACCCCTTACATTGGTGGCAAGTATAAAATTGTCTCCCTTACAGTGGTGGTCAGAAGGCCACCCTCAAGGAACCCGTAGTAACTTTTGGAGAAATCCTTGAAATAATTTTTAGGTGTTGGGGAATCCCTACTACAACCAAGTCACTGGGGTTTAGTGGAGAAAACATTCCTTACATTGGTGGCCAGCGTAGTCACTTTTGGAAGAACTCATGAAATAATTTTTAGGTCTTGGGGAACCACTACTGAAACCAAGTCAATAGGGTTTTTTTTTTTTTTTAAGTCAATGGGGTTTAGTGGGAAAACACCCCTTACATTGGTGGCCAGTAGAAAAAGGAACCCATAGTAACTATTGAAGGAACCCTTTAAATAATTTTTAGGTCTTAGGGGACCCCTACTGAAACCACATCACTGGGGTTTAGTGGGAAAAACACCCCTTACCTTGGTAGACAGTGGAAAAATCGCCCCCCCCCCCCTTACAGTGGTGTTCAGAAGGCCACTCTTCTGGAAAGCTAAAAAGATCATTGCAGCTGGCTTTGCCAAGTGGTGTTGAGCTCAAAACTTTGAAGGCACCATCAAATGGGAGGTCAATCAACCACAGCTCAAGGAACCCCTAGAAATGTCTGGAGGAACCCCTGAAATTATTTTTTAGGTCTTGGGGAGCCCTTAATGAAACCAAGTCACTGGGGTTTAGTGGGAAAACCCTTTTATTGGTAGCCAGTGGGATAATTCCCCTTTACAGTGGTGGTCAGAAAGCCACCCTCAAGGAACCCTTAGTAACTTCTGGAGAAAAACTTGAAATAATTTTTTAGGCCTTGGGGAACCCCTCATGGAAAGTTCTCCGTGGCACATTTGAGTTATATACTTATTTCTATACTACACAACACTCTCCTGTGTTACTAAACTAAGATTTTAAAAGGAAAGGAAGAGAGGAAATAAGGTAAATTCAGGAAAAGATGGAGGGCTTGAGGGTTAAGGCCAGGGTCATTAGGGTGTTCGAGGGAAGAAGAAGAATGGATGAGGGTTTCATTCAGATGCCACAGAGAAGAAAAAAGTAGATAAAGGCAGAGTCAAGGAACGGAATGAATCAGAGCTTCCTGTGAGCCAGCCAGCAGGTCTACAAGGAGCAGGTCTTTTCTGGGTTGCTATGGTCAGTTGCTACCAGGGTCTCCATATTCATGGTCTCTGAAAATCTTGGCCCAATCTACAATATGTGGATGAGAGGTTGATTGCCAATGATGAGAATTGGCAACTTGAGCAGCTAAGAAGCAGTGTCTCAGAGTGCCTTTCATAATGCAAGCACACATAATTATTGCCTATGTGAGAATTGTGGAAGTAGAAACAGGTATCTGTCACAAAGAGGTACCCACTCCCAGGAAAAAGAAATAAAAAACCCCCAATATTTTAGGGGCTGAGGGAAGAAGGGGATGAGCGGTGCTTTCATTTTTAAGTGAAGGTCCACTTAAAGTGACCATCCTAAATAAAATGTTTTGGTTTGCATTTAGGTCACCACTATGCTATACAGTAGGGGTCTCCAAACTTTCTAAGCAAAGGGCCAGTTTACTGTCCTTCAGATTTTAGGGGGGCTGGATTGTGGATGGTGGGAGTAGAAAATGCCTCAGACTTGGTGGTCAGCGGGGGTACATAACACCTGTCGACAGTAGGAGGAGGAATAGTGCCTCATCATTGGTATCAGTAGCGGGAATGGTGCCCCATAACTGGTATCAGTGGAAGGAATAATGCCCCTTCTTTAGTATCAGTGGGAGGAATAGTGCCCCATCATTGGTATTAATCTGAGAAATAGTGTCCCATCATTAGTATCAGTGAGAGGAATAGTGCCCCATCATTGGTATCTGTGGGAGGAATAGTGTCCCATCATTGGTATCAGTGGGAGGAATAGTGCCCCATAATTGGTATTAGTGGGAGGAATAGTGCCCCATAATTGGTATTAGTGGGAAATATATTCCCCATTATTGGTGTCACTTGGAGGAATAGTGCCCCATCTATTATGTCAGTGGGAGGAATAGTGCCCCCGGCATTGGTATCAGTGGTAGGAATAGTGCCCCCCATCATTGGTATTCATTTGAGAAATAGTGTCCCTTCATTGGTATCAGTGGGAGGAATAGTGCCCCATGTATGATGTCAGTGATAGGAATAGTGCCCCCAACACTGGTATAAGTGGGAAGAATAGTACTCCATCATTGGTGTCAGATGGAGGAATAGTGCCCCATCATTGGTATCAGTGGGAGGAATAGTGCCCCATCATTGGTATCAGTGGGAGGAATAGTGCCCCATCATTGGTATCAGTGGAGGAATAGTGCCCTAAGGGCCGGATAAAGGTAAGCCAAGGGCCACATCTGGCTTCAGTTTGGGGACCACTGATATACAGTTTTTGCCATCACTTGATTATGAACTTTCTGTCGCATTAATGTGGTTCATAAAGCCAAGCCCTAAAATTTCTGTTCATCCACTTCACGCTATTTAAAGAATCATTTCTTATTGCTTGCTCTAAACTCCATACTGGTATGTTTGTTGAAAAGGTTATTTAAGCTCACCATTTCATTCTGAGGATTTGACGCATTCAAGCATAATATTTGCACACGTTAAATCTGTTGAAATTCTATGTTTAAACATTTCGAGAGGCTCAGTAATATACACTTAATTCTTTCATTTCAGAACAATTCAACAGTGGCTGGCTCGAGTACAATCACTCCTTTACTGCAACGAGAACGGATTCTGGGGCACGTTTCTGGAGAGCCAACGGAATTGCGTGTGCCACGGTGGCAGCATGCTTTGTCAACGGCCAATCCCATGCATAATAGGAGGCAACCAAAGCTGCGCAATGTGCAGCATGGCCAACATCTCGCTTTGCGGCTCCTGTAACAAAGGATACAAATTATACCGCGGCCGTTGCGAGGCGCAGAACGTGGATTCAGAACGCAGTGAGCAGTTCATGAGCCTGGAGACCGAATTGGACTTCCAGGATCAGGAGCTCCGCTATCTCTTGCAAAAAATGGACTCCCGTCTTCACGTGCACACCACGTTCATCAGCAACGAAATCCGGTTAGACACCTACTTTGATCCGCGTTGGAGGAAAAGAATGTCCCTCACCCTAAAAAGTAACAAAAATAGGGTTGAATTCATCCACATGGTGATCGGGATGTCCATGCGCATTTGCCAGGCTCGGAACACGACCTTGGATCCCAGCTTCTTTGTGTATGTCAACCCGTTTAGTGGGAGCCACTCTGAAGGATGGAGCATGCCATTTGGGGAACATGGTTACCCAAGATGGGAGAAGACACGGCTTCAAAACAGCCAGTGTTATAACTGGACTCTCCTACTAGGCAACCGCTGGAAAACATTTTTCGAAACTGTACATATTTACCTACGCAGCCGTACGCGTCTACCTTCTCTTCTGCGCAACGACACAGGCCAAGGTCCAGTTGACCTGTCAGATCCTACAAAACGACAGTTCTACGTGAAAATATCGGAAATCCAGTTGTACGGGTATAGCTTACGGTTCAACCCAGATCTCCTACGCAGTGCAGTCCAGCAAGTCAACCAGTCCTACTCCCAAGTAGGGCAGTTTTATTCCTCGTCATCAGTCATGTTGCTTATGTTGGACATCCGGGAGCGCATCAACCGCCTAGCTCCGCCGACGGCTCCGGGAAAGCCGCAGCTAGACCTCTTCTCCTGTATGCTGAAGCATCGATTGAAGTTGACCAATAGCGAAATCATACGAGTCAACCATGCCCTAGACTTGTACAACACTGAGATACTGAAGCAACCTGATCACATGACAGTCAAACTTTGTTAACCTTCCCATGCCTTCCTCGGAGTAAGATCATGGAAAAAATTCAGAGCTTGGAGCTCTGAGGGATTTAGGTGGACTTTAATTATTTTAGAAATCTACCTTATGACCTGATTATGATTATGCTGCAAAGTATAAAATGGAGTATATTTACATACTTCCTTTTATGTATTTTTTTATTATTTTGGGGGCGGGGTGGGAGGAGGTAAAGGGGTCAGTAATCGTAGACAAGAACCAGTCAGGGTATTTGGAATATAAAACCCTTCAAACATAAAACTTTTAGGTGCTATAAAAAGCAGGACATCCTTAAAATGTATTGACTGGGTCCCCCCCCACCCCCCGTAAAATGCCTACAGGTCAGTCCTATTATATTGCTTCTCATTTACATTAAGATATGCAGCTCCCTTGTTTATTGAGTGTTATGGTCTTTTAACTGAAAAGTCAACAGTTTTAAGTGTTATATGTACAGTTAAGTGTAAACTATGCCAGAAAAAATACATTACACATACGTTATTTGTCATCAAATAATAGCCTAAACTGCTGCTTCTCTCTTTATTTATTTTATTAGGATTAATTTTTTCATGGCTGGGCATATTTGAAGCCCAAATGAACTCTTCTGATCACAGTCTTTTAACGAGTGGAAGCAGTGGCCTCTCTGCAGTGGTCTGACACGCCCCCCTGTGAGTCATACACTATATTGTCAAAAGTATTGGGACGCCTGCCTTTACACGCACATGAACTTTAATGGCATCCCAGCCTTAGTCCGTAGGGGTCAATATTGAGTTGGCCCACCCTTTGCAGCTATAACAGCTTCAAGTCTTCTGGGAAGGCTGTCCACAAGGTTTAAGAGAGCGTCTATGGGAATGTTTGACCGTTCTTTCAGAAGCGCATTTGTGAGGTCAGGCACTGATGTTGAAAACGAAGACCTGGCTCGCAGTCTCCCCTCTAATTCATCCCAAAGGTGTTCTATTGGGTTGAGGTCAGGACTCTGTGGAGGCTAGTCAAGTTCCTTCATCCCAAACTTGCTCGTACATGTCTTTATGGACCTTGCTTTGTTCTCTGGTGCGCAGTCATGTTGGAGCAGGAAGGGGCCATCCTCAAACTGTTCCTACAAAGTTGGGAGCATGAAATTGTCCAAAATGTCTTGGTATGCTGACGTCTTAAGAGTTCCCTTCACTGGAACTAAGGGGCCAAGCCTAACCCCAAACTTGCTCATCCATGTCTTTATGGACCTTGCTTTGTGCACTGATCCAAATCATTTGGTGGAGGGGGAGATTATGGTGTGGGGTTGTTTTTCAGGGGTTGGACTTGACCCCTTAGTTCCACTGAAGGGAACTCTTAAGGTGTCAGCATACCAAGACATTTTGGACAATTTCATGCTCCCAACTTTGTGGAAACAGTTTGGGGACGGGCTCTTTCCTGTTCCAACATGACTGCGCACCAGTGTACAAAGCAAGGTCCATAAAGACATGAATAAGCAAGTTTTGGGTGGAGGAACTTAACTGGCCTACACAGAGTCCTGACCTCAACTTGATAGAAAATCCTTTGGGATGCATTAGAGTGGAGACTGCGAGCCAGGCCTTCTGTCCAACATCAGTGCCTGACCTCACAAATGCGCTTCTGGAAGAATGGTCAAACATTCCCATAGACACACTCCTAAACCTTGTGGACAGCCTTCCCAGAAGAGTTGAAACTTTTATAGCTGCAAAGGGCGGGGCCAACTCAATATTGAACCCTACGGACTAAGACTGGGATGCCATTAAAGTTTATGTGCGTGTAAAGGCAGGTGTCCCAATACTTTTGACAACATAATGTAGCTTAAGCTCTCCAGTCAGAAAACCATATGCCCCCTGCTGATCTGCTGATTGGAGATTCTAGCTCTGAATCACAGGGGTGTGCCTGACCACTGCAGAGAGACCACTGCTTTCAACACAGACAGGAAAATACATACTTACAATAAACATTTACTTTTCAAATAATTTGCACTTTATATATTAGTACATATTTATATTCATGAATTCCTAGATGCACTTTCTGCAACATGTCCTCTCTTCTAATTTCTAGTACTAAAAATCAAGGTCCTCTTAATACAGCAGGAACACTCCATAATAAATTGTCATATTAAGGTTAAAAAAAAATATTGGAAAAAAAGTAAATATATTGAACTTACCCCCACAACGCCTGGGAGAGGGTCATGTTCTGATCCTTCTATTGAGATCCCAGGAAATACTAGCACGAAGATGCTCTGGAGCCGGGGTCTCCAAACTATCTAAGCAAAGGGCCAGTGTACTGTCCTTCAGGCTTTAGGGAGGTCAGACTGTGGCCAGTGGGAGCAGAAAATGGCCCGTCATCAGTGCCCCATCATTGGTGTTAATGGGAAGAATAGTGCACCATTGGTGATATCAATGAGAAGAATAGTGCCCCATTGATGGTGTCAGTTGGGGGAATGGTTCTCCAACCTTGGTGGCAGTTAGTGGACTCATGGTTTATCCCCCTTGCTTTTTTTTACACAAGCCCACAGGCATTTCTGCATTCTCTTCCAATGTTCCATGGTCAACTGCCCTTACTCTCTTGCCTCCATCCATTGCTATGATCAACTTATACTTTCCCTCTTTATACCCCCTTGAACAAATATCCAAGGTCAGTTTCTGATCTTCTTCTTCTGACGGTGGGAGGAACAGTGCCCAAGGGCTGGAAAAAGGCATGCAAAGGGCCACATCCGGCCCCCCCCGGGCCGCAGTTTGAAGACCCCTGCTCTGGAGCATCATTTGTAAGATCTGGGATACTCAGCCTCCCCTGGGATCTCGCCGGAAGGGTGGTGACATCACACTTTGATGGTGACCTCAAGCTTTTCTTTAACGCATAATTAATTAGTGGAGAGGGGATCCTGATGTAGTAAGTCAGGGGTAGGCAACCTCGGCCCTCCAGCTGTGTTGAAACTAAAAGTCCCATCATGCCTCTAGCAGTCATGCCTGTGATTGTCAGGGTCTTGCAATGTCTCATGGGACTTGTAGTTTCAAAATAGCTGGAGGACCGAGGTTGCCTACCCCTGTAATAAGTGGACCTTGTTTTTTTGCTGCAAGGTCTACTTTAACGTGAAGTGAGATACAAAATAATGAAGAGATTTTTTTAACACATAATAAAACCTCTGTAAGCGATAACAAGATTTGGTGTCAGCACATCACTTTCTTGGTAACACATGGCCCCATTATCCCACGCAATATGTTGCATCTTTGTGACATGTTTCATGCCTTTCATTGGCCACGTTAGAAAAAAAAAAGCTAGCTGCTATTTGGTTGCCTTTGTGGATACCACTTTATTCCCTGCCCCAATGTTCTAAATCAAGCCCAGTAAAAAAAATAAAAAATTGTAATATTAAAATATTGATGTATTCTGAGCAAGTAGTTAAAGCCATTTTTTAACAAGACTTCATTCAACTCTGTAGATATAGGCATTATGGAGAAATTCCTCTTCAAAGATCACAACAAAAACTCTTTCAAGAGCTCAATAGCTCAAGAGTTCAAAAAATAGGACAAGAGGTCAATAGCTCTATTCCTATTACTATCTAATACACCAGAACCTTGGCCGACTGTGTGCCATATAATGTAAACGGACAAGTTAGGTTGTTCACATGTACGGCAACCCAAAAAGTGATCCTCATGGACAGGTGGCTGGAAGCCAATAGGTTGCCTCCTCATCACCTGTTTTAACCCTCAAAAGTATGACCCACCTCACCACAACCACATGCATTGCAACCAATTCGCACCACAGCCCCGATAACTTGAATAGGTTGCGTTCGAAAGGTGTACTGCCCTCCGAATGCAATATGGGGTCTTATTTTTTTGGCATGGATGCAAGAAAAAGTCCTTGTTTAGGTGGGCAGTTGAAGGGTCGTAAAGCAGGTGGGTGAGCAATGGTTTAACTGCCCCCAACTGCGCATCTAAACAAGGATAGGCAGCCACTCAGAGCTGTACACATGCTGTAGCCACGATTTCTTACTTCAAAATTGCTGCAAAAATTGAAACCCCCCCCTGCTGCGTTTGGCTGCCCATGTGAATGAGTCTTTAGAAACCAATTGAAACTGTCTGTGGAGTCTGTTTGGATCTTTGAGAATGAATTACTTCACAGTACAAGTAGCTACAGAGGTTAGGGAGAGCTTATTTTAAAGCGGGCCTTTTTTGGATCTTTGAGAATGAATTACTTCACAGTACAAAGACCCGCTTTTAAATAAGCTCTCTCTGACCTCTCTAATTCATTCTCAAAGATCCAAACAAAGACTCTCTTCAAAATAAGAGGGTGTTTGTTTGGATCTTTGGGAATGAATTACATCACAGTACAAGTAGCTACAGAGGTTAGAGAGCTTATTTTAAAGCAAGTATTTGTTTGGATCTTTGAGAATAAATTACTTCACAGTTTTACGTAGCCACAGAGGTCAAGAGGAGCTTATTTTTAAAGCGAGTCTTTGTTTGGATCTTTGAGAATGAATTAATTCACAGTACAAGCAGCTACAGAGGTCAGGGAGAGCTTATTTTAAAGCAAGTCTTTGTTTGGAACTTTGAGAATTAATTACTTCACAGTACAAGCAGCTACAGAGGTCAGGGAGAACTTATTTTAAAGAGAGTCTTTGTTTGGACCTTTGAAAATTAATTAGAGAGGTCAAGGGGAGCTTATTTAAAAGTGGGTCTTTGTACTGTGAAGTAATTCCAGACCCACTTTAAAATAAGCTCTCCCTGACCACTCTAGCTACTTGTACTGTGAAGTAATTCATTCTCAAAGATCCTAACAAGGACTCACTTTAAAATAAGTTCTCCCTGACCTCTGTAGCTGCTTGTGCTGTGAAGTAATTCATTCTCAAAGATCCAAACAGCTGCAGAGATCAGGGAGAGCTTATTTTAAAGCGAGTCTTTAGATCTTTGAGAATTAATTACTTCACAGTACAAAGACCCGCTTTTAAATAAGCTCCCCCTGACCTCTCTAATTCATTCTCCAAGATCCAAACAAAGACTCTCTTCAAAATAAGAGGGTCTTTGTTTGGATCTTTGAGGATGAATTACTTCACAGTACATGTAGCCACAGAGGTCAGAGAGCTTATTTTAAAGCAAGTCTTTGTTTGAATCTTTGAGAATGAATTACTTCACAGTACATGTAGCCACAGAGGTCAAGAGGAGCTTATTTTAAAGCGAGTCTTTGTTTGGATCTTTGAGAATGTATTACTTTACAGTACAAGCAGATACAGAGGTCAGGGAGAGCTTATTTTAAAGCAAGTCTTTGTTTGGAACTTTGAGAATTAATTACTTCACAGTACAAGCAGCTACAGAAGTCAGGGAGAACTTATTTTAAAGATACTCTTTGTTTGGATCTTTGAGAATGAATTAGAGAGGTCAAGGGGAGCTTAATTAAAAGTGGGTCTTTGTACTGTGAAGTAATTCATTCTCAAAGATCCAGACAAAGACCCCCTTTAAAATAAGCTCTCCCTGATATCTGTAGCTGTTTGCACTGTGAAGTAATTCATTCTCAAACATCCAAACAGCTGCAGAGATCAGGGAGAGCTTTTTTTAAAGCGAGTCTTTGGATCTTTGAGAATGAATTACTTCACAGTACAAGCAGCTACAGAGATCAGGGAGAGCTTATTTTAACGGGGGTCTTTGTTTGGATCTTTGAGAATAAAATACTTCACAGTACAAGCAGCTACAGAGATCAGGGAGAGTTTATTTTAAAATGAGTCTTTGTTTGGATCTTTAAGAATGAATTACTTCACAGTACAAGCAGCTACAGAGGTCAGGGAGAGCTTTTTGTAAGGCTCTTTTAAGGCTTGTTAAAACATGTCCAAAGTCAGGGCTCCGATACACTTTTAAAATCAAATTTCTTCTTTTGGATTCGGCTGTGTCAAAGCAAATTTTCCCTCTGAGCTACAGGACATTTATTATATGTTATTATATTATGCCAAAAAAATCAGAGCACTTATATGGCAGAATATATATTTTTGAAACCTTCTTATTTTAGGTATATGTTCTTTTCATAATCAAATATGTTTTATGTTATTAGTGATATTGTAGCAGAATGCCCATCCCTTAAATAGCTCTAACTGTCTTTCATCAAATATGTTCGAATATACACCCTGTTTTGATGGAAATAACTTTTGTATCAAGTAAAATATCATTATTAACGCTTCTCCCCACCCCCTTCAGTGTAACCCAACCCTTCAGTGCAACTCAGAGATCTTTACTTTGTGGCCCTGCCTGGCACTATGTAGCTTTTTTACTCCCCGGTGGGTCCTTTGCCTACTGCACATGTGTAATGCTTGTCCCATTTATTCCTAGGATAGGCCAAGTAAAAATCCTTAGTCCAAATTCCTTATATTTCAACTGGATACAGCAAGCAGTGCAAAAGACAACCAATGCGTTTCTACCAGCCAACGCATTTCTAGTCAAATATATGCCCCTTCTACTGTGAACACCAGCACTGACTGTTGTTTATCAGATCCTCAGCCTACAAATCAGTCTGCTTGGGAGTACTTTTAACATCCTACCATTTCAACCATCCCTGAGGAAGGGGGGCCCCTGAAATGTATGGTTTGTCTTTTGCCCTGCTTATTGTAACCAGTTGAACAATGAAGACTTTGGACATTTTGCTGGAGAACATCATTAAACAGACTGTGAAGGGGACCAAACTGAGCGGCTTAGCTCCAGCTGAGAGAAGTCATGTCACCACTCTCTCAGGACTGTGGATATCTGATAGGTTCTTGATTGTCAGTGTTGACTCAAGCTGTCATTGGCAGCTAGGTTAAAAAAGCAACAACAGCCTTCTTTGACCTATTACACTTGGATTTCTAAACTCAGGTGAATATCCTCTCCTGAGTGGGACCCCGTCTGTGTGGTGAGCTGCCAAATACAGGCCAGTTGGGCTCAAGCAATGACTTTGTCAGAATTTGATGAGCTGTGAAAATCCATGCCTAGCGCCCCTCTACCACTACCTCTTAACCATTCATTCTTATTGCAGGCCTGCACTTATTGCATACAAAGCTTTCCATAGGTGTACAAACTCAGACTTGGGAATAAAAGGATAAGCAGATGGCACTGGATCCTTAGAGAAGGTCTACTTGCATTCAATTGATGAATGCATGAGGTTGGCAGCTCTCATGCATTGGCTCTCACTTTGCATTGGAAACTTGAAGTAAATATGGAGCACCACATGCCAAGATTGTTACAACCAGCTGCTGAGAAGTGTGCCTTCTAGCAATTATCCCTTTATTTGACATTTTCCCAACAACAATAAGAGTCAGTTTTCCACTCCTAAAACTAATATAGCAAGCCTAGATGAAAGGTGCAGCTGTGAGTCTCCAAAACACGAGGCCTTTACTTGACTGTTTTACTGAATGTAGATTCTCTTGACCCTAGTCTTTGCTTGTGGTGTGTCCAGTAGGCGTAGTGCCAAGCCTGGACTTTCCTTCTTGCATAGGTAGTGCGGTGCCGGGCAGGGCAGCATAGTGACGATCTCCGGGACTGAAGGTATTTTGCTATGTGACTCACAGTGAAGCAAAAGCCACATTTTCCTTTAATGCCACAGGCCTTTTTTGGAATATTTGTATATATAGCTTGAAGATCCCCTTTCATAAAGCCAAAAAAGGTCCATTAGTTTGATGTTGATGACGGGTATCAAGAAATAATGGTCCTCTTTGCTTTGGGACCAGCACGAAGATCATGGGATGTTTTTAGCTATCATTGAAACCTCAACAAGTCATTTTTTTTGGCAAAGATTTCAAATAAATTTGAGTGAAGTAGATATCCCATCATGTGTATTATTCAAAGCTGAACTCCAGACAAATGTAAAATGAATACAATTGTGTATTTATTAAGAAAACATTTAAAGTTGTTTTTTTCTTTACATGCAACACATGTAATTACCTGAATTGGCAGCCGGAATTGAGAGCCAGCAGCCGTGCAAATTGTCAGCTGCTAGCTCTCTCTAAAGGATAATATTTATTTATTAATACGCCCTTGGTGTTGGACATCATGCTGGTAAATGACATTAAAAAGACTATGAAGGTGACCAAGATGAGTAGCTTATCTTCAGTTGAGAAAAGTCAAGTCACCTGGCTGGTGGTGTTGTCTCTCAGGACTTTGGAAATCTGATAGGTACCTGATTGCCAGTGTTGACCCATGCTGTCAATGGCAGTTGGGATTGAGAGCCAGCAGCTGCGCAAATTGTCAGCTGCTAGCTCTCACAGGGGAGAATATTTATTAATATGCCCTCAGCATAGGACATCAAGTTGAAGAAGACAGTAAAGTCAAGTCACCAGGCTAGTGGAGTTGTCTTTCTGGACTGTGGAAATCTGATAGGTTCCCGATTGTCAGCGTTGACCCAGGCTGTCAATGGCAGCTGGGATTGAGAGCCAGCAGCCTTGCAAATGGTCAGCTGGTAGCTCTCATAACAGAGAATTTTTATTAACACGCCCTTGGTGTTGGACATCATGCTGGAGAATGTCATTAAAAAGACTATGAAGGTGACCAAGTTGAGTAGCTTATCTGCAGTCGAGAAAAGTCAAGTCACCAGACTGGTGGTGTTGTCTCTCAGGAGGACTTTGAAAATCTGATAGGTACCTGATTGCCAGTGTTGACCCAGGCTGTCAACGGCAGTCGGGATCGAAAGCCAGCAGCCGCGCAAATTGTCAGCCGCTAGCTCTCATAATGGAGAACATTTATTAACCTGCCCTCCACATAGGACATGATGCTGGAGAAGACTGTGAAGGTGACCAAGCTGAGTAGCTTAGCTGCAGTTGAGAAAAGTCCAGTCATCAGGCTGGTGGTGTTGTCTCTCATGACTTTGAAAATCTAATTAGTACCTGATTGCCAGTGTTGACCCAGGCTGTCAAGGCAGTCGGGATTGAAAGCCAGCAGCCACACAAATTGTCAGCTGTTAGCACTCATAATGGAGAACATTTATTAACATGCCCTCCACATAGGACAAGATGCTGGAGAAGACTGTGAAGGTGACCAAGATGAGTAGCTTAGCTGCAGTTGAGAAAAGTCCCGTCATCAGGCTGGTGGTGTTTTCCCTCTGGAAATCTGATTTAG